>NC_141540.1:53460416-53808333 GCF_021556685.1 Rattus norvegicus
CTGTGGTTGGCAGGGAAGGACAGGCAGCTCCCAGCCTTCCCAGTTCTTTCTATTTGGGAAAAGCCAGTTCTGACATAGTTCAGTAACCTCCAAGCTCTTCCTCCTACCTCCGGCCTGCTGGTCCTCCACAGCTTTGAAACGGCCTTTCAGAAGACTAAATGCAACCCTGTCACTCATTCTCTTTCTTTCACGGGGTCCGTGGGGTGAGGGCCTGGCTCTCGCTTATTGGTGGTTTTCCTTTCCTGGCTTCGCCTCTGTGCACTGAGCATCGCAAACACAGCTTCTACCCATTAGGATTCAATAACGATATCCCTCCAACAGACCGAAGGGACCAGTATGGACAGGACACTCCCAAGACCTAGTTCTTAGCACACAGATTTATTTGCCCCGGAGGGACAGAGTGGGAGGGAATAAGAGACAAAGACAGGAAATAGAAGACTGGGGAGAATGAGAGAGAGGAGGCAGGGATATTTGTCCCAGAGTGACAAAGGACTGCTTCTGGGTAGAGAGGAGACAGACATGGCCCATAGGCAACTGACAGTTAATGAAGGTAAAAGAGGAAACCCCCCAGTCAGGATGAGGTGTTTTGTTTTCATTGCGCATGTTAATTAGGTGAGCCAAAGCAGGGCTTTTGATAGACGGGACTTCAGTACTCTGCTAGCTGGGCCTTGGTAGTCAGCCTCAGGATGAGAAAATGGCCTAAGAAGTGAATGGACCTTGGTGGCCAGCTTCAGGAATGCGATCTAACAGTTTTTAGCAAGGCAGAGGGAATGGGGCAGGGCAGGGGGCAGAAGGTCAAGAGCTGTCAGAGTCATGTTTGCCAAGGCTGGCTAGAGTCCCTTCATGGACAGCGTACCCCAGCCCACCCCCACTCCCATACCCTTGCACTAAGTACACCCCGCTCTTTCCTAAGAGCTGATCCCTTCTTCCTCTGTCCTTCTTACCATTCATGCTTACAGTCTCTTCTTTTCAGAATACTTTCTGAGTTTCTTTTTCTAGCTCAGCTGTGCAAAACAAGCACTCTGTCCTAATATGACGCTAATCACACGAGAGAGAATTACTTTGCTTTATCGAGTACCAGTTTACCTTAGCCCCCTCCCCCTTTCAAAAGATATACTTCAGTTTTTTTTCAGTATATTGAAAAGGTTGTGCAGGCATCAAATACAATTTCAGAAGGTTTTCTATCCAGTCCCAAATATCACATTGTCCACAGACATCCCTCGCTCATTACTGTTCTCCCAACTATGTAATAACTACTCATCTACTTCTATCTGCGCTTTTGCTCTGTCTAGGCATTAATTTAGAGGGAGTCATACACGGTTTGTCAATCTGTCTATCTTAATCAGGGTTCTCCAGAGTCACAGAACTTAATGGAACGTCTCCGTATATTAAAGGAATTCATTGTGGTGACTCACAGGTCTGTGCTCCAGTGAACCCAACAATAGACAGCCATGCCTTCAGGACCTGCCCGGGCCTGATTGAGTATATACCACTTCCATTTGATAATAGACTGCTGCTGTGCACGTCCTACTTTATGACTTGAAGGGTCTGATAACACCCAGCCCATGACGAGCAGTTCAGGTCACATAGTGACTTGGCGTTTTATTGTCAAATGTCTGGTTTCCACTGGAGCGGCCTGCACAGCAGCCTGGACCTGTTGAAGAGCCTTCTCCCGTTCCAGGCCCCACACAAAGCTAGCAGTTTTCCGAGTCACTTGGTAAATGGGCCTGAGTAACACACCCCAGTGAGGAATGCCCCGTCTCCAGAGTCCAAATAGACCCACTAAACGTTGTGCGTCTTTCTTGGTGGTAGGAGGGGCCAGGTACAAAAACTGATCTTTTACCTTAGAAGGACTGTCTCTGCATGCCCACACCTTTGGACTCCTAAGAATTTCCCTGAATTACAGTCTGTAGTCCAGCTGACCCAACCATAGACAACTGTGCTTTCAGGCCCTACGTGGGCCTGCCTGATCACAGAGACAGTCCTTCAGTTTTGGTTGGATTTATTTCCCATCCGGGTACCAGGAGATGTGTTAATTTGCTCAAGGAACAAAACTACATCTGGTACAGCAGCTGCAATCGGGGTTACTACCTGATTTAGCTTTTGATAGTCAACTGTCCCCACGAGCCATCCGTCTTCTGCACTGGCCAGATAGGAGAGTTAAAGGGAGACGTGGCGGGAACCACCACCCCTGCATCTTTCAAGACCTTGATAGTGGCCGTAATTTCTGCAGTTCCTCCAGGAATATGAGACTGCTTTTGACTTGCTATTTTCTTTGGCAGAGGCAACTCTAAAGGCTTCCATTTAGCCTTTCCAACCATAATAGCCTTCACTCCACAGGTCAGGGAACCAATGTGAGAATTCTGCCAGTTTCAAGTAAATCTATCCCAATTATACATTCTGGAACTGGGGAAGTGACCACAAGCTGTGTTCCCCCAAACTGGACCTACTATGAATTGGACATCAGCCAAAACTCCATTAGCCACTTGGCCTCTAGAAGCCCCTACTTTAACTGGAGGGCCACAATGTTTCTTGGGGTTTCCTGGGATCAGTGTCAATTCAGAACCAATATCTGATAGACCCTGGAAAGTCTGATGATTTCCTTTCCCCCAATGTACAGTCACCCTTGTAAAAAGGTTGTAGGTCCCTCTGGGGAAGAACTGGAGAAAGTTTTGCTAACAGCAAAACTTTTAGCTGTCTTATCAAGGTCCTTCCTCAAGAGAACCCGGTCACCCCTTCATTTAAGGGGTTCTGGGTCTGCAAACTGGCTCAAGTCTGGAAATTGTTCTACTGGCCGAGATTGCCTTTTGCCATGATCTAATTTAGCCTTTCTTTTATTGGTTTGAGAATTTTTCTGCTTATACAGATCAAACAGATATGCAGTAGGCTTCCAATCTGTTTCATGCCTGGAAACACCATGACTGATTAGCCAGTACCAAAGGTCCGAACAAGTCATGCCATTATAAATTTCTCCTCTCCTGTGTTGACTATTATGGGCTATATCATTATAAACATTGTTTTGTCTACACTGCCCATTATAATAACTATGATCACCTTGAGTCTGGTGATTCAATGTTGCCTGCTACCTGGCCCTTGTTACCTTGGGGCCCAATTAAACCCACTGCATTTAAACTCATTTAATTGAGAGGCAGCATCTCCAACTCTAAGGTCTGGCACAAGGAAAAGGGCAAGAACAAAACTCTTCAAATGTGCTGGTGCCCCTCTTACCAATTTGCATCTTATAGGATTCATGAAGGGCCTATCTTTTGGGCCTCCCCACTGTGGAGGATTAGGTTTTACACAGCGTATCCACTCTAGCGTTGCAATTTCCCTGGCCATCTTTTGAGAAATGCTTCAGCCAACCATTCAAACTTCTGACACCTTTTTAAACTGTGTGAGCTTCCATATTAAACCTAGAATCTCCACTCAGAGGGCTCATATCAATAAACTCAGCCTGATCTAGTTTTATGTTCCTTCCACCATTATCCCACACCCTTAAAATCCATTCCCACACATTCCCCAGACTTCTGCTTGAATGAATTAGCAAACTCATTAAGCTCCTTAGTAGTGATGCACATTTCCTCATGGAGGACACTTTCTACCTCCCCTCTAGGGGCCTGCTTTGCCTTGAGCCTGGTCTAGAAGAAACTATTGGTGGGCCTTGAGGAGCATCAGTATTGTCTTGTCCATCATTTTCTTCTGAGAAAGTCACTGCTGGTTTATCAGACTCTGAAGGATTAATTTCCTCATGTGAGAAAGGCATTATTTCAAGGGGTGGGGCTGAGGGCACCACTTCCTCAGGTGAGGTAAACCCTTGAGAATCTGAAGATTTGAAGTTCTCAGCTTCAACAGGGTCCTCGCACACAAATCTGCCCCAACTTACAGGATCCAGTTCTTTGCCAATTATCACTCCTGACACCCACTGAGGCTGAGACTTGAATTTTTGCTGTAATCTGGCCAAACTGATAAGGAGGGCTTCAGTTTGACTTTCTGCATCTCGAGCTCTATGGCTGCTGGAGAGAAGATTCTCTTCAAGGGCACTTAGAAACCTTTAGATTGTTTACCTGCATCTGGAGCCGTTTGATTTTATCATACAGCTCATTCTTTTTCCTTATCAATTTGTCCAGAGATACTAAGAGCAACAAGCCAGCAAAATAATTTTTCTTATTTTCCCCCAAATTGTACAAAACTTTGTATCCTGGATCACTTAATTTGTCGCCAGTCACTGTTGATGGAAGAAGATCATCAAAGGCGTTAGCTCCCTTAAGTTTGAAATAGTTTCCACTGTAGGCTTTCCATACTCTATGAGCTCCCAGGAACAAGAGTATCTGGAGAGCTTTCAGTAGTTGAAGGTGCTGGTGAATTAGAAAGTGTTGGCAAATTATTAAACCAATTCCAGATTTGTAAACAATTCATCCTTTATATTTCTGTTTCTCTAGAACCAATCCTGGTACCAACTTCTGTCTTAGGGTTCTCTAGAGTCTCAGAACTTATGGGAAGTCTCTGTATATTAAATGAATTTATTGTAATGACTTACAGTCTGCAGTCCAACTAACCCAACAATGGGCAGCCGTGGGTGGGAAGTCTAAGAATCTAGTAGTTGCTCAGACCTAAGAGGCTGTGTTGTTTGAGTGGGTCTTCTGTCGAAATAGGTTCCAACAGATGTGCTGGCAAGTAAGTGCAAGCAGTTGAAGAGTGAGTCTGCCTTCTTCCAGTGTCCTTATGGAGGCCTTGGCCCAGATTAAGGTGTGTACCACCAACCTGGACCTGGAACTTGCTTTGTCCCAGGCTGACCTTGAACTCAGAGATCTGCTTGCTTCAGTCTCCTGGGATTAAAGGCATGTACTACCTTGCTTGGGCCTAAGCTTTTCATGGCCACTATGCTTCAAGATTTCCATGTCAAGAGCCAGGTTAGAAATCTGTGTCTTCTAGTCTCGAGATCTGCATCACAGGCGTACCTTCCATTTCTGGATTGTAGTTCATTCCAGATGTAGTCAAGGTGGTAACCAGGACCAGTTGTCACACTGACTTTTTCACTTGGCATGTTTTCAGGTTAACTCAGGCTATCTTACGTATCAATCCTCAATTCCTTTTTTTCATGACTAAATGACTGCCATCCTTCGAAGCACATTTTCTTTATCAGTTGGTAGGACTTCGGGGTTGCTTCAACATTGGGGATGAGCCATATTTCTTTGAGTATCCATGCAGTCAGTACTATGTAATAATAACCATGCTTCCAGTTCTCTTAGGCGTTCATTTATGGGTGGAATTGCCATACGGTGACTCTATAGCTTTCTGAGGAACTTCTAGACATTTTACCTCAGCAGATCGGGGAGGGTTCTCAATTGTTTTCCAACCTCATCAATATCTTCTTTCTTTCCTCCGTCCCTCCTTTCCCCCTGTGCATGTGAAATTGCAATTACTTAAGTTTTTTGTTGTTATTGGATTGCTGTGTTTCCTTGTAAAGGCAAGAACTCAGCCTGGCTTTCTTTGCCATGCTAGATCCTAATCATTATTATTCTCTGACGCCCAGGGCGTGTTCAGAAATACCTGCAGAATGAATGAGCTTGGAGACCCAAGAGACATTCCTTGTTGCTTCCCTTCTGTAAGCCCAGGAACTACAGGGGCTGGGGTGGGAAGCTGCATTCTGACTGCCCATCCACACAGCCACGAGAGTGCCCCAGGATTGTAATAAGTGCACCATCCCGTGGCTTTTAGCAGTCTTACCTGAGAAGCTCCCTGCACGGAGACCAGCAGGACTTCTCATTTAACCAGCTCGGAATGGGGAGGAAGAGTCTCAAGTCAGCTGGTAGTCTAAGTGGTGTTGGGAGGGGGGGGGCGCTTTCTGTTCTGAACACGTTTTTTCTAAGAGCCTGTGAACACTGCCTAATGAGAAAGCCATTCCTTCTGCGTGAAAATAGAAAAGAAAAAAAAAAACAAAAAAAACCCAAAACAAAACAAAAGTTCCTTTACTGGAAACAGATGGGCCACATCAATTATACATTCAGAAGAACACAGAAGAGGCCAACTTGTCATGTACTGAAACAACTGTGTTTAGCCAAGTTCCTACTGGGAGTTCACGGACCGTTTAGCCGTTTAGACTCTCTTGCCCAGTTTTTATATTTCCCAGTGTGCCTGCCTCTAGGATTCGTAAAGGTGATGATAGAGGAGAGGTGATGGCTTCTTGATTTCCTGAGGCACACGCACTGTCCTGTAGACAAAGCATCTGTAAAAGAAAGAGTCTTTTGGATGATGTCGTGCTGACAGTGCCTCAGAAGGGTCAGGAGCAGGTGAGCGAGGGCGGCGTCTGCACTCTCATCCACCTCCGCCCTTTGTCAACATTTTACCTCAGGTTTTGCTGGGTTTGGAGCCTCCTAAGGACACATTTCTATCTTTATATTCTCTCTCTCCCTCTCCCTCCCTCCCTCCCCCTCCCTCCCTCCCTCCCTTTCCTTCTCCCTCCCCCTCCCCCTCCCCCTGAGGTGGAAAGTGCAGTGCAGCCCCCGAAGACCTGACTGATCTCAGTAAGCAGTGATTCTGTGGTAATTTTTCCCTTTAGAAACATAGTATATGTTCGTGACCCTGGGAAGGGTCTTGGATCCCCTGTCCTTGGACAGGAGAGGCCTTTGGGACAGTTCTAGGACAGCAGCACTGACCTTGTGCGAAGAAGGTTAAATGTTATAGCAGGGAAAACAGAAAAGACAGAAAAAAAAAAAAAAACGTGCTTGTCATTGTCCAAATATGGCCTTCTTCAACTCTCGGTGCTATTTCAGCACTGTGGGGAAATTCCAGAAATCTCTCCCTACAAATATTTCCCTCACCTTATCTGCCTTTGCTGAGAATCCAAAGATAAGCTTGGTATCAGTAAATACCCGTGTCTGAGGAAGAGCAGCTCCAGCCCAGCGCTGGGCCCCAGAGAGCTCCATCTGACCTCGCCTGCATGCCTGATTGATTCACGTCTCTCCTAGGTCTTCAGCCACAAGTTAGTCTCCAGCCGTTCTTCCTAATGCCGTGACCTTTAATGCAGCTTCTCATGTTCTGGTGACCCCCATCCATAAAGTCCCATTCATTGTTGCTTCATAGTGTAACGTTGCTACTGTTATGAATTGTAATGTTAATTTTTTCGGAGATAGAGATTTGCCAAGGGTGTCAGGACCCACAGGCTGAGACCCACTGGTTAAGACAGCTGCCCTAGGACGAACGCTTGGGAGGTGAGATGCTGGCCTGCTTCTATGCGGGGCTGTCAGGTCCCTGAGCCCTCAGCTGAACTACCTGGAAAAGAAATTCTGCCCCTGGAAGCCTGGACTTCTATCTTTGCTTTTCTTGGTCCACCGAGCCACTGAGACAGACTCGGCAGACCCTGGTTTATACTCACAGTGCCAAGACACACATCCGTGGCTCTCTGTCCCTGTGTTTGGGTACATGACTAATCTTAAAGATTTTGCCCAGCCGAGCTCCTCTGCTTCTGACCAGAGCGTACAATGAGAGACATTGGGTACAGAAAGAAAACAGAATCATGTACAGCTGAGCTGCCTTAGCTCTTTTAACTCTCAGGGATAGCACTGGAGAGAAATGCCAAAATTCAGGCAGAATTTGAGTTTAATCTCTGATTGTGTGGTATGTTATAAAACTAGGCAAGATTGTAAATTACCAGGAATTTGGACCTGCGTGATCTGTGGGGTTACAGGGATGTGAGTCTGGGTGTATCCAGCTCGGATTGTTTATTTACGCGGAGAATTGAAGGAAGAGTTGAGAAACATCCTGTAACAGGATGTGTGGATGGGCCAGCCTGAGTCTGCACAGAGTGGAAATCTGGAGAGACTAGTATCAGCACTGCCCTCTAGTGGCTGTGTGTGGTTTTAATGACGAAAACACAGGGGCTCCTTCCAATTGTCCAGTTTACCTAAGCAAGCTTCCCAATTGTGTTTGGGAAAGATAAAGGGACGGGAGGGTTGGCAGAGTAGCAGGGAACAAGGAAAGTTAGCAAGGAGTGCTCAGCACAGGGGATCTGAAGAGATCTAGTCAGTCTGCTCCACTCACAGGATACAAAGACAGGCAGGTGTGTGTGTGTGTGTGTGTGTGTGTGTGTGTGTGTGTGTGTGTGTGTGTGTTTGTGTTATTCTAGCTACAAATCTTTATTCTGGATGACTTTAAGGGCTTTCAGCTCCTTTCCAGCTCCTACTCCCATTGTTGGGTGAGTCACTGCAGAGTTGAGCGTGGCAGCTGGTGTTGCAGGTTAGACCAGGCTGGTTTATTGAACTTTCTAACCCTCCTCTGTGTTTCCTTTAGGGCTTTCTCCTCTCCTTGCACTCAGCTCCCCACAGAAGAGCTAATGGTCCAGTTCCTCAGGTGTCTGAGGAGCAGCCGGGGGTTAGAGTTGCCTCAGCCCTTAGGGAATGTCAGGAATGTTGAGACCGTCTGGCGCTGCTTCTCAGACCCCAGGGAAAGGAAGTTTTGGATCAGAGCTATGGAGGGAGCAGTCTTTACCTCTGACCACAGTTACCTAAAGATGTGGAACTGACCTCTGAACCCAAGGGTCTGCTGATGGAAATCCCCTAGCCTGTTCACCCGGAAGCAGAGGTCCCTGGGAAAGACTGCATAGCAAACTGTAGACGTATGGAATTATTTTACATCGAGTTCCTTATCCTGAGACTTCAGGGGCTGGGAAAAATGGGTATCTCTTTATGATCCATCGGAGCTCAAATGTTCCATGCTCTATTTGGTTTGCTAGGCCAAAGAAGTTTTGCTAACTTTTTTTTTTTTTTAAATAGAAAAGGAGGAAAAAAATAGCCAGGGATTGACTCCCAAGTGTCACCACACAAAGGTGGTTCTGACTCTATGGCCCCAGTCTTGATTTGGTTACATTTGTATCTGCCTTTAACTCTCACAAGTATAAGGACAGCTATGGGCAGAGCCAGAAACCACATCAAAAGCTCAACTGCTTTTGCAGCAACCTTTGTGACAGCTAGAGTTGCTCAAGAAAATGATTTCTTTTCCGCGATGGACTCTGAGGCCTGTTTTCAACTCATGGGCTTTCCATGGAGACTTACTGTCACCCTCAAACACACTGCAACCTCATCACAACCACCACTCGGTCCCTGCCATGGTCTCTATAGAGACCTCTGTGGAGGGACACGTCACCTTGTATTCAGGAAGTGCAAACATTAACATAAGAGCCGGTGAGTGGGAATATTTGCTTGTATCTGGGTACAAACAGGAAAGGGTTTTATTTCTCCCCTGTAATTGCTACTAAGTGTATCCTGTCAAAACTCTCTGCCTGCCCCCTGCCAGTCGGCTTCCCTAGTGGCTCTCAGCTCAGTGCCCTGACTCCCGGTCTCCTCCAGTTTATTAAAACACTCGCGGAAATCTTAACTGGCAGTGTTCCTTTTAAACGTCTAAAGTCAGTTGCTTTCAAAGCCTCTGCCTCCTCTTCCAAAGACGTAGAGGTGTGAAAATCCTTAGTATTAACATCCCACCACTTCCCTACCCCTCCACTCTCCGGTCTCCCCACCCCACCCTCACCCCACCCCCACCCCTCCAACTATCAGCCCTTGATATAGGATCTGAAGGCTCTTCCTTGCCCAAGTGAGGCTGCTGTTTTATCTTTCTCTGTAGGTTTTAGCTGTATATTTGGCCAGAGTGACCACGCTTCTCTGTTTCTCTTCAGTTTTACATAGAAAATCTGATGACTCCACCCCCACCCCCTTCCCGCCCTCCATTCCCCACAAGGTTTCCCCATGTAGCCTTGGCTGTCCTGGAACTCTGTCTGTAGAACCAGGCTGGCCTCGAATCCCAGAGATCTGCCTGCCTCTGCTTCCCCAGGGCTGGGATTAAAGGCGTTTGCCCCTGAGCCGCTTCACGTGCTGGTTCTTAGGAAGACTATCCCGCCAATCCGTGATGATGGATCCGAGATTCCGGGGTGCAGTGTTCTGATTCGTGCTGTGATGCACGCTTAATTGAAAAGCTTGTTGGCTTAAATCCAGGCCATATTTTAGCCTTCTTTGTAGTTGGTAAAAGCTATGAGGAACTCTTTGACTTTTGCTACTCCCGAGTGTCCAGCCTGGACAGCAGGCACATCCTCTCCACATTAGCTTGTCTCTCCTGTTCCTTCTGGCTCCAGGATCAGGCGCTGTCTCAGTTCAAGACCGTGACTTCCTCCCAAAGTCACCCTTCACTCCACAGCATGGTGCTGACCATGTGGAAGGCCTAGTCCAGTCCTAGCAAGAAGAGAGTTTGGAAGGGACTTCAGCTGCTCTGCAAAATGCATCATCTTCTTTCCCTGAAGCCTTCCTCTTTCATCATCAGAGAACTGGGTCTACTGAAAGGTTGACTTCCTGCAATCTGAGTTCCTTAGCTCTGCGCGTTCTTTAAACATGGACCGTGGTGTAGAGTTTTATGGTGTTCTTAGGGACAGACCTTCCTCAGCAAGTCAGGATATTCAGTAAACAGTAAAGTAAGGTAGAAATAGCACAACAGCAGTATGTCTAATAAGGGAAGACTAGATCCTTCTGGTCAAAGGGATGAACTCTCTGGCTGGAGAGAGATCAGATAGTCCAGTTGAGTCAGACTTAACTGCTGTTCTTAAAAGGGTGGCAGGACCACCCAGGAAGGTAGACTCACCTGAAGCCATTCTTCAAAAGTAGGTAGAATAATTATCTCTAATTATTTAAGAGATTCTGTTCTTTTCTTTCCCAGAATTCCCGTTCCCTAGTTCAGGCCCTGTTGCATCTGGCCATCTTTCTAAGATGAAACTTTGCTGCTTTCTGTCTCCTGTTTTTATTTGGGATGTTGGTCAGAACCTAACGATGCTTCTTCTGGTTCTTGGGAACTGTGGGAGGAGTGGCTCTTCTTCCTGTGGCCTTTAAAGTCCCTATTCAGTGTCTCTCTTCATTCCCTCTTTTCCTGTCTGAGTCTTCATTTTTCCACTGAAATGGAGTCTACTCTTCTACGGTAAACCTTCCTTCTGAGGAGGCAGCTGATCTAGAGGAGGAGAGGGAACATCCCTCCCTAGCCTCTCCTTCAGAGGAGACAGTGAAGATTCTAATAAAGCCTGCTCTTGTGGCCTATTGATCTAGTTAGACTTGTATAACCATTTGAAAATCAGGCACCAGTGAAGGAACTGGGGTCTTACGGATACTCACTCCTGTGGCATCCCATGGTAGTTACTAGAGGGTCAGCCTTCATGGACATGGCAGCCCACTTCCTCTCTGGGAGCACCGTTTGTCAAGTCCTACAACATTCTCTTTTACTTGACAAGAGCCCGCCATCTGTATGCTTCAACTCAGACCTCCCAGCCTTGTGTGATCCAGTTAAGGAACTAATAACAGACCACGCGTGAATTCATTTTAAGTCTATGTAATTTAGTGCTAAATTTAGACCCTTGAATTTGGCTACCGTAATTGATTCAGTTGGGATTAAAGGTCATTGATGTCAAAGTCGTTTGGAATGCATTTCCGTTTACTACTGGGGCAATGTCTTTTGCAGCCCCTTTAGCTCTCCTGAAATCATAAGTCTCCAGCTATAGAGGTCGTCCACTCTTTCCTGATGCAGTGACACCTGGGCCTTTCATAAGGCCAAAGAGCTTCTCCATCCCACTGTTGTCTCAGGGTCATTACTCTCTTGCTTTCTCATGGGTGTTTTGGCTTACACTGCATTGGGCACTTGAAGGCCACCTCCGATATCCTCTCACGCCCTTCTGACTACAGAGCATCGTCATTAGAACAGCCCCAGTCAGGCATTACTGATTAGAATTGTGTGTTAGAGCCAAAATAAAGGAATCGGTAAATGAAGAGGGAGACCATATTAGAATAAGCAGGACACAAACTGAGGTAACGTGGTACCACACTGAATGGCTAAGCAGGTTCAATGCAGAGCATCTGTATCTAACACTTCTTAAAAGAACATGTTCACAGTACTTAAAATGGAGTTTTGAAAAATAATTCAGATATATAGGCTTTAAAGGGATACACTAGACAATATAGCATGACATTAGGGATCCATATGTTAATGATAGCATAGTGAATTAATATGAATGTCGTGCTTGGCCCATGTCTTCTTTTGCAGATGTAAACTAACACGGCCTATTACAAGGACGATTTTGGGGGAGCTGGTTTGTACTGTGGAACCGCCCACTCCTGGCTGTTACAGACTGTGCTAAGGATGTGGTCCTTGACTCAAACAAAACTAGTCAGATAATTCTTTTTTGGTTCCCTTATTGTCACAAAGCCACGGGCATGTGGTAGTTGGACCCCAAGGTTCAGTGTGGGAATTTGTTCCAATTAGGTCTGGCGTGGTCCGGCAGAAAGCAGACAGGGAAATGACTAGGTAAGAGTGAGACTGGGTTTTTCTCTCATCTAGATTAAGACTTGGATGATGAGCTGTTCATGACTCTCAGGGCCTCAGGGCCCTTCTCTACCATGTCCACAGTAGTATGAGAGGAAACTGGCTTTTAGGGCAAGGGGTAGGGAGGAGGCCGTCTTGATTTGTGTAGCATGTGCTTAGTTCCTATGGTGGAAATATTCCTACCACGAACAGTTTCAAGCCACAAGGATTTCACAAGGAGCTTGCAAAATTCCTAACTATTAAACAGTCCGCTGTCTCGGGCACGTAAGAGCCCGTTCTGCCTCCCAGTTCATGCCTCAGAAGTACCACCCTCCGTCCAGACTTTAGGGTTGAGTTTCAGCAAACAGGAAGGAGGAATCCAGAAGCAAAGGTTACCCTTTGTTCCCATTCCCAGCGAACTCCCTCTGTGAGCCCTCACAGGCTAAACTTACATCCATGACGTCTAGGTGAGAAATGTCTTTATTTGGGGCTGCCATTTTCTGCCTTAAATTTTAGATGTCTTGTTACTTTTTATAAAGCAGAAGAAAAATGCATCTGGTGGAAAACTGGCAGTCTCTCACTCATAGAAAACTCCAATTTAAATGGCAAAGACAGCAGTTTCCAGTGGGGGATTGAATGAATCTCCAGGAAGGCTAGGGATAGCAGAAGATATGGTCGTTGGCTATTATCTAGTTTTATGGTGATAACAAGAGCCCCTTTCTTCCTCTCCAGAGCTTCCAATCACCTGAGGGACCAGTGAGGACTCAAGCAGATGGGAACTAAGTGTCTCTTGCTACAGGTTTAGCAGTTTTGGAGAATGGCCGCCTTCAGTGACGAGAACATCGGTAAATTCAGGTCAGATATGAAGAAGCCATCTGGTTAAAGATGAACTTGCAAAACAGCCAGCCTGCCCACATTCCCACGCCCATTTTGTTCCAATAAAGATGTCTTCATTTGACGGGTCCCCTCGCAAATCCCCCAAAATGAAGAGAGGAAGGAGCTGTACTCAACATGAATAGCTTCTCTCGAACGCACCCATCAGGTGAGCGAGACAGACTGAAGATTAGGGACGAATGTCATGTTAGTTGAAACACATTGGAACTTGGCAAGTAAGTGTTATTATCTGATACTTAAGTCCTTTCTACCCTGTGAGGTTTAATCATCCAACCATTGGCTTACATGAAATTCCTCTAATCCTCACCATCAGATGTCTTTATTGAAATGAATAGCAGGTCTTGGAAATAATAAAACAGATCCTGATAGAATGATAATCAAGGGCTGTACTGCACGGGTCAGATCCTAGATAAAATAGGAGTTCTTAAGACCATGTGTAAGGGGTTGGGGATTTAGCTCAGCGGTAGAGCACTTGCCTAGCAAGCACAAAGCCCTGGGTTCTGTCCCCAGCTCCAAAAGAAAAGAAAAAAAAAAAAAGACCATGTGTAAGGAAGGGTTGGAGCAGACATGGTTGAACATGACGCTGTTCATGAGGCCCAGGCAAGCTCTCTGATGACAGGAGAGCCTGGAGAGCATTTTGGCCCAGGCTATGTCATGGATCCAGTGGGAATAAGTTACATGGACAAGATGTGGTAGAGGAACTGAATACCACAAACATCTTGTTGAAATATCAGTAGGATAGTGTCTTAGTCAGGGTTTCTATTCCTGCACAAACATCATGACCAAGAAGCAAGTTGGGGAGGAAAGGGTTTATTCAGCTTACACTTCCACATTGCTGTTCATCACCAAAGGAAGTCAGGACTGGACCTCAAGCAGGGCAGGAAGCAGGAGCTGATGCAGAGGCCATGGAAGGATGTTACTTACTGGCTTGCTTCCCCTGGCTTGCTCAGCTTGCTCTCTTACAGAACTCAAGACCACCAGCCCAGGGTCTGTACCACCCACAATGAGCTGGGCCCTCCCCACTTGATCACTAATTGAGAAAATGTCTTACAGCTGGGTCTCATGGAGGCATTTCCTCAATTGAGGCTCCTTTCTCTGCGATAACTCCAGCTTGTGTCAAGTTGACACACAGAACCAGCCAGTGCAGATGGCAACAGAAAACTGGTCAGGATCAGTTTACCTGGGAGTAAGATATGAATAACCCCACCAGAGTACTATTTAGTTAACAGAGCAGGGCATCCAAAGCTATTGAAAAAATATATACTATTTTCCACAGAGTATTCAGGAAGAAGTATTACTCCCTGAAATTTTCATTTGCATGGCCTAACAGATTCCCTTTTCTATCTAATCCGGTTAAGCTAAGGAACCCTGACTAATACACCTGACTAATAGGGCACAGAAAAGCGATCCTCAGACTTGTGGGTGTGTTAGAAAGACTTGCTAAACTGCCGGTTGCTGTCCTCTCCTCCACAGTGTCTGATGTGGTAAAGCAGGGTACAGTCCAATAATGTCTGTCTTTGAAATGGGCGTTGATGCCACCAGAACCGGAATCACTTGTTTGGTTGCCACTGGGATAAACCCTGCCAATCTTGGATGCGTGAATGAATGGCTAGAATAAGAGTCAATTCTTTAATCCATAAAAGAAGAGATCACGCCTGCTGGCTTGTGATCATAGCTGCTTGGGAGGCTGAGGCAAGAGGATAGTACGTTCCTGTCCTTTCTGATCTAAAAAGTTAGGACTGGGAGATATAGATCAGTGATTACAGTGTGTGAGGGCCTCAGCTCAGTGCCTAGTCCTTCAAAACAGACAAGAAGGAAACAAAGTCACAAAATAAACAATGGGACAGAATGGTCTCTGAGGTTTGTTTCTACAAATCTAAATTACAAAATGTCCTATTTATATAGTTTTGCGATCGATTATTATGTGTGTGTAACATGGAGCTGTGACACATGTGGCGTTAAGGAGAAACTTGAGACATGTGGTTCTCCCCCTTTAGGAATGTGTGGTGGGGGATCAAACTCAGGTGGGCAGGTCTGCTAGCTCCCATTTTTACTCTGCATCATACACACACATACACACATACACACACACATATATATGTACACACAGATATATACATAATATATATACATATATATATACACACATATATATGTGTATGTATTTAACCCCCCCCCCCACACACAAATAAACACTTTGGTGTTTACTGAGATACTGAGACTCCTTTTATCCTTTTAAATGGATGATTTCTGTCATCAAATAGGTGGAAATCTGAATATGTAAAATTGGGCCTACTTTCATCAGGATGAGTTACCTTCTTAGACATGGTTTGTTCACATTCTCATGTCCAATCAGAAAGAGAGAGCGAGAGAGAGAGCGAGAGAGAGAAAGAGACACAGAGAGACACAGAGAAAGACAGAGACAGAGAGAGAGAGGGGGAAACAGCTAACCTAAAACTTACCCACATGTCTTTAAAAGGCAGAAAGAGAAGGGATGAGGCTTTTTTTTTTTTTTTCCTAAAGGAAAAGTGTGGTTGGCTCAACACCAGAAACTTTGGAGTCCGTTTACCCAAATTGTCAGAAACTTTCAGCCTCAGGAAAATATTTACCCGACTCATACGTATCCAAAACATCCAGCTAGATGGCAGGCTGAGGGTCTCAGGGCTCAAACTCTCAACTCAGGCCTCGGCAGGCCGGTGTAAGCACAGGCTGGGGGCAAGGCAGTTGTGAGCATTTGCAGCCTCAGCAAAGCCCTGCTTCTCAAATTGACCTCCATGTTGTTGGCTGAGGGAAAGCAGGTCCAGACAGGAACAGCTGCTGGCAGCCTTGAAGAGAACTCTGTCCAGACTTTGGGGATTTCCTGAATTTCATTTTGAGTGATTTGCTATTATTTGCACACATTTCTGTCTAAACCTATTATATCGTAAATTGCTTCGCTCTGTGCCTGTGTCTTATTCATCACGGCATTTCACACAGTGAATGCCTGCCAGTCGGAGGCTCAGTACATATTTATGTTCTAGAACTGAACATCGTAAATGGAGTTCATAATGTCTAAGGTAGAAGTTTCTGGAAGAGAGAGAGACAAAAGCACATTAACTTCCACACTACTAAAACACGCCTTTTACTCTCTCCTACCTCACACATTTTGATCCACTGCTTACCGTGGTTTGACCCCATCTGCCGATAAATTCTTATTTATTTATGAAAACCGAGTTCAGTCGTTGTACTAACTTGTTCCTTTAGGTGCCTTTGTGCTTATTTTCCCAAAGGGAAACTTAATCGTTTACACATCTGTGGACTATGACCTACCTACGGAAAGAGTCTACAGTCTGACATTTTGAAATGAATTCGCAACCACAGTGTGGCAAAGGCGGGCAGCTGCTGTACTGTGCGGTCCCGCAGGTTCCAGGAGCCTCCCCTGCAGTCCGCCCGCCCGCCCGCCTGCTTTCGGATTCTTGCACATGCTCTATCTCAGAGTTCTGCCGCCCACTCAGCTCCTTGAGGAAGGTCATTCTTGAAGCTCCAACAAACATTTATTTTAGAGCTAAGGAATTCAGACCTCTGCTTTTAAGACTGTTTTGATAGAAAAAGAACTTGAGGCCTAGAGAGGGACAGAAGCATGGGGGAGGGTGGAGATAAAGGGTTTATCTCAGGCCGGCAAAGATAAACTTGGCTCCGTTTCTCGTTTCTTTCCGTGGAAGCTTTCTAAATTCACCCAGGGAAACAGCCAGTGTACCCTGGAGCTCACTGGAGCTCACACTCAACTCTTGCTGGCTACAGAGGGGACAGTGACAAGTTTCCAATATTCACATGTTAGAGCGTGTCTGAAACGGTTGAAGATCTCAGCGGGGACCACCGTAGCGGCTATGCAGTTTAGGAATTGAGTTTGCCTGCGGTGGCGGCTTGGAGACCCACGATCTCCAAGGCAGCCACATTCTAAGTCATGTGAAAATGTTTCTGGGCTTTCCTGGAAAGGATCATTAATTCACTTCTGCACCTGATCAGGAAGCTGGGCCAGCTGGACACTGCTGAGATCTTGATTTGCCATTATCCCTGTCTATTGGCAGCCTCTTGATGGATTGTTTTCCCCCCGGGCCAGGGTCAAGATAGGCTAGTCAGTGAAAAACATTTCTTTCTTCTTCTTCTTTTTTCTTTTCAGAAAAGGGCATGCTGCCTCTGCTTGTTGCCATAACTGACTCTCATCCAGACATAGGAAATCATTCGCTTTTAATTATTTCGTTTCCAGGTCTGACCAGAATGAACTTTGTGTTTTGTGGTTGTGGATTCTTTAAAAGCATGTCTTAGTAACTACTGTCAGGGTTGAAAATACCTAAGAGAATGTTGCTAGGCCGTTTGAAGCTGACAGAAATAAATGGAAGATTGTAAAGAGAGCAGGTAAATTATCAGATAGATTGGACCCTGGATTCATACTTAATTTTTAGAGATTTTATTTCCTAACTAAATAAGAATCTAATAGCCTTTGACAGTCTACTCTGTGTGTGTGTGTGTGTGTGTGTGTGTGTGCTCGAGAGTGTGTGCACATTTAATAGATTACCATCTCTTATACACAGTTTAGCTGATTTTTCTCAGTGTTTACCCAGGAAACAACACCAATACTGGATTTCTAAACCTGTCTTCCTCATTTTTCCACAGAGTGGAGCTATAACAGCATTAAGACGAGGCAGGCAGGTTTGTGAAGATGAAAGATGGAGCGAATGATACTGAGAATTGACCAGGAGTTTCTGTTTATCAATTGTCTGGAGAAAGGAAATAACTCATCAGTTCCAGTCTGAAGATCAGCGGCACTGAAATCAGGCTCTAAGATCTTAATCCTGTAGGAATGAAAGATGATTGGCCTGTGGCCTGCTCCGTGACAAGCCGTCTCTTTGCTTTGGAATACAGTCTTATCACACGGTGGTCTGAAATCTCCCCTTCACAGAGATCAGTACCCTCCAGGTGTGCGGGGTCCCACACAGCATTGGCATTTCGTAATTTTCAAGAGGAGGGCCTGTTGGCAGGGGCCACTCGGTTGCATGACAAACATTTACTAAGATGTGTTTTGTGCCAGGAACTGGTCTTGAACACGTGGACAGAGCACAGGACAGGTCAGATGACTCTGCCTATAAGGAGTTTTCACTTTAGTGGAAGGGGACAGATGGTTAAAAGTGCAGCTGTGGGGGAGGGAAGGTAGGGCTAGAGATTGACTTGAGGATCGATGTCTGGATTAAGGTCTGTGTACAGGAAAGAAAGCATTGGACAAGCATGAGGGAGAGAGGAGAGGAGAGGGGAGAGGGGAGAGGAGAGCACACAGGGGTTAAACTCAGCATAGAGGAAACATGGCCAGGAGGCTGGGATGTGTTGGGCAAGCCACTGAAAGAAGGTATGGCTGGAAAAACAGACTGGGTCCCTGAAGGCTCGGTGGCCTTGAAGAGGACATGCTGCTGTCTGCGGCTGGATGTTTTATATAGGAAGGATGAGGTCTAATACAATTAGAAAGAGAATTTGTCTGTTGGGTAGAGAGAAAAGCAGGGCAAGTGTGGTGGCTGGCAGACGTGGAAGAACTTAGAATCAGCAGGAACTGAGGATGACACGACTGCTTTAAAGACACTCCGGACAAAGCTGTGGGGAGCTTCAGTGGTCAGGCTCTAGACTCTGAAAGGCAGAGAGCACTAAGGGGTCTTGTCCTTTTGTGCATATATGTTCACGTATGCAGATGTGTGGATTTAGGTACACATGTGCATATGCTGGCATAGCCTCTCTCTCCAGTTGCTCCACACTTTATTTTTTTCAGTAAATTTTTGTTAAAATTCTCAGAGAGTTTCAGATAACTTATTTTGATCATTTCCCTCTCTTCTCCCTCAACTCCTCCCAGATCCACCTCCCCACACACCTGAGAGTATCCTTTCCATTTTCTTTCTTTTTCAAGCCTTTTCCGGATCGTTCAAATACTTTTGCATGTGGGACCAATCCACATACATGGTTAGTCTACCAGGGTTCATACCCTTAAAGAAAACTCACTCTCTCTCTCTCTCCCTCCACCCCCTCTCTCTCTCCCTCTCTCTCTCCCTCCCCTCCCCTCTCTCTCCTCTCTCTCCCTCCCTCCCCCGTCTGTCCCAGAAGATATCAACAGTTGCAGTAGCAGAGCTCTGCTCTCTGCCTGTAATTGGGATTTTGTCTGCCTTGTGCTTCTGCAGGTCTTACGCGTGCTGTCACAGTGAGTGGTAGTGTACGTGCACCCGCACCCACACCACCACTGTTTCCTGATAGTCATCCACCATCTCTGGCTCTAACATGGTTCAGTCTCCTCGTCCTTGATGATCCCTAAGCCTTTGGGACAGGGTGTGGCACTGATGTTCATTTGAGGATGAGAGTACCCCTCAGTCTCTTATTTTCTCTTGAAGTCGTGGTCTCTATTAATTATTGTCCACTACAAGAAGAAACGTCTCTGATGAAGGTTGAGTTGTACTAACCTACAGTTATAGAGATAGGAGGCAGTAAGCAGTGTATTACTATATCCACTTAGTAAGACTTAGGTTCTCCCCTAGTTATGATCAGTGTAGCCCCCCTAGTTCTTGGCCCTGTTAGTGGTGCTAGCTGTGGCTTCCGTCTCAAGGAGCAGACCTTAAATTTAACCAGAGGGTGATTGGTTGCTTCTATAACATTTCCAGCACTCCCTGCAGTGGGCATACCTTTCCGGACCAGTTGTTTTGTAGCTTACTAGGTTCTCATCCGGATGGGACTGGCAATTGCTTTTCTTCTCTGGCACTGCACTCGTACTGTCTAGTGCAAGGAGAGCTAGCCTGTAGGAGTGAATCTTTAAGGTGAGGACCAGCTTGATTTGACCACAGTCTATGACTTGAGTGTATGGTTGTCTTCAACAATAGAGTTTTAACATTAAGTTCTGGGAAGGTAACCAAAGAGTAATAGCAGTAGCCCATAATGTTTGGAGGTGTGGTCTACATAATTCCATTGGCCAACAATTCCAAAAGGGGTAACCTAGTTGTGGTGGTTTGAACAGGTATGGCCTCATAAACTTGTGAGTGTTTGTGAAATGTGTTTGAATGTATGGTCCAGAGAGAGCAGTACTGTTAGGAGGTGTGGCCTTATTGGAGTAGGTGTGGTTTTGTTGGAGGCAGTGTGTCACTGTCAGGTGGGCTTTGAGGTTCCTATGGTCAAGCTACACCAGTGTGACTTACAGTCACTTTTGTAGCCTGCGGATCAAGATGTAGAACTCTTTGTTCCATCTCTAGCACCAGGACTGCCATGCTCTCTGCCATGAGGATGATGGACTAAACTTCTGAACCAGTAAGCCAGCCCCAAAAAAATGCTTTCCTTTTTAAGAGTTGCCTTGGTCATGGTGTCTCCTCACAGCTATAAATGTTAAACTAAGTCATCAGTTCTGGCAATGTACTATTAATTTGGTGGCGTGATGTTCCCATTATAGTGTAGCTTCATTTAAACTCTTTTAAGGGTATGTATGTATGTATATCATATATGCATATATTTTAGGAAGCTTCTACAGTATTGTTTCCATATGAATTCTTGGAAAGATCTTTAGAATTATTCTTTCCCATACTCACTCTGCTACCCAGCCTTCCTATTCCTTGCTCCTTTTAACCCTTTGCATTCCATTATTCCTCTTTATGCCTTTATATTACTACATTCTATCTCCCCTCCTTGAAAGGCCCTTCCCTATTGTCCTTTAATAGTTTCCTGGATATTATGAATTTTTCAAATGAAACATCCATGTCTGAAGACCCAAAGTTGACATCCACATCTGAGATCAAACATGATATTTGACTTTCTGGGTCGAGATGACCTCCCTTAGAGTGTTTGTCTACAGAGTTATTCTCATATTTGTTTAAAAGAACCAGTCAGTCTGTGTTAAAAGTTTCAATGTATTTAATTAATAATTTTAGCCAGTGATATCTTATGTGATGGTTTACTTCCAAGTATTTAGTGGTCTATAATTTATGACCTCTGTGTTATATTAAAACTAATAAATTATTTCTTTAATTGATTTTTTAATGACTGAATGATACTAAAAAATTGAGATTCTAACACATTTATTGCTTAGTAGATGACTGGATTATGATTTTCTTTTTGATCAAATGGCTTGTTGGTTGGTTATAGGCCTTTTGGAATGTTAAGAGAATAGAAATATTAGCTTTAAGAATAAGAAACTAAGCCGGTGGTCATTGCAGATGCCTTCAATCCTAGTACACAGGGGGCAGATGCAGCGGAATCTGTGAGTTTATGACTAGCCTGGTCTACATAGCAAGTACCAGGACATCTGGGGTGACACAAAGAAACTCTGTCTCAAAAAAGAAAAAGAAAGAAAAAGAAAGAGAAGGAAAAGAAGAAAGGAAGAAGAGAAAGAAAGAAAGAAGGAAAGAAAGAAGGAAAGAAAGAAAGAAACCACAGGTTTCTTCAGTTTCTTGGCCCCCATATCCTTATGGAGACCAGCCAGACCTGGCTTTGCTTGGCTTTGATATTGGCAGATGATGATAAATGACTGTCTTACTCTTCTATTTCAGTGACAGAACACCTGGCAAAGGCAGTTTATCAAGGAGAGCTTATAAGCAGATGTAGTGGGGCAGATGCAGATGCAAGAAGAGCTCTGTGAGTTCAAAGATGGCCTGATCTATACTGAGTTCTAGGACAGCCAGGAATACACAAAGGCTCTATCTCAAAAAGCCAAAAGTAAAATACAAATACAAATACAAATAAAAAGCACTTAATTGAACTTATGGTTTCAGAGAGTCAGAGTCCGTGGTGGTAAAGTAAAGGCATGGTGTCAGGAACAGCCAAGAACTCACATCTTGATCCACAAGTAGGCTGAGAAGACTAATTCAAAATGTGGTATTTTGAAACCTAAAAGCCCTCCCCCAGTGACACAACTCCTCCAGCAAGGGCACAACTCCAATCCTGCCCACATAAGCACTAACTGAAGATGAAGTCATTGAACATATAAGTGTATGGGGGTGTTCTCATCCAAACTGACAAAATAATAATGCTTTGTTCCTATAAATATTGATAGTTATGCAAATTATTCCTCCTGTGACTGTGAACCAGCAATTTTTTGGATCAAAACTGGGCAAAATCTTATAAAAATATCATATTGATCTATTTGTTTATTTTCTCAGTCCAAAGGCATTTTAAGATTTATTTATTTTATTTATATGAATACACTGTGTCTTCAGACACACCAGGAGAGGGCGTTGGATCCTATTATAGATGGTTATGAGCTACCATGTGGTTGCTGAGAATTGAACTCATGACCTCTGGAAGTGCAATCAGTTCTCTTAACCACTGAGCCATCTCTCCTGCTCAGCTTCTGCTGTGTTTTAAGTGTTCTTTTAGCCTCTTTTGACACAAAGACCTCCACTGTCTGTTATTACTATTTAGCAGATATATCAACCTCTCATAGTTAAAATGAGTAGTGGATGGGTTTGGTTGGATCACGTCAGGAAGGTTTTGTGTCAACTCTGAAAGGAGAGAGACTTTGTTTTCATGGGTGACCTTGAGCTGTTGAAGGGTTTTCCTCATGGGATAGCTCCATCAAGCCTTGCATTTTAGAACAAGCAGCATAGCAACAGTGTGCAGATGAAAACACAGGTAGATAAGAATACCCTTAACCCTGTCCAGACCTGGGCCTTTTGCTCTTGGTCTATAGCTTATACAAATCTATGACTTGACCGCTGTGACTGAGTTCAGCCCCAAGTTAGAAAAAATAAGTAGACTAGAGACCCCTCATGAAGCACCATAAGTAAATGCTTCAAGATCAGTAGAAAACAATTATTTAGTTAGTTAATATAAGTAACTTGTCAATGTTATGGCTTAACTTCTGTAGATGCTGTAACCCAAGCACTGTGACTGGGCATCTGTGATAGAGGTTTTCAATTTCTCTTCCACAGCATTTATGTAATGCCACCAAGAAAAAGAATGAGAGTAGCATGTATCAATATATGGCTTGTCAGTCCCTTCCCCGGAGGGCTTAGGGAGTCTCCAGATGTGGTTCCCAGCCCGATAGTTACCTTGGCACAGGTCTGGGCATGGTTTGGCATGTTCCTGAAGGGAAAAAAGAAAAACAATCAGTTTGGTACAACATGTGTCATTAATTTCTACTCTGCTAGTTTGGTAAGACATTCATTCGCTAACTCACAAACGTATTTATTTAGATTAATTATTGCAGAAGAGATACTCTAGGCTAAGTTTCGGTGTTCATGAAAGAATATCAAATAAGGATGAGGCTTCAGAGTGGTGTGGAGAGAGCTGCATCTCAGGGATTCCCTGTGGTGTCAATAAATGCACCGGGAGAGTTAAATCCAATATAATAACCAGCAGTAGTTGAAATACTCATTTGAAATGTCCTGGGGCTGGAATAAATAATGAATCATTATTATGAAGTGCTAGGTCCCTGGGGGAGCATGATCTTCCAACCAACAAGAGATGGGATGAGAAGCATTTCTGGTCACCGAAGCCAAGTACGAATCTGGCCTCAGTCATCAATCCAGTCACGTTATAGGCTAGGCCACAGGAGACTGAGCCTCCTCATCTCTGATACCTATTGTCTGATCCATTTCTTATTCTTTACATTTTCTGAACCCTGCTGAGTACTTCTTTGCCCATAATGAGCTCTTCTTTCTAAAATGCATTGACCACCATCCTTCCCACAGAGTCGATGACAAATGTAAGGCCAGCCGTGGACACGCTGACAAGCCATGTGCGAGCAGAGCTGAAAACCTGTTAGATAACTAGGGGTCTACGATGTGTCAGTCCCTGTTCATATGAAAGTGGCAGTTCCATGTCTATAGGACAGGGCAAGTTGGGGACAGGCCTTAGCCTTTAGAAGCTTTTAGGTTTGATTCAACATGTAGGATTTCTAAACAGGTGCTAGGTCTAGAGTGATTTGGAGAATCTGGACAGATTCCACTAGAAGAGTCTTTTAAAAGTAGGTGAAGGTTATGAGATGAGGCAGAAGAGTTTGATTTTTGTGTGCTAGGGCACATGTTCTATGAATGCCAGTCGTCTGTAGGTTTATGAGCAGAAGAAAAGGGATTTGTTGAAGTCTAGGCAAATATTTTTCTCCTTTGGTTGCTGTTAGCAACTCTATGAGATGGCATTTCCATTTATAGTTCAGCTCAGTGCTGGGGATATAGTTCAGTGGTTAGTTCGTGGTTAGCATGCCATGGGATAAATCCCTGCAGTGTGCTGATGGTGGTGGTGATGGTGATGATGGTGGTGATGGACTTTCATGCTGGAGGAATAGCTCAGTTCTGGAAGTACTTGCCTAGCAATATTAGCACCCCAAAACTAGTTACAATGTGGTGGCACACACCTGTAATTCTAGCACTTGGGAGGCAGAGGCAGGAGGATCAGGAGTTCAAGATCCTCTTTGGCAATATAGAGAGTTCTAGGCCAACCTGGGTTATATGTGACTCAGTCTCAAAAATGAGGAGATAACCGACTCTGGAATAAGGCTAAGGATATGCCTTAGAGTCAGGGCCTAACAGATACAGCTCACTGATAGGAAGAACATCAGCTTCACTCACAGATCAACTACAAATCCCTGCTAGCCCACCGAGAAGAGTTATGCTTCTATTTGAGTAATTTTTTCCTTCATCTGTGAAATAGACCTAAACAGCCTGTTCTGTTACTGAAGAGGATTCCTTCTAAGAAATGTAAATTGTTATGGCATATAATATGTGCTAAAGATATTTTAAAAATGGAACATATTTTAATGTAATTGTTACATCACTCATGGTCCTAAGGAGAGGGATAACCTTTCTCACATTCCCAACAATACTTTTTACACTGTTGGTGTAAAAATAATGCTCCCTTAAGATAATAATTCAAAACAGTTGTCTTAGTGGTCTTGTTAGGGTTTTACTGCTGTGAACAGACACCATGACCAAGACAAGTCTTACAAGGACAACATTTAATTGGGGCTGGCTTACAGGTTCAGAAGTTCAGGCCATCAAGGCAGGAGTACGGCAGCATCCAGACAGGGGTGGGGCAGACCTTTGGCTTCCAGGCAGCTAAGATGAGGGTCTTATAGACCATGTTTACAGTGACACACCTATACCAACATGCCCATACCTCCCAATAGTACTACTTCCTGGACCAAGCATATACAAACCATCACATTTAGTTACTGTTCTCTTGCTGTGAGGTGACACCTTATCCTAGAAAGTCTTATAAAAGGAAACCTTTAACTGGGGCTTGCTTATAGTTTTTGAGGGTTAGTCTGTTGCAGGGTATTGGATCACACTGTGAACCCTGAGATTGTGTTATTTAATGAAAAACACCCATTTTTACTTGTGGTTTGACTCAGTACTTAGCACATGCCTTTGATCCCAACAGTGAAAGTAAAGTTAGATTGTAGAAGGAAGTATTCATGTTTGAAAGTGATACCTAGTTGAGTGGATCAGACAAAATGGTGAATCAGAGAAAGATTTTACAGAATAGGATATGGAAGAGCGAGAAAGAGAAGCTATTTAAAAGAGCAGTGTAGGAAAAGAGGAGGGGAAGGAGGCAGAGGAGGCAGTTTTACCAAGAGCGTTTTACAGAGACAGGTGCAGAGAGAACATGCTAGACACAGGGGAAGACAGAAGGAGCCAGAGAATGAGAAGGAGCCAGAAGATTAGAACAGATTGCTTGCTAGAGGTAGTTTGAGGCCAAGCAGAGCAATCCAGGAGAAGCCAAAAGAAGCCAGATTAAATCAGTCAGCTTGGAGAGAGTTTGAGTCAGAATAGCTTAGTTGAACCAGGGAGCTGGAGATCAGAAAGAACTATAAAAGAGTGAGCTTATTCAGCAGCAAGTCTCAGAGGCTGGAAATATTCTAAACCTAGATTGGCTTGTATGAAGGCTAGACGCTTCCAGGACAAGCCCTTGGTTAGCAAGCAGAAGCAGTAAGCCTCAGAGATGACAATTGCTACAGGAGAATAAAAATTACTTTAAACATGAGATAATGATCATCATGGCAGGAGGCAGACATGCGTGGAGCTGGAGCAGTAGTTGAGATCTTTATATTTGTATCTGTAGGCGGCAAGGAGAAAGATACTTGGGCTGGCATAGGCTTATGAAACTTCAGAGCCCAATCCTGGTAACCCACCTCCCGATCCTTCTCAGACAGTTCCACTGACTGAGAACGAAGCCTTCAAACATATGAGCCTGTGAGGCCATTCTCGTTCAAGCCATCTATAGTGGTTTTCACTAGCATGTAATTGTAGGCACCAAGATCCACTAGCAGTCTGGTGAATTCTGTCATAGTTGTCTCAGCTATGCAAAGATTCATTTAAAATGAAAATGGTATCATGCTATGTTCACAGGTGGATATCTTTGTATATCAGTTCTCAGTTCTATCTAATTTTTATTTTTATTTTCGAACCTGAGTGATATTTTCTAGCAAAATGATACAATTGTCACTTTCCTGTTGCTTTCCTTTTAAGTTTTTCCCAGGACTTTAATTTTTAATTTTTATTTTTTGCCATAAAAAGAAATATTACCATAACAGCATTTGATTTTTGTTTGCAGGATCTGGTGTGTGTGTGTATGTATGTGTGTGTATGTATGCATGTGTATGTATGTTTGTGTATGCGTGTGTATGTATGTGTATGTGTGTGTATGTATGTGTGTGTGTGTATGTGTGTGTATCAAAAAATACATATGGTGAGGCTGATAATAGTGCAACAGATTAATTTTAGATTGTGGTAAGATTTATTTTAGTTTCTTTAAGTATGCATATATGATGGTGCATGCATGTGTGTGTTCCTTTAAATATGCATATACGATAGTGCGTGTGTGTGTGTGTGCATGTGCATGTGTTTCACTTATATTTCCATGTCCTTCTCTCTTGTTCCTTTCAGTACAGCTAAATCACCATTTTGAATTCTTCAATAGGCTATAAAATATGCTTGGATGGATGCCCGGTTATGTTACAGAATATTCCAATACTCAATGAGCATAGAAAATATATTCTCTCCTAATGTGATATCTCAAAAGACATGAATGAATGAAATAAGTGAATTAAAGTTGTATTTATTTATTGGCTGATGAGCTTATTGGTGGTAGAACTGGAAGATGCTTACAGGCGAAGGCCTGTTGATTGAGAGTGTACTGGGACATCATTAATGAGTAGGGTTCCAAAAAAGAAAAAAATAAGGTTCATTTGCTTTGTATTCTGGGTAGTTACAGAACCATTATCCCATAACTTGCTTGGTAGCTTTCTTCCCCTGGGCTTGGTGCCACTGGCTATACTGAAGCGGGCGACCCTGTCTGATTGAAAGCAGTGTTGGTGGCCTAAGCCAGGCCATTAGTACCTTTCAGTGCTCTGCGTCAGGCAGGTGTGGAAGAACCAGTGTGAAGCGTGCCCTTAGTTCACAACCCCAAGGAAACTGTCAAGATAACCAGGGCAATTTTCTCCTGTGCTTTAAGAGTGAAATTAGTGTGGAGAAAATTGATGTCTTACTTCAGAAGGGGACATGGTAGATTGGTTAGCTCTCTGCTCGAGCTGCTATACCTGTTTTGACGGGAAGGAACCAGAGGGCCTGTGTCCTCCGCATCATTTGGAGGGAGCAGAAAACTACTTGGAGTGTAGTTTGGGGACTTTTCTTTTCTTTTTTTCTTTTGTTTTTCCCCCCTCTCTCCAATTTTCCTTATCTCCCCAATTTTAAACATTTCTGCAGCCAAAAGCCTAATCCGCAGCTGCGGGGAGAGGAAAATAATAACGCAGAAAAGCACCAAGTCCCTGGAACGGCGCCTGGGTGAAAAGAGCTTCTGAAACGTGCTGATTTCTCGGAGTGGGAAAAAAAAATCCTATCTTCTCCCTACTGCCTCCAGAAAAGGATTAATTTGTTCAAGTTTTGAATTTCGTTTATTTTAAAGTAAAATTTAAAGCTTTTGCCAAAATAATACCTGCATATAGCTTTAAAATAGTATAGTGCAAAAGGGAGCTATAGTGAAGAGCAGTATGTACCTACCTGTCTCTTCCTCAGTGCTGGTCCTCTGTGTGTGTGTGTGTGTGTGTGTGTGTGTGTGTGTGTGTGTGTGTGTATTTATATATGTATACATATATTTATTTATTAGGAGAAGGATATAGGATAGCTACAATTTACATTATTTTGACTGTTCTGAGGTCATGAAGCTGAAGCACAATGGGACCACATGAGTAACCAGAAAAGGCTGTGTAGGAAGAGGCAGAAGATGAGGTAAGGCCAGATAAGAGGAGCGTCTCCATGACAGACCTCTGTGGCTTAGACATCTTTATGGCTTCATTTATCTCGGGCTCCCTGGTGTGTGGCGGCCGTGCTACCACGGTGTCACTTTTGCAGATTTTCATACGTTGCTTTGTGTATTTTTCACCTAGCTCAAATCTAGTGTATACATTACCCCTACGAGCTGGAAGTCAGAAATCAATGTTTACATTGCTATGGTCCACAATGGCTTTCGAAAATCAAAACTCGTTTTCCTCCAGTGATCCGGACTTGCTTCTCACGGTGCCTGTGGTATGGAAAGCACTCACACATTTGCTGAGTGAATGCAAATAATTGCATATCCCTCAGTTGTTGTAAAGGGACCCACTATTACTGCCAAGTGTGTTCATAGGGTCCAGAGAAAGTAGAGAAGGACTCAGCAATGGGTGCATGTAAATGCCCGCATTTAGGACCTGATTTTTCTCATCCTGGGTTCTGTAAGATAATTCTAGCTCCTCAATAGAGAGGGGACTAAGGGCTGGAGAGATGGCTCAGTGGTTAAGAGCACTGACTGCTCTTCCAGAGGTCCTGGGTTCAATTCCCAGCAACCACATGGTGGCTCACAACCATCTGCAATGGGATCTGATGCCCTCTTTTGGTGAGTCTGAAGAGAGCAATGGTGTACTTATATACATAAAATAAATAAATGAATCGTAAATAGGTGAATAGCAGGGTCCAAGTAATCTAAAGGGGAAAAGAGAAGGCTTTAACTAGAAAGGGAGAGAGAAACACAAAGGAAAGAGCGAGCAGGCTAAAATGATAGTAAGGATGTTTGAGAAAGTCGGAACTATATTATGAACTGTGTACCTAAAATACTTGTAATACACTTACATCAATGTATGCATATGTGTAAATGTTTAAATGAGATGGTTCCATCTGCTTTGACAACACTCCCTCGAAGAGCCAAAGACAACATATAAAAAATCCAAACACTCATCACAAGCAGACTAGTTTGAGTTGCTAGGGGTGCCCAAGAGATGCCCTCTCCAAAGATTACAGGCCGTTGCTACTGCCCCAAGTTACTCCCTACCCCTATCCCCAAAAGGTAGAAGGTAAATTTTTATTGCTAAAGATACCATGCACTTCAGCTACAGAACCCAGAGGCCCCTGAGCTGGATCTGACCTGAAAGCCTCCTCTCAAAGGACTAGCTTTCCTGGTACTGTTGTGGGATATCTACCAATGATGCACCTATCTTGAGGCCACACCTACTCCAACAAGGTCACACCTCCTAATGGTGCCACTCCCTGGGCCAAGCATATTCAAACCATCACACCACAACTCAAATAGCAAGAACAGTTACCTAGAAGGAGAACTATAGAAGCCAAAAAAAAAAAAAAAAAAAAAAAACCAGGAGTAGTGCCTTTAGAGATATTCCCAGAACCATGGACTTTGATGGATTAGGTTTTTGTTCTCATTTCATCTGGTCTTGCTGCCTACATGCTGGGATTCAAGGCCCGAATGTTACTTTATCAGGGCATCAATTGTGCTAAGGTCTTGTGGCTTACTAAGTTCTAGGATCCTGTTTCAATACCAGAAAGTACAATGTAGTACTAAAGGAGGGAAGTAGCCAGGAGCCCTATGCAGCTGTGATGACTTTGAACCTCACAAACTAACAGCATGGCACAATAAACAAAGTGTGTAATATACCTCAGCACATATCAACACTCTAATTGGACTTACGATCTACTTAACAAGGGGTAAATCATGCTGGTATTGGAAACCTAGCCAATGTACCAGGGCTAGTGAAGTCATGGATCTTGGAAGAGAACCTGTAACTACCACTTCACTAAACCTGTATTTATAACCTATAACCACTAAACCCTAACTATTCTCTAAGTGATTGTCCACATAACCAAATATAATTGTAGCCGTCACCCTGTATTAAGTAACTTTTCATTGCTACAGTGGAGACATTACACCTCACAGAAAGTCTCAGCTGATCAAAATGCAGAGTTGTGGAGCCTAGTCCTAACTGATTTGGCTATGGTACCACTGACTCCTCCCCCTAAGGCCCAGGGATCATAGAGGAACAAGGGACAGACAGATGCTGTTCCAGAAGAACAGGAAGTTTGTTGTGAGATTCTTTCTCCTAGAAATTCTGGAAGCTACAACCATAAAAACTCCCTAACATCACTGTCTGGACATGAACAGAACAAGGATGACAACTGATAGACATGCTATACAGACAGGGGGAACTCCCAAGATCTCGACCTTACACAAAGAACTACAGACAACTAAGGAATGCTGAGAGCAGGAGAAATAACTTCTCCAGGAGGAGCGCATCAAATGTTTATTCAAAAACAGTCAGTCCTGAAAAGATATACAGACTTGGAACATTGTTCTAGATTGGTTGTATTTATGTAGTTAGGAATACACACACACTCTCTCTCTCTCTCTCTCTCTCTCTCTCTCTCTCTCTCTCTCTCTCTCACATACACACACACACACACACACACACACACACACACACACACACACACCAAGAATTAGCTTTTTAAAAAGTCCATAAATTAGAAAGAGATAAAGGAGTGGTGTGTGGAGGGTTTTGAGGGTAGAAACAGGGAAATGATGAAATAGAAGTCTTAAAAAATACTTTTTAGGGAAGTCCCACACCCGAGGATCCCGGCCCGCAGCAGCTCTCTGCTCCCAAACCCCGTGGGAGAGAGACCTCACCGCCTGATCAGGTGGGCACTCCTGAGGCTGCAGAGCGGAGGAGACCACCAACACTGCCCACCCCTGCCCACATCCCTGGCCCAAGAGGCAACTGCATAAGGCCTCTGGGTTCCCGTAGGGGAGGGCCCAGGAGCGGCAGGACCCCTGCGCCTGAGACACCGCCGGAACCTGAAGGAAACAGACCGGATAAACAGTTCTCTGCACCCAAATCCCGTGGGAGGGAGAGCTAAACCTTCAGAGAGGCGGACAAGCTGGGGAAACCAGAAGAGACTGCACTCTGTGCACATCCAGACGCCAGAGGAAAACACCAAACGCCATCTGGAACCCTGGTGCACGGAGGCTCCCGGAAAGAGCGGCACAGATCTTCCCGGTTGCTGCCACAGCGGAGAGGACTTAGGCAGTACCCCACGAGCAAACTTGAGCCTTGGAACCGCAGGTAGGACCAACTTTTCCCCTGCGAGAAACCTGCCTGGTGAACTCAAGACACAGGCCCACAGGAACAGCTGAAGACCTGTAGAGAGGAAAAACTACACGCCCGAAAGCAGAACACTCTGTCCCCATAACTGGCTGAAAGAAAACAGGAAAACAGGTCTACAGCACTCCTGACACACAGGCTTATAGGACAGTCTAGCCACGGTCAGAAATAGCAGAACAAAGTAACACTAGAGATAATCTGATGGCGAGAGGCGAGCGCAGGAACCCAAGCAACAGAAACCAAGACTACATGGCATCATCGGAGCCCAATTCTCCCACCAAAATAAACATGGAATATCCAAACACACCAGAAAAGCAACATCTAGTTTCAAAATTGTATTTGATCATGATGCTGGAGGACTTCAAGAAAGACGTGGAGAACTCCCTTAGAGAACAAGTAGAAGCCTACAGAGAGGAATTGCAAAAATGCCTGAAAGAATTCCAGGAAAACATAAATAAACAAGTAGAAACCCATAGAGAGGAGACACAAAAATCCCTGAAACAATTCCAGGAAAACACAATCAAACAGTTGAAGGAATTAAAAATGGAAATAGAAGCAATCAAGAAAGAACACATGGAAACAACCCTGGGCATAGAAAATCAAAAGAAAAGACAAGGAGCTGTAGATACAAGCTTCACCAACAGAATACAAGAGATGGAAGAGAGAATCTCGGGAGCAGAAGATTCCATAGAAATCATTGACTCAACTGTCAAAGATAATGTAAAGCAGAAAAAGCTACTGGTCCAAAACATACAGGAAATCCAGGACTCAATGAGAAGACCAAACCTAAGGATAATAGGTATAGAAGAGAGTGAAGACTCCCAGCTCAAAGGACCAGTAAATATCTTCAACAAAATCATAGAAGAAAACTTCCCTAACCTAAAAAAAGAGATACCCATAGGCATACAAGAAGCCTACAGAACTCCAAATAGATTGGACCAGAAAAGAAACACCTCCCGTCACATAATAGTCAAAACACCAAACGCACAAAATAAAGAAAGAATATTAAAAGCAGTAAGGGAAAAAGGTCAAGTAACATATAAAGGCAGACCTATCAGAATCACACCAGACTTTTCGCCAGAAACTATGAAGGCCAGAAGATCCTGGACAGATGTCATACAGACCCTAAGAGAACACAAATGCCAGCCCAGGCTACTGTATCCTGCAAAACTCTCAATTAACATAGATGGAGAAACCAAGATATTCCATGACAAAACCAAATTTACACAATATCTTTCTACAAATCCAGCACTACAAAGGATAATAAAGGGTAAAGCCCAACATAAGGAGGCAAGCTATACCCTAGAAGAAGCAAGAAACTAATCATTTTGGCAACAAAACAAAGAGAAGAAAAGCACACAAACATAACCTCACATCCAAATATGAATATAATAGGAAGCAATAATCACTATTCCTTAATATCTCTCAACATCAATGGCCTCAACTCCCCAATAAAAAGACATAGATTAACAAACTGGATACGCAATGAGGACCCTGCATTCTGCTGCCTACAGGAAACACACCTCAGAGACAAAGACAGACACTAACTCAGAGTGAAAGGCTGGAAAACAACTTTCCAAGCAAATGGTCAGAAGAAGCAAGCTGGAGTAGCCATTCTAATATCAAATAAAATCAATTTTCAATTAAAAGTCATCAAAAAAGATAAGGAAGGACACTTCATATTCATCAAAGGAAAAATCCACCAAGATGAACTCTCAATCCTCATCTTCGGTTCGTTTATATACAAGTGTGCAATTTCTAGGCTTGAAAGTAAAATGATGCTATCTGGTGCTGGATAGAGGAGCCTTATTTTTTATTATGGCAGCTTGCTATTTTTGTAACATGGTGATTTGGTTGAACACAATAAAGTACAGTAGTAACTGATCTCCCCTTCTTCCTGGATGAGTGAGGAGATGATTAAATGTTGATGTCAGCATCCTTGAGCATATTCAGATGAGCTTCTGCTTCTGTTGAAAAGGATGCTGTGTTTGATTGTGGTCCGAAGCTTTGAAGCACTACTTGGCATCTCCTTCCTTGGAGGTCTCACTGTTTAAACATAACAGATTTGATAGCTTGTTGGTAAGGTGAGGTCCAGCTTGTCTCCACTAGGTCATCTTCATGTGAATCCGGTGGTTATACGGTTTTGTTTTAGGAATATTTCATTTTTTTAATAACGGTTTTAGCTGACATTCATGGAGAGAATGAATCCTTAGAACTGTGCCACTAGTGAAAGGAAATCCTGTCTAGAGTATGTTTCTTTACAAAGCTGTGTCACATCATCCTTTGGGCCCTCTGCTGGAAAAGTAGAATCAAGTCTCAAATAATGCCTTTTAAATTGTATCCTCTAGTATTATAGATGTAGGACAGTACTGTATCATACCTCTGTGGATGTAAAATAGCTTGTACCTGCTTTATGATACGTAGTAGTGACCGTGCTTTATCAGAGCTGTTTTTAATGATGTTGCTCAGAATGTTTTCTTTCCAGATGATGATTGAGAAGCTAATTTAAAAAAAAAAATGGTGCCAGGTACCACAAGAGTAACAGAACTGTGCTGTTTTCTCGGGTTTTGTTCTTTTTACTTTTTTTTTTTAATGGAGTGTGCTGGATGTCTCTACAGTTTTGTTCAGATGACTGCAGAACCTGAAAAAGCTGTTGCTTCTGTTGATGCATAACACACTGCTATTATTGGTCTTTTTATATAAATATAAATATATATATATATACAGATATATAATTTGAATTTTTTGAAACTTTAGCTGTGCTGTCAACTTTGGAAAAAAGCATCCCCGTTTACTGTGTTGAGTTGGCACTGTACAGAAATTAACAGCCATATTGGTCTAGAAATGTTGAACTTAAGTTTTTTCCATTTGTACAGGGGTAATACACTGTATTAAATATGTAAGGTCTTATCTACGTGGGTTTGATTACAAAAACTAATAAAGTATTCTCTAAATTAAAAAAAATACTTTTTAAAAAAAGATAATTGCAGCCCCTATAGAAAGAAAGAAAGTCTTTGGTAGAAGGGAGATTATGGGCACATATATAAATTGTGATATCAGGTGATATCTCTTCACTAAAAATTAGACGACTCTTCCAAAAATGGGATAGAGCATGTGTTGTCCCCTGCTGCTCTGTTTTCTTCTGTCTCTACACTGGCTCCCACTCAGACAGAGTGCAAAATAATTTCCTCTGCTCAGTGCTGGCATAAGATAATACACAGGAGATCCTACAGACACGCAGTCAGATTTGCCTCTGAGACCCGTGGGGAAAGACAAATGAAGCTTGGAGCTGGGTGAGCCATTTTCTGAGAATAATTGCTCTCAAGGTGTTGTCACTGAGAATTCCTGGTGAGGGAAAATGGATTGTGTCCCAGGGAATCCAACACACACAGAAGGAAGGATGTTGCTGTGCAATACTATGGGCGAGCTGCCTCTCAGGATGAATCGATGACACGGTGATGGACAGCTGGAGGTTTTGGTGTTGTAGAGGGAATCTTTGTGGCCCTAACTAGAGGCGGAAAGTGGGGCACTTGTGCTGGGTTTAACTGCTAGCGTTTCATTTCACTGTTGACTTTCTGGGTGGGCTAAAAGCCTGGTTGCAGGGATGCTGACTGGAATGCTTGCACTGTCTCCTGGACTAGTTCCCCAGCTTTGCATCTAAGTAGTTACTGGGGAAGGAATTTTAATGACACTCCATTAAGGCAATTAAATACTGCAACAAACAGTTCTGGTTTCCTTTGTTGGCTTTGTTAAAAATTATTTGTTCCAGTCTTCTTCTCTTCTCTTTTCTCTCTTCTCTCTTCTGTCTGTCTGTCTGTCTGTCTGTCTGTCTGTCTGTCTGTCTCTCTGTGTGTGTATGTTTGTATTTTAAGTCACATTTTAATTTTTTTGTTAATGTGAGGGGACAGGGCAAGGCCTGGTCCCTGGACATGAATGAAGCCAGAAGACAACTTTGTAGAGTCAATTCTTTCTGTTTTACATGGACTGGATTCTGGGCACCAAGCTCACATGCTTAAACCTTGCTATCGAGCTATTTCACTAGCCCCAGTTTCTACTTCTTCAACAATTGAGACAATTTTTGACCCTCAAAGGACCACTGGTTCAGGTTCCTTTTTATACAGATGTAGTCCAAGAGGTAGAATAGTTATATAAGTAACTCATTAAAATTCTGTTTTTTTTTTTTTTTTTTTTAGACAGGATTGCTCTGTGTAGCCCTGGCTATCCTGGAACTCACCAGGATGGCCTCGAACTCACAGAGATCAGTCTGCCTCTGCCTCCTGAGTGCTGGGATTAAAGACACGTGCCATCACCACCTATAACTTACAACTATTCTGAGCTAATTTTGTCCAAACATGGCCTAATTTAGGGGGAACCATGGAAATTGACTTATGGAGCCAAAATTCCTGCGCTATTAGATTTAGTATAGGAATGTCTGGACACTGTTTGTGGGTAACCATTTAAGCAGCTTGCTGCTGTTTCAAACCCAAAAAGTCAGGCTGAATTTGGACTGATCTTTGGCGTTCAGGGCTTCTCTGAAATATCACTGACACCTCCAGTTCCTGGTGCAGCCTACTTTATCTTAGGCTGAGTCCATGCTAACACGACAGATAGCTAACTCTAACCCAGGTCAGAACGGCTGCCCTTTCTGAGCTGGAGGCCTCAAGCTGGGGCAGAGTGTGTGCTGGAATTAGCCCTCTGGTCGGACTTTGTCAGCTCAGTGGAGCTGCGGGAGAAGGTGTGATCCGAATTCCAGTGCTGGCTGAGGCCTCTTTGTCATTTGACGTTTTCTCCTGAGTAGCAATGTTACTTGTTCTGCTAGCTTCTGCATCACTGTCCTAGGGTTTACTGCTGTGAGTAGACACCATGACAAAGGCAAGTTTCATAAGGACAACATTTAATTGGAGCTGGCTTACAGGTTTAGACGTCCAGTCAAGTGTCATCCTGGTGGAACCATGGCATCGTCCAGGCAGACATGGTGCAGGAGGAGCTGAGAGTTCTACATCTTCATTTGAAGTCCTCTAAGAGAAGACTGGCTCCCAGGCAGCTAGGATGAGGGTCTTAAAGCCCACACCCACAGTGACACGCATACTCCAACAGGGTCACACCTTCTAATAGTGCCACTCCCTGGGCTGAGCATATACAAACCACCACAATCACTTAGTATGATTTTTGCATCCATCATTCCTATAGGTTCAATGTCAGCTCACCTCCCATAGATCTGAAAGGTCCAGCCAACTAGTGACTCCTTTTAAATTTAAAACTTTTATTGTGGAACAGATAAAAATCATATAACAATTTTGTCAACTTTTTTTTTTATTCATCTTGCCAAAAGCCTGGCTATTTCTCTGATATATTAAAGAGTAATTACCACTCTGCCAGTTCATTATCATTGTTGGCCAATTCTGTAAGTGAAATGTTAGCTGTAGGAAATGAACCCTAATAAAGAGATTACATGTACGGTAGAATGAAACAGCCACGGTATAGACAGCAAAACCAGTACGCCCTTGATATTGTCTAATTTCCCGCTCGTGTGTCAGGTTTTCTGGTGCTAGTTATCTTGTTATTTTAATGCTGAGGGTTGAACCCAGGGCCTCATGCTGACTGTCCACTCCACCACTGAGTTATTACACTAGTTATCCTTCACCTGTTTAAAGGATCTTGGTTCTTACCTCCTTTATCTTTTACCACTGTAATATTAAGTTCTAGGTATAGTATTGTCCCTCCCTTTTTCTCTACTATCTTTTTTTTTTTAATGTGCTCTTCATAATTCAATTGCACATCTCCAGGAAAATTCCTTTATCCACATTCAGCCAGCCAGCCCCCTTCTAAATGTTTACTGTCTCTGCTGCCATAGTGTCCAGTGCATGTCGCTCCCTGACCTCAGAGGTTCCCGATGCTGTCTGTTCCCACTGATCGGTGCACTTGGGTTCATTCGTGCATGCCTAATGCTTAGTTAAGTAGTATTTCAACTCATTTTTTTTATTCTCACTGGCCTTCATTTATCAGTAACAATCACTGACCTCTTACTGTGTGCAAATCTTCTGCTATGTGCCTCAGACTCTACGTATTTTGTCAGGTGACTGAGAATGTAGCACCATCACTGTAACTTCAGATGCAGAAGAAGCGAAGTCTTTTTATTTTACATTTTTATTGGATATTTTATGTATTTCCATTTCAAATCTTATCTCCTTTCCCAGTTTCCCCCTCTCCCATCCCTTCTTCCTCTGCTTCTATGAGGATGCTCCCCTACCCACCCACCTACTCACTCCCACTTCAACAGCCTGGCATTCCCCTACACTGAGGCATTGAGCCTTCCCAGGACCAAGGTCTCCTCCTATTGATGCTGGACAATGCCATCCTCTGCTACATGTGTGGCTGGAGCCATGGGTCCTTCCATGTGTATTCTTTGATTGGTGGTTTAGGCCCTGGGAGCTCTGTGTGTGTGGGTCTAGTTGGTTGATATTGTTGTTCTTCCTATAGGGTACAAATCCCTTCAGCTCCTTCAGTCCTTTCTCATAACTCCTCCATTGGGTTCTCTGTGCTCAGTCCAATGGTTAGCTGCAAGCATCCTCATCCGTATCGGTAAGGCTCTGGCAGAGCCTCTCAGGAGACATCTGTATCAGGCTCCTGTCAGCAGGCACTTCTTGGCATCAGCAATAGTGACTGGGTTTGGTGGCTGTATATGGGATGGATCCCTAGGTGGGGCAGTCTGTGGATGGCCTTTCCTTCAGTCTCTGTTTCACTCTTTGTCCCTGAATTTCCACCCATGAGTATTTTGTTCCCCTTCTAAGAAGGACTGAAGTATCCACATTTTGTTCTTCCTTTTTCTTGAGCTTCATGTGTATTCCGATCTTTTGGATTAATATCCACTTAGTGAGTGCATACCATGTGTGTTCTTTTGTGACTGGGTTACCTCTCTCAGGATGATATTTTCTAGTTCCATCCATTTGCCTAAGAATTTCATGAAGTCATTGTTTTTAATAGCTGAGTAGTACTTCAATGTATAAATGTGCCATATTTTCTGTATCTATTCTTCTGTTGAAGGACGTTTGGGTTCTTTCCAGCATCTGGCTATTATAAAAGAGGCAGCCATGAACATAGTGGAGCATGTGTCCTTGTTATATGTTGTAGCATCTTTGGGGTATATATATTTTTAAGAGAGCATCACTTGACCCACATTCTAGGAGAGTAAGGTGGGAAGAGGTCAGATGTACCAGACAACAAAGCAAGGAACAAATTTCATGACAGAAGACTGAGGATTGTTCTTGGTCCATTACTTTTAGCTCTAAGATTAGGAGCAAACTTTGTTCAATTGTGTCAGCTTTAGCTTCCTTACTTATTGGATGAGCACTGTAAAAATCTTTAACTCATTAAATTTTGAGAACTACTAGGATGATGTATTTACTGTCACTTGAAACTTTGGGGGTTTTGAAAAATGCATAACTGCCACCACTCTACTTATTTGGAAATGACTGCCTTCTATTTTTTCTCCTCTAGTCCAGTGGTTCCCAACCCCATTGTGGAAGGCATATTGGACATTTACATTACAATTCACAACAGTAGCAATACAGTTATGAAGTAGCAAAGTAATAATTTTATGTTTGGGGGTCACTATAACATGAAGAATTGTATTAAAGGGCCACAGCATTAGGAGAGTTGAGAACCACCAAAATCCAGTCATATAATGCACATAATTGGAATCATGTGCATTTACTGTGTGAGTGTGGGGTGACTTCTGGTATACTTTATTGACAATGTCTTTTCTTTTGTTTCCTCTGGGGAATTTTATTACTAAGACAACTGGTTTCCTGGATTTCAGTGTCATAGTTTTATAATATTTTTTAATCTTATTTTCTACAACTTTCCTCTCCTTTTCTCTCCCAATTTCTGTCTTTCTTTGTGTGTGTGTGTGTGTGTGTGTGTGATTCTTGTAACTTACTGAGAATTTCTTCAGTTTTTCTTATTGTCCCCTCCTATTTCTGTTCCTCTTCCTGTTCCTCTTGCCTCCTCTTCTTAAGATCACATTTTGATTTTATTTTATGTGTATAGGTAGTTTGTCTGCATGTGTGACATGTGTGTCCAGTGCTAATCCAAAGAGGCTAGAATGACCTACCTGGGCCTGGAGTTTCAGATTTGTAGTGAGTCATCACATGGACGCTGAAATTTCAACCTGGGTCCTCTGGAACAGCAACAACAACCCTAATAACTGTCCAGCCCTACTATCACACTTTTAATTTGAAAGCATTTTTTTTTTTTATTTTCCAAAATCCCTTTTAAATATCTGGCTTTTAAATGAATATAATAACTTTACCTGGTATTTATGACTTGCTATTTTCTCTTGTTGCGTAGTGAAGGGAACTTGTATTTCCTGTTTTGACTGCTGTCTAGTGTTTTAAAGTTGGCAACCTTTATTCTGACATGTAGGATGCAGGAAGGCAAGCACTCTCCAAGCTCTTGGGACAGCAATGTGTAACACTTGGTGGCAGGGAAGTAGATAAGGTGGAAGAGTCGTGTCTTTTGATCAAGAACTCAGCATCAGAGAAATTCAATGGAAGCTACAATGACAAGCTTCTAGCCAAGGCAGAGTAAAGGGACAAGATTTACTTTCCAATGTTAACTGAAAATTAGGCAAAATATATGCCAAATCAATTTTCAAAATTGAATAATAGGCATCCCAGAGGTTTTTCAGAGAGGAGAAAAGTACATGAGCTCTATGTCTGGTCTAGTTAGCTCACTGTCTGGAGGCAGCTTCCAGCCACAGAGCAGGCAGGGCAAGCACAGCCTGGCACTCTCAGTCAAGTGAAAAGACAGAGACTGCTCTTAGGGAAGACATGGTCTGAGTTGTGAAGTAACTTTTATTTGCCAGATGTAATTGTCCCCCTACAGGCTCACTGCTGAATAAGCTCATTTTTTTTTCCAGTTCTTTCTGAACTCTGGCTGGCTGGTTCAACTCAGTTGTTCTGGCTCAAACTCCTCTCCAAGCTGACTGATCCAAACTGGCTCCTCTCGACTACTCACTGAATTGGTCTGTTTAGAAAAACTGCCTCTAAATTACATGAACTGAACTGCACTGACTGCATCGCTTGAACTCTACTGAGCTGTCCTCACTGACCTGCCCTCCATCCTGTCTCACTCTGAGTTGCTCTTAAGCAGCCTCTCTTCCCTGCTGGTCTCATGAGGGTTGGACATATCCTATTTCTGACTCATTCTGTCAAATCTTTCTCCGATTCATCACTTTGCCTCTCAATTAGATATCACTTTCAAACATGGCTGCTTCCTTTGACAAACTAACGTTATCTTCATTGTTTGGGATGAAAGGTGTGTATGAATGGTGTCTATATTCCAGCTGGAGGGATTAAAGGTGCCATTCCAGCCAGATCACACAGACCTAGAACGCTTTTGGGTGTGATCCCTTGCCAGGGCAGTTACGTTGTTAGATTAAAATTCCTCTATACTGAATGCCTCAGAAAATGGAGCCCAGAAGGGTGAGGAAGGCAGGAAGGAGAGGAGGAGGGAGGAGAAAGGGTAGGGTCCAGTGAGAGATAGAGAGGGGAAGAGAAGAAAGGAGGGAGAGCAACAGAAAGAGAATTCAGTCCTGCACCAGTGCAGTGATTCGGGCTGAGCATTGATTTGTGTGTGTGTGTGTGTGTGTGTGTGTGTGTGTGTGTGTATGTTTCTCTGAAATCAGAAAAACAAATACCAGAAAGCAGCAAGAATAGCAGTGGTGGCAGCACAGATAAGATTGGTAGTAGCTCTTGGTCCCACCAGCCTGGTGAAGAGATTAGGTAGAAACCCTCAGACACTCTTTCTTAGTGGTGAATCTAAATCAGCCTTTGACTAAGGACTACTGAATACACCTGAGCAAAGCTCAGAAGCAAACCTGGGACCCATCCTGCTAAGTAACGTTCTAACATGCCAGAAAAGCATTCCGCCTTGTCGAAAGTAATAAGACAAAAAGAGAAAGGTGATGGAAATAACAGAAGAGTATCTACTCTGAATATGCACCATATGTTCAAGGAAGTCATAGAAGAACAGTGCACTTAGAAGAGAAACTGAAGATATAGGCATGTATACACGCACATATATTTATACACAGATATTTAAGACTCAAAGTGGGCTTTTAAAGATGAAAGCACTTTTCTGGGGGTGAAAGATTGGGTTGGATTAACAGTAGATATGTCACCAGAGAAGAAAAGTAAGGTGTATTTTCAGACAGTAGCATAGGAGTATACGCCTTTGATTGAAGCACCTGAGAGGCAGAGGCAGGCAGATTTCTAACTTTGAGGCCTGCTTCATCTACAGAGTAAGTTCCAGGGTAGTCAGGGCCACACAGAAAAATCTTGTCTAGATAAAAAGGAAAAAAGACAGTAATATAAACTATCCTAAAAAGAGCACAGAGAGGCAGAAGCCCTAATTAATAGTCTTAAACAGAGCTTCCTGCGCTGCACTCTACATATAAAATATATAGAAAAAGGAAGTTCTGAAAATCTCCAAGTTTAATCAAACTAAAAACTTGCAGATGATCACAGAGTACCCTGAAATGAAGAACTGAAACAGACACCCACCAGGAGTCAGTCCTGCCCTGAGGTATCCTGCCTGGGCCACACTTCAGCCTTGAGCATTTGTCCTTAAGTAATGGAAGGGACCTTTGGAGATTTCAATGTGGGGTTTTTAGTAGCCATGAACCATTTAGGACCATGGCTTGACTTTCCTGGTACGGATGACCCTGCTGTCTGTAGGCTGTCTCAGATGCTAGACTTTAACGTCAAGAAAGACAGGTCAAGGGACCTCTGGAGGGATCAGCTCCAAACGTGGGTCTACTCACAGCAGTCGGAGGACGGTGCTACTTGGATTCATAGTGGAGCATGGCAGAAAGTTCTTCAGTGGGACGGTGATATGCAAAATCCTCTCTCGTTCTCCTGCCCACTGCACGTGAGGCAAGTAGGGGAAATAAACATCTGTCACTGTCACGTTGAGCTGGTGACACTCTGGGATGCCTCAGTTACCATATTAACTAGCTTTTGTCTTGCTCTGACCATACGCATGACGTGAACCATTTCAAGGGGAAAGAAGGGTTTAGTTTTGGCTTATTGGTTCAGAGCGTACGGTCCATTCGGCTTTACACATTTCCAGGCTCATTGTGCAGGAGGAGTTTGTGAGGGACTCAAGACTAGGTGTACCCTAAAATGCAATCCCCCTCCCCAGCGCCCAGCTTCTATCTAAGCCTTATGCAAAGTTTGTAGACTGTTCCCAGATGGCACCACCAGCTGGAAGCCAAAAATTGAACAGAGGAACCTGCAGGGGACTTTTCAAACCCATGGATAACAACCCCCTAAGGATCTTCGGGCTCATCTGATCAGCCCACCTCCTCCAGCTGTTCAGTGGGACAGCCTCCTGAGTAGCTGGCGTCTTGTGATAGTGTTTTTCTGCACATTCTTTTGGCTTTTTCCCCTCTTCGATAAAATCTTCAGAGTTCAAGCTTTTCACAGCATTTCCAGGTGCTGATGACGCCTTTATGCCATTCCAGTAATCTGTGGGGTTTGGAGTTGAGGGAATTAGTTAATTAGAATGCACTTAATCCACCAACTTGAGCCAGCCTTTCTACCACTGTGTCTAAGTCTGCATGCTTTGAATGTTCTCCAATATGTTTGCTTTCTAGTTTTTTTTCCTCCTAATTTGTAAATTTGTCCTTTGCTTAGTTTATTCACTAAACTATTCATTTTTTAAAAGTGAAAAGGCTACCGTTAGCTCACTCGGGATTCTTAGTTCCAAAGCATGCCCTATTTATTGCCGGTTCCCGGTGTTGAGTCATGCCAGAACACATCTGTCCTGCCTGGTTTTTATGTCAACATGACGCACACAAGAGTTCATCAGAGAGGAGGAAGCCTCAATTGAGAAAATGCCTCCATAAGATTTAGCCGTAAGGCATTTCCTTAATTAGCAATTGATGGGAGAGGGCCCAGTTCATGATGGAGGCTTCTGTCGCTGAGCGGCTAGTCCTGCGTTCTATAAGAAGGCAGGCTAAGCAAGCCTTGATGAGCAGGCAGCTAAGAGCACTCTTCCACGGTCTCTGCATCAGCTCCTGCCTCCAGGTTCCTGCCCTACCCGAATTCCTGTCCTGACTTCCTTTGAAGATGAACAGGCATGTAGAAGTATAAGCCAATGCACCCCTTCCTCCCTAACTTGCTTTTTGGTTAAGGTGTTGCATTGTTGCTGTAGAAACCCTAATTAGGACAATATTATTAGTATTCCTTCTGGCCTTTATCTGTTGGATGGACGCAGCACTTCACAGGCCCCTGGGAAGGTTTTTCAATGCATTTGCAGAGACTCCGATTCTAATGAACACCCACAGAGAGCTTTTGACCAGGCACTTCTTTAATGAGGCTCCATAATAAGTGTGTGTGTGTGTGTGTGTGTGTGTGTGTGTGTGTGTGTGTGTGCGTGCGCACGCGTGTGCATATGTAAATAAGCATATACTATTGCCTTTAATCTTTTCAAACAACCTTGAGCTATAGAGGCCATTCAATCCACTGAGGAAACAGGCATAGGTAGGTTATGTAAAAACATGGTTAGACCTCAAAGATAGCATGGATAGGGCAGAGACTTAAGCCTGGTTTTGCCTGTTTTACGAAACTTAAACTACCCTGCTTTGTTTAAGCCTTTAGGATGCTGAAGCCCCCCTTGGCTGTTACTTGGATGCAGAATTCTTTTTTTTTCTCTTATATTTGTATTTTCTATTTTGTGGCAATTCTTTCAAAGTTATACATTTGGTGTCTTCAGATGGTCTGTTGTGCTAATTAGTCACAATTACACAAAGGCTGATAACCCTGGGAATTGCTCTGGCTCTATTTTAGGCATGTACTACCCTGAAGGAGATTTTTTTTTTCATGCAAAGCTATGACGTGCTTTCCTAATTTATCTCACGTATTACCCTTTGATAGTGTTCTCCCCGTGGCACATTATTTAGAAGGTTTTTAACTGGCACTGTTGTGCAATTCAACAAGATTCCATTGGTAATTACGAAGAAATAATCTCATGGAGACTTCCAGAATTGAGCTTTATCTATCTATCTATCTATCTATCTATCTATCTATCTATCTATCTATCTATCTATCTATGTATCTATCTATCTATTTATCTATCTACCTACCTTTCTTTCTTTCTTTTTTTTCTTCTTTTTTTTGGCTCATTTTCAATCAGGTGAAACTTCTAGATGAGCCTGGAGTCTCTCTCATCATTTTTTTCCTCAGCTGGAAATTTCAACTCCCCAGTTACCTTTGAAAATTGCAGGTCAATTTGTAATGACAGCAAGGCAGCCGTCTTCAATAGACTCTTGAGAGCGGTCTGGGTTATCCACCCTCCCATGATAGAGGGTGATAGAGGCTGTCCCGCCTAGTCAGAGAGCTCAACTCCTCTCCCTTCCCAGTCAGCAACCTCTGTCTGAAGAAGAGGAACTAAAACAGTACCTTTAAGATGATAGTACGCAGTGAGTTACATCTTCCTTCATTTTGCTGTGTGGGGAAGGGTTATGCCTTTCTCAGTATTCCCTGGGCTGGTTATATTAGGAAGAAGGAGAAAGTTGGATTTTTTCCCCCCTCAAGCAAAGAGATCAGAGTAGAACTTAAAGTTATTGATCCGGGTCCTGGCTTTCTATCCAAGATTATGGTGTTTGAATGAAGTTACAGTTTTGGTTTTTCGTTTTTTTAAAACAAAGGGTGACTAAACTTCTCACTCCCCCAAATTGCTTTTATTTATGTAACTTATATGCAACGTTTACTACCACACAATTTGCAGGAAGCAACTGTTAAAAAAACAAAGTGAACAGTTTTTAGGAACCCCAATTAGTATTTAGGTTTAGACAAATCACTGCAGATTTGTACATTTAGTTCAAATTAGTGTTCTAAAAAAACGCAGCATGACACTTCCGAGATTTCTGGGTACATGCATTTTTGTTGATTCGCAGATCATAAAAGAATAAGATGGTTGAGTGGTGACAGGGGCCTGGAGGAATGGCTCAGTGGTTAATAGCACCACTGCATGCTCTTCTAGAGGTTTCCATCCCAGCACCCACATCATAGCTTTAAATCAGATCTGAAGCCCTCTTCTGGCCTCCTCTAGTACCTGGAGTGTATGTAATATTTAACCAGGCATCCATCCACACACGTCACATGCATACACATAAAATATCTGTACTCATAAAATTTAAAAAATATTTTAAAAAATCAGTTTTAAAAATTGAAGTGATCCTCTTATTGCAAGTTAAACATTGTGTGAAATGCTATTACAAATGGGATTCTTGCTGAGGGACGTGCTTGGTTAAAAGTAAAAGGGAAGTTTGGCTGTGGTGGTCTGTGTTCATTATCTCTGTAAGAACCTCGGGAGCAAGCTAGAGATCATCCTCTGCTACATAGTTCGAGACTAGCCTAGGGCATGTGAAATGCAGTGTCAAAATATATTAAAATATTCAAAAGGAAAGTTGACAATGGAAGAAGTAAGGGAGAAGCTTGCTTTCCTCAAACAAAGAACTTTGGGAAGATCTGGGCCACCCAGAAAGGCTGCCACTGTCCCAAGCTACTTGTGAATTTCTACTCTTTCTGTCTTTGGACTGTGGTTTTCAGTCTCTTGCTGGTAGCCCCCCGCCCCCCCAGGGGCATTTAGGATTGTGTTCCAGGCCAGATAAAAGGCCGCAAACAGCCAAGTGGATGCCCAAGTACAGCTAGAGCTTAAAATGCCTTCCCTGTGTTTTATAGCCCAGTTATTTTTGTGTAGGCCACATATGCTGAAGCTTGGATATTCGTCAAGCTTGGGTACTCGAGATCTGAGTTAGATGGGTAGCTTGGGTACTCGTCCACAGTGAGATCTGAGTTAAATGGATGTTTCCAGCTGACTAGGCAATTGCGGCCTTGAACTAAAGTGGGCTGCTTTGCTTACAAAGGCAGAAGGGAAGATGGTATTTTAGAATGTGTGATGTACAGTGCAGGGTACGTCAGCTGATCCTCAAAACAGGGACATCTGAGATCCGCATGTCTAATCACAAACACACTAAAAAGCAATTTAAAATCGCACAGGGATGGCCCGGATGGGTTTCAAATAAGATTCTTCATTGTGTATTTTATAAAATATAGATATTTTAAAAAGATTTCTGAGTTAGGAAATTTAGGTTAAGCATAGTTAAACAGCAGGGGCCTTTCTAAAATCTTCAAAGAGGGGGGGAAAAAAAAAGGTGACACAGTTCCTAACTTATTTAGCTGCAGGGCTGACTTTTGTGGCATAGCATGGGGGGTGGGGAGAGCTGTTTTTAAAACCAGTATAAAAAGACCTCCAGTTTAAGCAGCTGCAAGCAGTATTTTATCTTACAGCTCAGCAAGAGAAATTCTTAACTTTGTCCAGAAACTCGAGTTGAAAACTATCCTTAGGATACATTTTTATGAATTCTGGTTGAATAGATGAAAACATTTCAAAAATGGTTTGCTCAGCAGCAAAATCATTAGAGCTCTCTGGACCTTCCGCATCCAGGCGTTCCTTTTTGCTTAAGGAGCTAGCCTTATTAGCCTCTGACTTCACCGTTATTCAAAATTTATTATTGTGGCCCACCTCTTTAAATTTAATTAAAAAATTTAATCTAATTTAAAAAATTTAATCTAATTAGTTAATTAATTTTTGTTTGCTTTTTTTTTTTATTAACTTGAGTATTTCTTATATACATTTCGAGTGTTATTCCCTTTCCCGGTTTCCGGGCAAACATCCCCCTCCCCCCTCCCCTTCCTTATGGGTGTTCCCCTCCCAACCCTCCCCCCATTGCCGCCCTCCCCCCATAGTCTAGTTCACTGGGGGTTCAGTCTTAGCAGGACCCAGGGCTTCCCCTTCCACTGGTGCTCTTACTAGGATATTCATTGCTACCTATGAGGTCAGAGTCCAGGGTCAGTCCATGTATAGTCTTTAGGTAGTGGCTTAGTCCCTGGAAGCTCTGGTTGCTTGGCATTGTTGTACATATGGGGTCTCGAGCCCCTTCAAGCTCTTCCAGTTCTTTCTCTGATTCCTTCAACGGGGGTCCTATTCTCAGTTCAGTGGTTTGCTGCTGGCATTCGCCTCTGTATTTGCTGTATTCTGGCTGTGTCTCTCAGGAGAGATCTACATCTGGTTCCTGTCAGCCTGCACTTCTTTGCTTCATCCATCTTGTCTAATTGGGTGGCTGTATATGTATGGGCCACATGTGGGGCAGGCTCTGAATGGGTGTTCCTTCAGTCTCTGTTTTAATCTTTGCCTCTCCCTTCCCTGCCAAGGATATTCTTTTTCCTCATTTAAAGAAGGAGTGAAGCATTCACATTTTGATCATCCGTCTTGAGTTTCGTTTGTTCTAGGGATCTAGGGTAATTCAAGCATTTGGGCTAATAGCCACTTATCAATGAGTGCATACCATGTATGTCTTTCTGTGATTGGGTTAGCTCACTCAGGATGATATTTTCCAGTTCCAACCATTTGCCTACGAATTTCATAAACTCGTTGTTTTTGATAGCTGAGTAATATTCCATTGTGTAGATGTACCACATTTTCTGTATCCATTCCTCTGTTGAAGGGCATCTGGGTTCTTTCCATTTTCTGGCTATTATAAATAAGGCTGCGATGAACATAGTGGAGCACGTGTCTCTTTTATATGTTGAGGCATCTTTTGGGTATATGCCCAAGAGAGGTATAGCTGGATCCTCAGGCAGTTCAATGTCCAATTTTCTGAGGAACCTCCAGACTGATTTCCAGAATGGTTTTACCAGTCTGCAATCCCACCAACAATGGAGGAGTGTTCCTCTTTCTCCACATCCTCGCCAGCATCTGTTGTCACCTGAGTTTTTGATCTTAGCCAATCGCACTGGTGTGAGGTGAAATCTCAGGGTTGTTTTGATTTGCATTTCCCTTATGACTAAAGATGTTGAACATTTCTTTAGGTGTTTCTCAGCCATTCGGCATTCCTCAGCTGTGAATTCTTTGTTTAGCTCTGAACCCCATTTTTTAATAGGGTTATTTGTTTCCCTGCGGTCTAACTTCTTGAGTTCTTTGTATATTTTGGATATAAGGCCTCTATCTGTTATAGGATTGGTAAAGATCTTTTCCCAATCTGTTGGTTGCCGTTTTGTCCTAACCACAGTGTCCTTTGCCTTACAGAAGCTTTGCAGTTTTATGAGATCCCATTTGTCGATTCTTGATCTTAGAGCATAAGCCATTGGTGTTTTGTTCAGGAAATTTTTTCCAGTGCCCATGTGTGTTCCAGATGTTTCCCTAGTTTTTCTTCTATTAGTTTGAGTGTGTCTGGTTTGATGTGGAGGTCCTTGATCCACTTGGACTTAAGCTTTGTACAGGGTGATAAGGATGGATCGATCTGCATTCTTCTACATGTTGCCCTCCAGTTGAACCAGCACCATTTGCTGAAAATGCTATCTTTTTTCCATTGGATGGTTTTGGCTCCTTTGTCAAAAATCAAGTGACCATAGGTGTGTGGGTTCATTTCTGGGTCTTCAATTCTATTCCATTGGTCTATCTGTCTGTCTCTGTACCAATACCATGCAGTTTTTATCACTATTGCTCTGTAATACTGCTTGAGTTCAGGGATAGTGATTCCCCCTGAAGTCCTTTTATTGTTGAGGATAGCTTTAGCTATCCTGGGTTTTTTGTTATTCCAGATGAATTTGCAAATTGTTCTGTCTAACTCTTTGAAGAATTGGATTGGTATTTTGATGGGGATTGCATTGAATCTGTAGATTGCTTTTGGTAAAATGGCCATTTTTACTATATTAATCCTGCCAATCCATGAGCATGGGAGATCTTTCCATCTTCTGAGGTCTTCTTCAATTTCTTTGTTTGCTTTTTCAAAGGCAGGGTTTCTTTGTCTAGCCCCGGATATCCTAGAAATTGCTTTGTAGACCAGGCTGGCCTCGAACTCAAGAGATCTGCCTCCCACTTCCTCCTGAGTGCCGGGATTAAAGGCATGCGCCACCACTGTCCGGCTTCGTTAATTCTTTTTATCAAAATCTCTATGTACTCATAAGGATCTGAATCTAGACAGTGCTGAGGAGGAGATGGGTCTAGGAGCCCTTACTGCACTCCGTTTTCAGGGGCTGTCTGCAGAGAAGATGTGGGAGAACATGTAGATAAGGCTGAAACACACACGGAAAAGGAAGGATGCTTGAATAGAAAATGTCTCAGGGATCTGAGGAGGCCAGAACAAATGTCTGGGTGCTGGGGTTCTGGGGTGCCCAGATGCCGGGGTGCTGGGGTAGGTAGTGGTTAGTTAAGCCGACATTGGTATAGTAGCCCCTTCTTCCTGTTCACATAGAAGCCCAAGAAACCTCTTTACGTAAACTTATTCTTTAAATACATAATAAAGTCAATGCATTACCTGGGCTGGCACTTATTTAAAGAAAAGTAAACAAAATTACGAAAAAATAAAGAAGAGAATACAATTTGAAAGTTGAGGCAAATGGCTATCCATGACCAATGTTGACTATCAATACAAGGAAAGCTGAAAGGAAAAGAAAAAAAAATCTGCCCAGTTTGGACAAGGTATCGCTTTTTCCTGTATGTATATCTGAAACGTAGTCAGCTGCAGACAAATACCTTATCAAAAATAACTTTAGTAGGAAGAGAAAAGGTTAAAAAGGCACCAAAACACAATGTGCCCTGGATGGATCTGAGTGAAACAGTATCTTCTCTTTCCTTTATTTTACAATTTCAATATGTAGTAGAGAAAAACTAAATTAAAACAATTTAAACTATAACCTAGGATTTTATCCTTCACCCCCCTCCACCCAAGGAAAAGAAAAGACCAAGAATGGAAATGTATTACTATGTGTTGCTAAGAATAGCTGAATGTCCAACACAGAGAGGAGTTTGGGAAATCTGGCAACAAATTTTAAAACCAGTAGGAGGAAGTACATCCTTTGACATCTTCGGAATTCAGTTTATTGTGTTTGTTTATTTTTAAGTAGGACTAGGCTGTGACAACCTGGAGTGACTGACAGTAGTTTGGAAACATCAGGTACTGACATACTCTGCATCCTCGGGGGCCAGGAATGGTTATATGGAAGGGCCAGCCCCACACTGCTCATGCAAGGTGGCAGGCCGCTGTGGCTCTGTGTTGGTGCGACTCATCCCTGCCCCGCAGGCACTGACCTTGTTTCTGTTCCTGTGCCCAAGAAGCTACTGATAATGGCCGGCAATAAACCAACTAAGGGCTGCATTGCCAACCTGGGCAGCTTTGCCAAGGCCACCTTTTGATGCCATCTCCAAGACCTACAGATACTGGACCCCCTGACCTCTGGAAAGAGACTGAGTTCACCAAGTCTCCTTCTCAGGAATTCACAGATCATCTTGTGAAAACCCACACCAGTCTCTGTTCTGAGGACCCAGGCTCCAGCTGTGGCTACCACGTAAGGATTTTTATACAAGAAAAATAAAGTGAATTAAGTCTGTAAAAAAAAAAATGCTCTAAGTATCACACCAATGACTAATATAGGCTAAAAATTGTAAGAGAAGGTCCCAGGTTGGGCTAAGTACCCAGGGAGGTTTCTAAGCCCCCTAGGCTTTCCTTCTTGTCATCCTCAGTAAATTGGCACCCTGTTCTTGGGCTTAGTCACACATGGCCCAGGAGGTTGGTCACAACCTTACATTTGAAAGGCAGGAGGTAACGGTAACTGGTAACCACTACCCTCGAGAGGTGAGCTCTTTTCAATAAGTGTTAATCTGTCTTTCAAAAGCCACCCAGTGAATTCACAGAGACTGTGGCAGTAGGCCACCAAGGCCTGCACATGTTCAAGCCAGATGGGCCCAGTGTTGAGGGGAGGGAGTGGACAGGAGATCCCATTCCTAACCAAGAACCTATCTCTACTTCACAACTACTTGCAAAGAAAAATTAGTTTTCTTCATTGGAGTCTCACTGGGTATCTAAACCACACCTAAGGGCAGGTGCCATGCTCAGCACTAGCTGTCCACATAAAATGAACTCAAAGGTATTAGCATAGATATTTTTAATGTCTCATGCTTTGATGCTCTTATTTTTTTAATTGTGCCAATATTTTGTTGGAATATTATGTTTTCCTTTGTTTTTTTTAAAAAAGATTTATTTATTATATATAAGTACACTGTAGCTGTCTTCAGATACACAAGAAAGAGGGCATCAGATCTCATTACAGATGGTTGTGAGCCACCATGTGGTTGCTGGGAATTGAACTCAGGACCTCTGGAAGAGCAGTCAGTGCTCCTAACCACGGAGCCATCTCTCCAGCCTGTGTATTATGTTTCCTTATGTGTTTTTATGTGTTTGGGGGGGCTGTGTGGCATAGATGTAGATGCTCAAGGAAACTAGAAGAGTCTTTCAAACCTCCTGGAACTGGATTTATAGGCGATGGTGAGCAACCAGCTGTGGGCGCTAGCCTCAGTTCTCAGCAAGCACTCTTAGCTGCTAAGCCATTTCTCCGGCACCTATATAACTTTCCATATTCGCCAGGGAAAATGTCAGGCTTGCTTTAATTTATGAGTTAGAATATTCCTTCCCATTTCCTAGTGGTCATACATCTAATTTCTCTGTGATCCAGTTCTCTTCACTTCCCTGTGTGTTTAAGAGTCCCGTAAGCAGCAATTGGACAATAATATAGATATTACCCCATTATTTTCTAGAAAAAAAAATGTAGGCTCTTGGTGGTTTGAAAACACAATGATCCTTCATAGAATAGAAGAAAACAGTATCATTTTGAGAAAAAGAAAGCAAAAGAAGATTGATGCCTGAAATATCAGATTCCTTTATGGTTAAGAAGAGAATATACAGGCTGGAGAGATGGCTCAGCAGTTAAGAGCACCGGCTGCTCTTCTAAAGGTCCTGAGTTCAAATCCCAGCAACCACATGGTGGCTCACAACCATCTGTAATGGGGTCTGATGCCCTCTTCTGGTGTGTCCGAAGACAGCAACAGTGTATTCATATACAGAGGGGGGGGGGAAGAGAGAGAATGAATATACAAATGACATCCAGCAGGCAAGGACACTGACTCCTATTCCAGAGGACCTAGGTTCAATTCCCAGCACCGACATGATAGTTTACAACTGTCTGGAATTCCAAAATCTGACATCCTCACACAGACATACATTCAGGCAAAACACCAATAACACATAAAAAAAAAACAAAAATTACTAAAAAAAAATATAAAGAAGAGAATACGATTTGAAAGTCGAAGCCAATGGCTCCCAAGGAATCAGCAAGGAAGGACACACAGCTGCACAGGGGGATAGAAAGTCCCCGTTCTCCTGTGCAGTGATCAGCAGTTACCTTCTCTCTGAGGCACACTTGCAGTGTGGCAGGAGTTCAGAGCGAGGCGGCCCATGCTTTGCTAACTCGAGCTGTCAGCTGGGAAGGATGTTTTACTTGACAGTTGATTAGGGGTTAAATGAACTGAGAAAAATTGGTCATATTTGCTGCCTTTGCACTTATTGGAATAACAATTATCGGCATTTTTCTTCTGCCGGCTTGAGAGAGTAGATTTTAAACAAATATCCTTGGAAGAAAAACAGATTTTTGAGTGGCAAAAGGGCAACCAGGATTTGAAGCCACTGGTTCTTTGATGGCTAAGGAGCCTGGTCTGGAAATTGGCTAATGGGGTTGATAAACCTTGAAAACTGCCTTGTAAGTCCTGCCAAAAAGAAATCCTGCAGCTCTGAGAAAGGGCAAGAAATAAAGGAAGGACCCCCCCCCCACACACACACATCAGATATACAATTATCTCTCTTATTCTTAATTAGCTGGCATAATATGCTGAATCCTTTCTAAGTGAACTCATTTATGACTTCTTGTCCAGTGTAGTGGTTTGAGTAAAAATGGCCCCCATAGGGAGTACCACTATTAGGAGGTGTGGCCTTACTGGAGTAGGTGTGGCCTTACTGGTGGAAGTGTATCCCGTGGGGGGCAGGCTTTAAGGACTCCTATGCTCAAGCCACACCCACTGTGGCACACAGTCTACTTCTGATGCCTGCAGGTGAAGATGCAGAACCCTCAGCTCCTTCTCCAGCACCACGTCTCCCTGCCTTGATGGTAATGGACTAAACCTCTGAAACTGTTAAACTCGTGTCAGTGAAGTCTTTTTCTTTCTCAGAGCTGCTGTGGTCATGGTGTCTTCTTCAAAGCGATATAGAAACCCTAACTAAGTCACCCAGTATTTATTGAATGCCCACTGTACCTGCAGCTGCCAAGAAGGGTTCTAAATGTTGGGATTACTGTATCGTATAAGTTAGATGAAAGTTTCAGTCCACATGGGTACATACCCCTGCTCACCCTTGGAAAGATAGAGAAGAAGCAACACAATAGTAGCACGTCATAGTCAGATGGAGAAAAGTGGGATGGGGGAGAGAGGAGGGAATTATGTGCTGATAATCTGGTATTTAGCCAAAATGGAATAAAGAAAAGATAAGTGCAGCTCTCTGGACAGCTGTATTAGAGTAAAAGAAACATCAGGGGCAAAGTCCCAAAGAAGGAACACATTTGGCACATCCAAGGATCACAGGCAAGTAAAAATGACACGAGAGGCAGCTGTCATCCAAGGTGTTTATTAGTCACATAAACATGTTCCAGAAGGTGAGATTAATAATGTCACTTATCTTATTCAGCATGTTCATGACCGACCTTAATGTTGTCCAAAGTCATTGGAATATGAGTCACATGCATTTAAGATTACCTGAATGGAGTGGGGCGGTGGTGATGCATTCCTTTAATGCTGGCAGAGGCAGGTGGATCTCTCTGAATTTGAGGCCAGCCTGGTCTACAGAGCAAGTTCCAGGACAATCAGGGCTACACAGAGAAACTCTTGTCTCAACAAACCAACAAAACACCCATGACATGAATAATTTTATACTAGTTTCATCTGAAGGTGATAATTTAGAAGCACAATGAATCCCTGGTTCTGGTTTTCCTACAACATCCACAGAAGGATAGGGCTGAGATTAAAGGTGTGTGCTACCACTGCCCGGCCAGAGTCTACATCTTAAGTACACCATTCTGTAGTGTATTTTTCCTTATCTTTCCACTTGGTCTTGCCCCATTTCAGAGGCTATCAGCACCCTCTGGGCAGTGACTGCTGCATCAGACTTTGCAGTTCTCCCTGGTTCATTGAGGACATGGTAAGCCATGTTAGTAGAAACCTGTGAGGCCTTGGTTTTATCTGTCATCTATCTGAACCACAGTGACCAGATATTTGGCAAATTACTACTATGAGTGAGTCTATTAATATAACATTTACATTTTGCATTGACATTATTACTGTTTTTGTGGTTCTGGAGAACTTCATGCAGGCTCGTAAGCCCGGCACCGCTGTGCACACCTCCAGCCCGTTATTATTTTAAATTCACATCTCATGATGGCATACGCTCATGGATACAGTATGATGGCTTGATATGTGCAAACAATGTCGGATGATTAAATTCAGCTAATTATTATATCCATCATCTTGTTTACATGTCGGTGTTGGTGGTATTGCAACCAGAGAGCTAGAATTCATAATGCCCGTCATTGCCAACGAGCAGTGGTGGGAATCGAATCTTTCAAATTGTGCTTCATTCTGAGACCCGGCAGTAAGAAGGCAGTGGGTTAACACCCTCAAAAGTGCCTGACACATCTTCTCCAGCCAGAAGATTATATGGGAGAAGTGCTTGTGTGTGTCTATGTGTTTGTGTATATATCTTTGTGTGTGTGTGTGTGTTGTATGTGTCTGTGTGTAAGTGTGTGTGTTGTGTGTGCTTGTGTGTTGTATGTGTCTGTGTGTAAGTGTGTGTGTTGTGTGTGCTTGTGTCTGTGTGTATATGTGTCCGTGTATGTGTATGTCTCTGTGTGTGTTTGTGTATATATCTTTGTGTGTGTTGTATATGTCTGTGTGTAAGTGTGTGTGTTGTGTGTGCTTGTGTGTGTATGTGTATGTCTGTGTATGTGTATGTCTCTGTGTGTGTAAGTGTGTGTATGTGTGTGTGTCTGTATGTGTCCGTGTATGTCTCTGTGTGTGTTTGTGTATATATCTTTGTGTGTTTGTGTGTGTTGTGTATGTCTGTGTATAAGTGTGTGTATTATGTGTGCTTGTGTGTGTGTCTTTGTGTGTCTATGTATGTGTATGTCTGTGTGTGTGTTTGTGTGTGTATTTGTATATGTGTGTCCATGTATGTGTGTCTGTGTGTATTTGTGTGTTTTTATATTTGTGTGTCCATGTATGTGTATGTCTGTGTGTGTGTTTGTGTATGTCTCTGTGTGTGTCTGTGTGAATTTGTATGTGTCCATGTGTGTGTGTCTGTGTGAATTTGTGTGTATGTGTCCATGTGTGTGTGTCTGTGTGTATTTGTGTGTGTTTCTGTGTGTGTAGAACAAAAGCAATCTGTCACTCTGGAGCTCAGTCTTACCCCTCCGCTAGGTGGTGAGCCATGTTTGTGATATCTGTACCACTCTCATTATCTCCTCCAGTGTGTGGATTCCACTCTCATTATCTCCTCCAGTCTGGATTTCTGAGCTAGGTGCTTAGTGAAGTGCTGAGACACTAAGTTTAGTTACTGTCTGCCCATGTCATCTCATACTCCTCCAGAGCATCTGGTTTGGAGAGGGCTTAACTCACAACAAATATTGACAATGTATAGGTGCTACCCTATTGACTAACACGCATGTGCAGACTCCATTCTACAATATGGAGTACAGATTTGAGAAATATTAAATAATACTCTTGACTATAGCCCCTCCCCCTCATGTGCAATTGTCCTAGTTGGTTGTTTTTTTGTTTGTTTGTTTGTTTTTTGCTATGATGATGACCAAAGGAACAGGGAGGAAAGGGTCTATTTCATTCCACCACTCCTAGGTCACAATCCATCACCAAGGGACATCAGGTAGGAACTACAAGGAACAGAGGTCGAAACCATGGAGAACCATGCTCCTCTGGCTTGTCAGTCATTTTTCTTTTTTTTGGATTGCTTATGGAAGAATCACATACAGAAATGCACACAATTATTTACACACAAAAGCAACATACATATTCATATACTTACACATATATATGCAAGTACATACATTTACACACACATCTATGTCTGGTTACATATGCATATACACATGTTAATCATACACACACACACACACACACACACACACACACAGATAGACATACATACACACCCCCTTGATCTTGCCACTACTGTCCTATCCCTTTAGTAAGTGAAATTTCTTTTTAAATGTCATTCTAGGTAGCAAATTTCTTTTGTCACAACAAGCTTAGGGGTAGCCAATGTACTCCTAGTGATCTTCCAGTCAGCCATTTTTCTTATAAAGCCCAGGTTCACCTGACCAGGATGGCACTGCCCATAGGGAAATGGACCCTCTGAAATCAATTAGCAATTAATTAAATGCTCTAGGGACATGGCCACAGGTTATCTGAAGGAAGCACTTTCTCGGTTGAGGTTCAGTCTTCCCTGGTGTGGCAAGTTGACACCTGACGCTAACTAAAGTATTACAGCAAAGAGAACTCCTATTACCTTATATATATCTACTGCTTTGTGTATGAAGTCATTTCAGGGTGGGATTAACACTTAGATCAGGGCATTCTAAGCAAAGTGTACCTTCCTTGACCTGGGAGGATCTCAACGTGCAGCTCTTTGTAAAGTCTCTAGCCTGCCTACTGGCCTCTTCCTATCCTGAACACTCCAAGCTTTTATTACTTTTATACTTGAGCATCAGTTCTCAACCATATTTCCAATGGTCTTAGGAGCTGAGACACCACTCAGTAGCAAAATTACAGTTATGAAGTAGCAATGAAAATAAAGTTATGGTTGGGGTGGGGTCGCCACAACATGAGGAACTATATTTAAGGGTCATAACACCAGGAAGGTTGAGAACCAGTACCTACAGGAAGTATATATGTGGACACACACACCACACCACACCACACCACACCACACCACACCACACCACACCACACCACACCACACCACACCACACTTGCTGGCTCTGTTCCTGTGAAGAACCTTGCTTAGTGTGTCTGAAAAATATCCCACCCCCATTCCCAGAGTCTGGACTCTTTGTGGAGCAGGGATAACCTGCATGGGACAGATACAGGCTGGAAGGGTAAACAGGACTGGAGGGAGGTGCTCTCCAACCAGAGTGGGAGAAGGAGGGGACACAAAGGATGCTATCTGACTCTGAAGACTTGGAAAAAGAGTAGCCTGTGCTTTCAAGGGCAGCAGAGATCTGCCAGGCTCAGAGGCTGTTTCAACAGAGGATAAGGAGTTGTGAAATCTGTCCCAGGCTCTGTTTTAGTTGGCCAGAACAGAATCCCACACCATGAGGGACTTAAAGGACAGAAATGTGTGCCGTATATAGTACCTGAGGCCTGAAGCTCAGGATCAATGCTTTCAGGGGAGAGCATTGTAGTCTCTGTCCCTGCATATGGTTTCTTTGGCTGCTGGTCTCAGGGTCACCCTCTGTGCGTGTGTATCTTTGGTATGTTTTTGCATTTCAGGATTATCGCTTCTTAAAAAAATGCCAGTCAGGAACGATCAGGGCCCACCCTCAGGGCCTCACCTGAACTTATTCACCTCTGTGAAGGCCCCAAGAATAGTTACTCTCTAAGGCACTGAGACTTCAATATATGAATGGTGAGAGAGAGAGAGAGAGAGAGAGAGAGAGAGAGAGAGAGAGAGAGAGAGAGAGTGTGTGTGTGTGTGTGTGTGTGTGTGTGTGTGTGTTGTGCCACTTAATGTATAATCAGGGCTGACACACGTATTTTCAAGATTCCCCAGCAGGGAGTAAATGAACAGAGATGGCAGATTGTTACCTAAAGACAACACAACAAATAGATGCAGGTCTGGCTGAGTCCACAGTTCAAGTGTTCATGCAGATGGAAGGGAAGAGAGGCCCTAATGACCTCCTCCTTGCCCCAATTCCCTGCCCAGCCGCTGTTTATCATCTGTGATCTCTGGGAACAGAGGCAGAATAAAGGTTAATGAGTCACTCCACCCGTAACTCTCCGCCTCACTTGAAGAGCCCGAGTTCCGTTTCTGTATGGGAAAAGCCCAGGAGCAAATATTTTCCAGGAGATGAAAGAAAAGGAAGCAACTGTGCCTGAGAGAGACAGGAAACTGGGGTGATCTTCCAGTCCATTTTGTAAAACGTACTTTCTTGCTGAACCCTTGCTGGTGACGCATGACCCACCAAAGTATGCTCTCTCCAAAGTAAACTGTTCTGTAACTCAGCCGAGGACAATGGGCCACTTTCCAGGCACTGTCACTCTGGAGAATATGGCTGTTTGCCTAAGGGACAGAGGCCTTTGTGAATAGGGCACAGCATTACTGAATGGATCCAGAGGCTGGAGGTTGAAGTCTTACAGAGTGACACTACAGTATGTTTATAAATAACTCTTTCTGTCTTCCCTAGGGTTGCTGGAGAGCCACCAGCAATTGTACTGATCCCTTCCTGTCCCACTCACTGACCTGTGGGATTTTGATCAAGAAACCTCAGGTGGCAAGGAGGTGGCAGTGAAAGGGTGGACAAGAGGTAGCACATGGCATTCTCAGAGACCTGTGAAGTAGGAAGGAAATGAATGGGGTATGGGGAGAGGGGGAAGAGTGAGGAGAGTGGGGAGAGTGGGGAGAGAGAGGAGGGGGGAGGGGGAGGAGGGAAGGGGGAGGGGAAGAAGGAGGGGAGAGGGAGGTAGAGAAGGAGGGGAGGGGGATGGGAGAATGAGAAAGAGGGAGAGGAAGAAGGGGGAGAGAAAGAGGGTAGGGGGAAGGGAGGGAGGGAGAGAGGGCTGGGGAGGGGGAAAAGAGATGGAGAGGAAGGGAGAGGGGCTTGTAAGAGAATTAACAATTAGGTGTGAGGTTCAAGTGGTGACTATTAGCATACTGAAGTGTGTGCTGGCCTCTAGGCTGTTACAGCATGCAATTGACTTAGCTGCAGCTCTTCTCTCTGTACTCCCTACCCTAAACTTCCCTAGATTATGGGCTTCCCTGCCCCTCAGCTTCTCATTCCTATATAAACCTGAAATTATACTATGTGCCCTTTTGGTGCTCTCTTTGAGTGCCCTCGCCCCCCAGTCGTGGCCAAGCCAAGTCTGCTAGCCAAGTTTAGTCTACTATTATCTTATCATTTTCTGCTCTGGACTCTTCCAGATGCCTGTGGTTGTACTCTCCTCATATCTACAATAAAAATCTTCCTGTCAACCACACCTTTGAGTGGTCTTGTTCTCACTTTATACACTAGGAACAGCCTCCAGTCTTGTTAAAGAACTTGAATGTTAAATGGCCTGTGGCTTATGCCTGTAAGCCCACAGTTTGGATTTGGAGGCATGAGTCTGTGGTCATCATCAGCTACATACCCAGTTCCTTGTCTCAAGCAAATGATAAAACACAAATCAGAGAGAATTCAAATATTGATCTGTAATGAATAAGAACGAAACATGTCGCAGGATCACGTTGTGATCATAGACTGGAAAAACCTTGCTGTGGTGTGGTCCAGCCCTAGCACACACCTCTAACCCAAGAGCTTTCTGTAAACAGGATTAAATAAAGTCAGCCGTAGGTCAGGAGGCAGAACACGCAACCAATTGGCAGTGAGTGTACATAAGACAACCCAGGAAAGAGAAAGGATGGTCTTTGAGTTGAAGGGTATTTAAAACAGTGTGGAGAAATCGAAGGGACCTTTTCCTTCAGGGATGTCAGTGGTGAAGGAAGGTCAGCTGGATGCTTTCTCTGCCTCTCTGAGCTAGCAGGTTTTCACCATAGCATCTGGCTCCTAAGTCTTCACTTGGTAAGTTGAACACTTCAGATTTTGTTTTAAAAATAAGTATATCACTGACTTTTTATAGTTCTTTACATTTGTCTTTTTGGAGACAGTCTTACTATTTTGGTGTTAGCTGTCCAGGAACATGATATGTAGGCAAGGCTTGCTTTGAATCTGTATCAATTCTCTTTCCTTTGTCTCCCTAGAAACTAGGTTATGGGTGCGTACCATCACACCCAGCAGAGGCAGGCAGGTCTCTGTGAGTTTGTGACCAGCCTGGCCTACATAGTGATATTTTTCAGGACAGCCAGAGCTGAATAATGAGACCCGGTCTCAAAATAGATGGATAGATAGATGGATGGATAGATAGATAGATAGATAGTATCTTCTGAACTCTATACCAGGATTGGAGAAAATCTATCGCTTTGTTTGCCTAACCATTCCTTCCCTTTCTTGCTAATATCAATTTTTCTTTTTCCTGCTCAGGAGCTAGCATTACCCCACCCCCAAGCCTCTGTGGGTCTAGAGCTATGACCTAGATTTTGGCAAAACAAAACATGTGTCCCTTGGCCATGGTGTTTATTCTCAGGCCACGTGTTCCAGATATGCAAACGAGGTATGGGAATTTGATGGTACCATGAAAGAAGTGCCCCCCTGCCAGGGTTTTGGGGGAAGGGAAGAAAAGAAGGGGGTGGGAGCCCGAGTTATAATCCAGCTGTTCATGATGGTTCTACGCTCACTTTCCTAGTTAAGTGAGCCAAGAGTCAGTCTCTCTCTTTCTCTCCCTCCCTCCTTTTCGTCCACCTCCCTCCCTCTCTTCCTTCCTCTCTCATTTTCACTCTGATTTCCTTAAGCCAGCTTTAACTGCATTTTCCCCCCATTTTTTGCCATTCAAACCATTTTACCAAGTATCTAGACTGCGCTGTACTCTCCCCAGTCACAGGAAGTGAGGAGATGACAGAGGCAGGGAGGACAGTGGACAAGGAAGCAAGTCTCCATTTATTCTCTGGAGAATGCTTTTAGTCTTTGCAGGAGACTTGGCAGAATTTTGCACAGGAGAAACACTTGGCTGGCAAAAGGCTACTCTCTTTAAGGTGAATGTGGGAACTGGAGGGATGAACCCACATTAGTGGTGTGGGGTGAGGAGGTAAAGAGAAATGAAGCAGGTAATGTGTGGCCATGCCCAGGTTATGTAACGCATCAGCAGGTTCACACAACAGCAGGTATTGCTTTTTACTATTAGTTCTGTATTATGGCTGGTTCCAAATAATTATTACCTGGTATGCTTGGAAATGTCCTTAGTACATGTAGTACCATGGTATTTCTTATTATTTTCCTGATTTTTTTTTTTTAAAGCTCAGTTAACTGTTAACAGTTAACGGCTGACTGTTTAATATTAAGAGTTTGTGTGGAGTTGTTAAAAATCAAAACATCTGGGCATAGGTGCCAGAGATGTGCTTCAGGGAGATCCGGCCTGCAGTCGTGATTGGAATCTGGAGGAATAAGGGATCTGTATGACGGATTGAGGTGGTAATTACTCTGTGTATCCATCTTGGAGTATTGTGAGAGAACACCTGAAGCATCTTAAGAAGGGATACGTGTTCGCAGCTCACCCAAGGCTTCTGCTCTCATTCATTCCGTCCTGTGCTCTGCAGTACACTTGGGTCTTAACTTTTGAAGGTTGATTTTTCCCAGAATCCCTTGCCAATTGGGAATGAGTTTCTGCCAATGGTTGAGGTAGAAGTAGGGGAGGAGGCAGAATTCTTTCCCAGCTTCTAAAGCAGTCATTGATAAGGGCCATCCAGCCTTCCCAGAGACTCCCATGGAGCCATTTTTTTTTTTTTTTTGTTATCTGCCCTATTCTGAACCAGCCTTTGTGGTAGTGTCAAGGAGTGCACAGACCACCTTCCCCAAGGTTCTAGACCCTCGACAGGCCTGGGTGCCATCAACACTAAATCTTCTTCCTTTTTACCTTTAAAGATGGCACCTTGTAATCTCTGGGGTGCCCGTCTGTCTGTTTTCTCAGCTCTTCCCATATGGTGGGTTGCCTATATTAAATGTACTCTTGAAATATCCAGAGCATTTGCTGGCGAATACTTCTACGAAGCATCCTGTGTCTGCTTTAGACCCCGGAACTTTTTGGAAAGCAGAGATTGAGAAAAGCATGGTCGCGGTTGGTAATTCACTAAGAAATATTCATCCAATAGTTTTGGACCTAATTTTGAGAGTCTTTCATGAAACACCCTCCTCTTTAGCGATAAGCTGGCAGCTGAACTTACCATGTTGATGGCATCTTGTTTCTAACCTGGCCTTCCTTGAGTTTCTTTCCCCAATTTAAACTTAGAAGCTTTTGCTAATGCTGCCTCACTGCTCAGTGATTACAGTCTTTCCCTAGGCTGTTTAAGCTGTACAGGCGTGGTCTCTATCCTCATTTGGAGTGACTAATGGGGCTGGTTACAGGAAGTATGATGTAGCTGGCTATCAGAGAGTTTTATCACGGAGGAATTTGTCAAACACGTCAGTTTGGCAGAAGCCCACACCCTGGTTTGGGTGACTCCTGCCAGATCCTTCATGATTTCTTTGTTGTCTTAGTTTCTCTAGGAAACTTCCTGCGATCTCCCCTATCAAAGACCATGTTGTATGAATCTGCTGGCTGGAGCTTACAGAAAAAGGGTTTTTTACTGAGGAGGAGCTCGTAGGAACCACACCTGCAAATGGGTAAAGACAATTTGGTAGAGGAAGCCATTGAACTACAGAACAGTTGCAAAAGTTTTCTCCACCATCACTATGGGCTGGGGACTTCCTCAATCAACCGCAGAAGGTGGTGGACATAACCCTGAACCTTCGCTCCAGGCTGTGGTGTTAAGAGTTCCTGAATCAGCGGTGGAATGTGGACACATTGCTGAATGATTGCTCTGGGTTGTGGATCTGAGCTAAGAGTTCCTGAATCAGCTGTGTGGGCTACTCCCTCTTAGGTGGGGTGGCTGTCAGTAGCAGAGAGAAAGCACACTCTTAGCAGCCAACACCTGAGAAGCTACACGATAGTCCCTCTGTGCCGAAAAGGGACCAAGATAAACAGACCACAGTTATATACTGTCATTGGTCAAGTGAAAGTTCTTGGGTCAAAAGTGCTTACTTTTGTGTATTTGTGATAAGGCCAGAGGTAAGTCTTGAGGAACATTCCTCAGGTCTGTCCACCCACCTTGGTTTTGGAGACAGATTCTTACTGGCCTTGGGCTAGACAATTAGACTAGCTCTGCTGGCCAGATAGTTCCAGGGAGCTGTCTGCCTTTGTCTCCCCTGCTCTATAGGATTATAAAACCCTGCCATTAAAGCTGGGTTTTTCCATGGGTTCTGATATGCCTTTAATCCCAGCACTCAGGAGGCAGAGGCAGGAGGATCTCTGTGAGTTCAAGGCCAACATGGTCTATAGAGCAAGTTCCAGGATAGCTAGGATTACATAGAGAAAAACCAATATATACATTGTGTATATATGTATATGGTGTATATGTGTGTGTACATTTGTGTGTATGTATGCATGTATCTTTGTGTGTGTGTATGTGTGTATATATGTGTATGTGTGTATGTGTGTGTGCGCCACTGCACTTGTGTTAAGTCAGAGAATAACTACATCGTGCTGGCTTTTTTCTTTACATGGGATCTAGGGATCAAACTCAGGTTGTCAGACTTTATGGCAACTGCCTTTGCCATTGGTCTATCTTGTTGGCCTCAGGTCCCCATGCTTTCACGATGAGCACTGTATATGCTGAGGTAGCCAGACAGCCTCCAAGGGGCTTACCTTTGAGTATAGGTATCATAGTGCAGTATCTATCAGTCTGAGAGCATCCGGTAAAGAATGGTACACATGAATACCATGCTGATGCTGAAGGAAGGCAGGAAAGCCATTCAATTGCTTCTAGTCCTTTTAGCACTCATGGGCTTTACTATCCAGTCTACCCTAAAGATAGACTTAAAACAATTTGATTTGAGTTTCATTCTGGGGAAGTATGGGTTAGCTCAGCATTGAAGTGAAATCCCTCAAGCACACATTTTAGGCAAACTGAGAAGTTCTAAACTATGCTCAGGGGGTTAGGACAGGCACAGAGAAGCACAGGTGAGGAGGGCTATTGGACAGATGCTCTCCGGGCACTGTTCCCCTGTGGCTGTTCTGTTGTCCCAGGCTTGACTTTGAGGCTGGCATTTAGCACAAGCTTTCTTTTAGTTCCCTAGGTTTCTGGCCATCCACAAAGTCAACGTGTCCTCTACGAACACAGGAGTCCGGTGACAAAAAAAGAGTTGAAAGACAGCAACGATCAACAGGAAATAAAACATTTTTATTGAGTGTCCATGTAATATGTTAAGTCATTTTTTTTAACAACAATCAGAAAACTACCATGGGGTTCACTACACAAAGTGAAACAGAATTTAAACCACTTATCAAAAAATGAAGGGAAAGTACAGCTAAGGGAATTGGCTCGCGGGTCACAAGCCTTATGGCAGAAGAAAACACCCCAACATTTCTACGAGACACAGAGAAAATCCACACATAGAAACACTCAAGCAGGCAGTAAGTATACACAAAGGCAACTAGGATCTTTCTAGGGCATCAGCTTCTAAGACTTCACACTGCATTGTCAGAAAGGTACATGTGGCTTATCAGAGGATGGATCTTGGTCAGAAAGCAGGTCCAGTCACCGGCTCACAAGAGAATGATATAGTACCAACTAACTCTATGGTGACAATCCCATGTTGGCAGTGTTGCAAGAGAATGTGCTAGTATCATTGTAATGCAGGAAGTAATGTCAGTTCGGCAGCTCGGAGCTGCGTCCTCGGAAATGTTCCATTGTGTACAACTCAAGTCGGGAGATGATGAAATTAAATGTCAGTGTCTGGTATTTAAGGTGTTCCTTCTCTTTGGTAGGACTTGATCCCTTAGATAGGAAAGCCCCTCATTTGAGTCTCCTGTTTAAACTGCTGTTTAATCTCACCTATGAGTATGTGTTTCCTATCATCTGTGGTTTTAATGTTGGAAACGTGCTGTTCATCCATAGGGAAGGATTTGCTCCTTGTCCTGTGTGTCTGTTCTAGGTCTGAAAGTTTGCTGTGATGGGAGTGAAGGGCAAAGGGTTTGCCTCTTCTCTCATGAGGGAAGAATCACAACCAGGGGTTAGCTTTTGTGTTGTGTGTGCAGGAGGAGCAGCCGACCCCGTGCTTAAAGTCTACCACCAGCCCTATTGGGGATTCTCTTGAGTTTTGTCCAAAACACGGAGCTAATTCCTAAAGATCAAGCACGAGGCCATGCTTAGCATTCCTCCATTTTATTTTGGTAGATGTGAAGATGGTCTCTCCCTTCAGGATGTTGCCATTCTCTGTGACCTGGAGGTGAAAACGGGCCACAATAGCAAGTGGGAGAAGAGTCTAGAAGCGGTGTTAGGTAGCAGGCTCACTTCCTGAAGTGGCTGTCTACCGGCAGCAGGACAAATGTGACTAGTGCACAGTGTTGACAAAATGCTGTGTGTTCTCCCACACCCGGTCTATGTATCTTTCTGTCCTATGCATAGCTGTTCAGTTCTGAATTGGTCCTTAGGAATGAGAACTGTTTGTGCTACACACATGTTGGGCAGTGCAGTAAGAGGGAATGGCAGTATTGTTACAATATCACTACGGAGTAAGTTGAGTGCTATCCACTGAGGAAACTACGTGTCTAAGCACACGGGGCAGTCACAGTGTTACACAGAGCAGTCCTTAAGACTCATATGGAATGACTAGTGGCTTCATAATAGTGCCATTTACTACAGAATAACATTGAGAACATTTAAAAACTCCTCCTAAGTCAAGCATCTAGTGTACATAAGAGGTTGCTTCAGTTTGCGAGAACTTGTTCTTGGTTTTGTTTCACCTTTGTTTAAAGGACAAATTAAAACTCACGTAAAAAGAGCATATAAAAAGATCACTAGCTGTCTGTTTTGGCTTCGTCGAAGTGCATTCAGAACTATGGCTAACTGTTATATTCCGTCTTTTCGTGGGGTTACAATACTGTCTGTTTACCACAAAGTCACTTTGTGGAATAAGCACAGATTGCTGCGTTAAAAATATTCTGCATTCCTTCTAATCTGGTTTTGTATAATAAAATATTTTGTTACAAAGTCTCACGCGCATACCTTTTGGAATCAATATTGGGGTGAAATCCGGATCAGAATTCCCAGGTTGCACGTTTTATATAAATGTGACAATGGAGAGCTATAATTTTCTGTTTAAACAGGCAGGCAATATTTCAGAAACGCTGACTTCCCTCAGCTCCTCCTCCCCCACCCTAACCCCAAACAAAGGCATGCACCACACATACACACGTGCATACACTTTCACGCTTGCACACGCACACACAGAGAACACCACCATGAAGCTATGCTAGATGCAGTGGTAGGAACGCATTGGCTCCTGTTCATTGCTTCCTTGACTGTAAGAGCGAAGCCATGGCTTTGGCTTTGCAGGTACAGACAGACAGATGCTATTCTGGTTTGTGGCTTTGCTTCCTTGAGGTCAGCCCAGATGCTGCTCAGGTCATGCTATTTGCCTGTGAAAGAATTCTACAAAATTGGGTTCGCCCATCAAAGGTGTTGTGTGAGCGAATCTTGGTACTCAAAGGATTCAATAGAAAGCTCAGGTTTAAGTTGTCCTTTAAGATGTTGGTTTAACTGTACTAGTGCCTTTCAAGTTGATATTTTTGCTGGAATGCAGACGATACTATATTTACCATATAATATATTATCAGCTCTCCTATATCTCAGTCAATTTACATAGTTTAAAATAGAACATCTTATTAAAAACATCTAGATATACACAGGTTAGGAAACGCTTACAACATACAAATACACAAACTAGAAATAAATCTTTAGCATACTGGTATATACAACAGTGTGATACAATACATAATTTCAGTCATGCTCTATCTACACATCATATTGCTTAAAAGAAGAGTAGATTTGGAGGGCAGTGGTATGATGGAGGGCATAAGGGCTTTCTACACTTAAATTTGTGCAAATTAAAACAGGATTTGAAGTACCACTGGATTGTATCAGGAATGCATGGCTGGAAACCAAAAGGACCCATATTACTGAGGTATTTACAGATACTGGCTAAAGAGCACTATGTGGGCAGATGCAGAAAGGCTTCGTTTTCCCTTTACTTCTTGACAGCCAGCATGGCATCAACCTCCTCCTCTACCTGCAGAGTGTGCCACTGTGCGATGGGTCGCCGGGGGTTGGCCAGCATGTCTGACCAGTGTCGCAGCTCCGCCCCAGTGCTGTTGTAACCAACGAAGACTTTGCCGATGGCGTCGTTCTTGCCAATCTTGTCATAGTCCAAAACAGTTACCACCACTTGCACTTTCTGAAAGAGGACACACGAATGCACAAGTGTCAGCCAACCCTGCAGGTAAAAGCCCTGGGACACACAGAACTTCCTTGGGATCTGAGGAACTAAGGATCCATTCCTGACCACCAGGATGAGGAGGCTGAGAACTCTTGGATATGAAGACTTCACCCTGCTTTTTTCATTGTTCTAGCTCGCCATTACCATCGCTGTAACTGACACACTCATTGTCACCGCCATCTTGTTACCTTTCTTGTGATGTGGTGGGGCAATGTCTCATGGACCTCGGACTGGCTTCAAGGTCACTATGTCACTGATGACCCTGAACTCCTGATTCTCTTGTTTCTACCTCCCAAGTGTTGAGATCACAGGAATGTGCCATCATGCCTGGTGGTCATCTTTAACACATACACATTAATCTTTATTACTTCATGTTATCTAATAACTTTACAGAAGGAATAATTCAGTTATTTTTCTCAAGCGAGCCTACTATTATTTTCACTGTACAGATATAGATGCTGGAAGCTCACGGAAGTTTTTTGACCTGTCTGAGGTCACATGAGGGATGAATGAGTTGGTTTCTATGCTGTTAACCACCGTGCCAAGGTACCTATGAGAGGTTGTGACATGGCTTTACGTGTCTCATTCACGAGTGTTATGGCATGAGGACCTAGGCCATTCTCTTTGTCTTTATTAAAACTTATGGAGTCATCATGCATTCTGATCTCATTTCAAGAGGTGACAGCCAGCATTTTATGTGTAAGTAAAAGAATCTGACCTAATCGTATAATTGTGACCAGGAAATATGACAATACAGTTGAAATCTTTTAAAAGGGCAGTGACTAAAGAAAATATGCTTTTTCTTGAGTGTAATTTTCTTAATAAGCATTGATTAGTGTATTATTATGCTATTACATACTATTAATTAGAATATTATTATAGTATAAAAGGTATACTCTCTAAAGAGTCCCACAGCCCAGGAAGTGAATTTGGTAAGTCAGAATATGTGACGGTTCTGATTTAGATACTGGATATAAAGATAAAAGAGTAAAATGCAGTAGCTATATCGATTTGTGGCCAGCATTAAAGGGAAGGAAAACAGAACTGTGACAGCCAGACCCTGGTGAGGATACACTGAGTTATGCTTCTGTAGACTTTGACTCTGAGGACCAAACTACTCTAGCAGTGTGTTTCGAGACACCACTGAGATACATCTTTGGAACAGCAAAAACAAATACTTCTTTTCTGTAGAGCAATTTCCTTATTACATGTGTTTATCATTTTCTGTGTGTGCATGTGTGCAGGGATATGGACCACACTGCACATGTGGAGGTCAGAGGACAACTTGCAGGAGTTGCTTCTCTTTCCCTACCACGTAGGTCCTGGGAATCCATCCCAGACTATGATGATGACTGCAAGTATCTTTATCCACTCGGCCATCTCACAGTCACTTCTGTGTATGGACTTCAGAATGTAGTGTAAAATGTAGCACCATTTTCTATGGGCAGCCTTGCTATGATGCCACTCTTAAGACAATTGCCTTTCTAGGCTGGGAATATGGCTCAGTGGTAGTTGGGTCATCCCCCAGTACCACAAATAAATAAAATAAATAAATCACCTATTTACTAGGTAGTGTTTGAGAACAAGGATAATGTTGGTATGTGTGGCTTTGACTCTCAGATCTTGTCCCAAGCAAATGCACCATGATACAATAACTGTCAGGGGCCAGCCTGGGAGCATGATGTGCAAACGTAATAGATGTTTTCATATTTAGGGCAAACTTGATTATGTTACTGAGGGGAGAGCTGGTTAGGGGCACCCTTTGGACTATTTTTGTAGGGGCCTCCATAGTTTATTTCTGCATTTTTTGATGGTGGTGAGGATGATATTTTCTGCTTTCAGAAATTAGCATACTTTGCTTCCTTCACAAAATGTTTCAGAAGGGTTGAAAAAGACAGAAGACAGACGCACAATCTTATAATCCTAGCCTAAGAAAAACTAAATAAACTGTTTTAGCAGGTAGAACACTATTGTCTTTAAGGCAGTGGTTCTCAGCAAGTGGGTAGAGACCCCCTGGGCAGAGGGTTGAACTACCCTTTCCCAGGGGTCATACATGATGTCCTGTATGTCAGACATTTACATTACAACTCATATGACAGTAGCAAAATTACAGTCATGAAGTAGCAACAAAATTAATTTTATAGTTGGGGGTCAGCACAACATGAGGAACTGTATTAAGGAAGGGTCACAGAATTAGGAAGGTTGAGAATCACTACTTTAGAGAAATACAAAGAAGGGGAAAACAGTGGTGTAGGATTGAGAGGGGGTGGGGGAGGGAGAGAGGGAGGGGGGAGGGGGGGAGGGGGAAAGGGAGGGAGGGAAGGAGAGGGGAGGGAGGCCGGATGCAGCCAGTGGGTGTTTGCTACTCCCAAACCCAATCAGCTTCTTCATGTTGGGCTCATGTTCTCTCTCCTTTAAAATGCTGCCCCAAATCGAAAATTTTATTTTGTTTTTAATATGCCTCCCTTTCAATATATTTGTCCTTTCTGTACTTCAAAGGTTGAATGTATTTTTATAGGTATAGGATTCTAGCCCAAAGGAGTAAGTTTACAAGATTTTTTTTTTCATCCCAATATCTTGTTTGGTGGAATTAAAAAAAAAATGCCAGGAGGTGTTAGTTTCCATAGGAATAAGGGCCGAGGACTCAAAAAGTTCACTGAGCAGATATTGCAAAATAAATTATGGTAGAAAACTGATGTTTCAAGGATTGGCCAGAAGGTCTGAAGTGTTCACAGTAGTGAGCTTAGAGTAGTGAAGTACATAAGTACATGTAATTTTCTAGCATGTGAAGATATGTATGAGCTGGTTATATATCCACCACGGGCCAACGTGAGAAGGGACACTGGCTATTTTTTCCCTACAGAAGTGGATTTCTTATTGTGGCCTGGGAATGAATAGGCAGGTTTGTTCTCCCTTAGGTTTCGGATTCCATAGACAAACTTAATGACCTAGCAAAGTGGTTCTGATGGTTTTCTGTTTTCTACGTTCCCTCTGCTCAGCAGAAGGCAGCTTGCTGTACCAGCTGAAGAGCCAGCCCTTCTCACGGCTGTGTGTCTGTCATGTCCTGCTTGGTGGGGCTCAGGCACCGCATGAACGGGCATGGGCAGAGCCCTGGTGACTCACAGGGTCATTTATGGGATCTGAAGGCCTGCGACTGGGTAGAGGGACACACTCATGTCAGACCATACCTGGATTTGCTCGAACGGAACTTCAAAGCTGAAGGACTCGTTGTAGTAGGGGTTGAGTGTGTTCTTCTTAATCGTCGTCTTTTTCTTCTTCAGCCTCTTACCGTTCTGCATCAGGTGAATCTTCACGTAGGGATCTGAAAGACAGACACAGGAACTCTAGAAGCTAAGGCGTGGATTTTTGTTTTATCTGAAACATTCTAGTACGGTTTACTGTGTGTGTGGTGGTATGCACACCACACTGCATACATGCATGGAGGTCAAAGGACAGCCGTGTGGAAGTCTGTCTTCTTCATCTACTGAGTGGACCCTAGGAATCAGACTCAGGTCATTAGGTCTGACAGCAGGAACTTTCATTGTCTGTACCTTTTTTGTCATCCAGAGCCACATGTTTTAGATCATACATTAGCTCAGACAAGGACTGAACCCCAACAGGTAAGTGATTACATAGCTTCTATGTAATCTGTTGTAAAACGTCAAGCATCTTTTATTGAGAGGCTTTTAAGAAGGCTCTGGGGCAGGCTTATTGTCATGTTAGCCGAATTTCCGAGTTACATTTGGAAGGGAAGAACCGGAGCATGCTGGGAAACAGCTCTTTGAGGGGGAACTGTCCTGACATGCAGCGTTTGCAGATTTCTGTGGTACAAGTGTACTCACCATGGCCCATTTTAAGCCACAAACGGACTAACAACTGGCTTGTAAAGTCTGTGGGGATTTAGCAACTGGCTAAATTTTGTGAGCTGGCTTGGCCATAGCTTGCTAGTGCATGGGACTAAACCTTGACAGGGAGAGGACAAAGGGACCGCTTCATTCACTGTTTATTCACTTACACAGCCAACACTGGAGTGGCCAATATGTGTTGGGTCCTCTGATCACCGATAGGGGCAGCACTGAGCACAGCAGGTCTCTGTTTCCGTGATGGGATCTCAGAATGTGGGGTAATAGGTACTAAGCTTTTAGAGAAAGGAGACTTCTGTGAAGTTAGAAGCTGATGAGCACAGTGCAAGGGAGGAGCCGAGTCAAGATCTTTGGGAAAATGGCAGCGATGGTAGAGTGCGGGGTGCAGCAGGGATAGGACGACTCTAACTACACAGAAGACATCTCTGTTTGGGGGCGCTGAAATGGGAGGGCTGAGGAAGAGAAGTCAGTGATCATGATTGATTGCTCACACTGGAGCTCTCTCTCTCTCCTGTGTGTGTGTGTGTGTGTGTGTGTGTGTGTGTGTGTGTGTGTGTGTACATTGTGTCTGTATGTACAGTGTGTCTCTCTCCTTGTGTGTCTGTGCATCTCTCTGTGTATGTGTGTTTGAGGGAAAGGGTGAGAGAGAGACAGACAGACACGGAGAGATCATACTGAGTCTTCATAGGTTGCAATAGCTTCCTTCAAGGGTGTGCAGGGAATAAGGGAGAGGCTGATACCCATGGAGGGAAAGAGAAAAGGATTTTCAGAGCATTTTCCCTTAAGCCTCATTGGGGAAAGGTAACTAACATAATACACCAGACCCTGGAGGGGAGAGGCAACACTCTCTTAGAGCTTTCATTACTAATGGGCGAATGGCATACCTTTACTTTGCAAGAAACCATGACTTTTGAAAGGAATAAAAAAAAAAAAACCTCTCTGCTGTTTTTCTTAAGCAAAATCCATTTCATATATAATGCAAGTTCATTATAGAAAAATACCAGAAGGCAATGATAAAAAGAAAAAAATTAGTATCATCTAAGATAACTACTGCTAAGCCTTTCAGATTTTTTTCTCTTGCCTTTTAGAGCTTGAAGTGGGAGAAATATTACAGCAATCTAAAGCCCGCACAGTTTTAGAAAGTTGCAGATGAAAAGGTTGTTTTTATCTACCTCTCTCTGTTCCACAGTAGAATATAACTCCTGAAAGGACAGAAACTATATCTGCTACATATATTCACCACTCTATTTTACTGAAACAATCTGATGCATAATAAAATTTGGGGGGGTGCTTGTACGTGCTATGGATTTATTCTGCCACCCAGCTGCACCCCCTCCCGCCCCCCCGTGGTTTTCTCTTTGACTGTTGAATGAACAAGTAGGAGGTCGTGTAGGCCTCATGAGGTAGGTTCTTTCTCTTAGTCCTGTCTTCTTATTTGTGCTTAAAGCTACACATTTGCATGTATGTAGATTGGGGATTTTTCCCTTCAGTGCTTCGCTCAGTCAAGAGATCTTTTTTTTTGGTCCTACAATCTGAAGTCTGGCTTCTTTGTTTTCTCCAGTCTTTCCCACTTCCATCTACTCCTTGGCTGCCCTGATTTTCAAGTATCCTCTGTTTTCCTCAGAGTCTGGTCTTGAATTCTGGTTGCTCTGCAGGTGGGTCCAATCCCTCCCTTATCCCATCAGTGAGTTCTGTGAGATTCAGCCTTGTTTGGTTCTCTGACTCCTTGCTGCGACCTCTAAATAGGAAGACAGCCATGTGGTGAGTCATACCTATGCTTTGAGGACACACAGATTTTTTTTCTTTTTAAGCAAAAATCACCTCTCCCAAAAAGCAGGCCTCTGAATGGTTACTGTTAGTTCTGTTTTAGGGGCTATCCGTAAAGCAAAGCAAATCCCTGTTAGCTCCCAGAGTCTTGGTGGCTTAAAATTCCTGGCACTTGTGTCATAAGATGCAATTGTACGGAAATGATACAATAGGCTATAATGAGACTTAGTAATGTGGCTTTCCCCGAGCTCTGCAGCTAGACACTAGGCATGGTGTTGGAACATCCTTTGGGGTTTTGGAAACATGTACAGTTTGGGGAATTATGCAAGCACTGAGACTGGGCTAACCCGTCAGGCACTCTCTGTCCCTGTGGCTTGTGGGTCCCTCCAGTTGCCAGCAGCAAGCACTCATGGTTATCTCCCTCTTCTGAATACTGATAACCTTTCTTCAGCACCATCTCATATCCCTGCTGCCTCCCAAAGAAGCACAGGATAGACCACGCCCTTCATTTATCTAATTTGTATTTAAGAATACTAGTGTTTCTTTTAAAACTTTGGAGTAAAGATCTTTTTGCCTGATCTCTAATTTCTAATGATTTCTAATGTCTGGCTGCTACTTAAACAAAAAAGACTGAGGGCCAGCATCAGGACCCGATGACCTGGATCCTAATCCTAGAACCACAGAAAGATAGAGTGAGAGAAGTAACATACAGAGCTGTCCTCTGATGTGCACATGTGCGTCATGGTGCAGCTGTTCCTGTACTCACAAGTGACGAACACACACACACACACACACACACACACACACACACACACGCAGAATATAAAGAAGGACTCTGCTGCAGGACTTGGTAGTCTGGGTCACTATCAGGTCTCTTATTTGGTTTTGGCCTCCCTGACATTGGAAATCATTGCATAGCTGTCGTTTTTCCTGTTAGGCATCATGTTAGCTAGACGTTTATCTCCCTCTGTCATAACAGCTATTCAGACTCAGAGGCTTTTCAGGACACTGTAGTGAGACCACGCTCAAGCTTACATGTCAGCAACCCTTTTTAATGTACCAAATTAAAGTTTGTATTCCTACTGTTCACAATTATGGTAGGCAGGATAATAACTCTTGCAAAGATATAACATTCTAATCTTGAGAACCTGTGAATATGTTGTATGGCAAACGGGACAAGGCGAATGCTATTAAAGCCAAGACTTTCAAATGAGGTCAGCCTGGTGTTTCCAGAGGGCCTACCTACTCTTCATGTAAGTCCTTGAAACACAGAGAACCTTTCCTGGCTGTGACCAGGGCGTGACAACACAGGAAGAGCCAGGTATATGCCACTGTAAGTTATTTTTGAGACCGGCTGACCTGGAACTCACTTTGTAGCTCAGGCTAGTCTCCAACTTCTGCCACAGCCTCTCAAATGTTGGGTTTACAAGAAAAAAACTACCAGAAAGAAAGGACCAGAAGCTCAAGTATGTGGATGACTGCTAGAAAAAATTTTGAAATGACAAAAACAAAGGACTGTCCTTTTCTTTAGACCAGTGGCTCTCAACCTTCCTAATCCATTAATACACTTCCTCATTTTGTGGTGACCCAACCATAAAATTATTTCATTGCTACCTTACAACTGTAATTTTGCTATGTTATGAGTCATAATGTAATATCTGATATGCAGATATTACCCCCCCCATGAGAGTTGTGGCTACAGATTGAGAATCACTGCTCTAGAGCTCCTAGGAAGGAGGACTACCCTGTCCACACATGTGTCAGGCTTCTTTTTAACATGTCCCATTGGGACATAGAAATTGTATGTATTTATCATGTGCAATATGGCTTTCAAAATGCATGTACGTGTGGAATGGCTAAATTGGGCTAGCAGGCTTAATTCCCACACTTACTTTACATGGTAAAAACACTTATTATGTACTTAGATTTATAAGAATCCTTGTTTATTGATATATAATATAATATTATCACATTATACAATAGGTTTCTTCTACTTATTCCCTCTCTTCTTTAACTGAATGTGCAATTTCTTTAACTCCGTATAACTATAAAGAATACATGTATGTTGTTTCAAGAGATGGACTTGGTGATTATTTTTGCATAGTGTCAACAGAAAGCTAATAAAGCAATCAACTTTGAAGAGGTTCTGTTGTTTATCAAGCAAAATGTGAAGATGAGAGTCAAGGTGCTTCCAAGGTGTGTGTGTGTGTGTGTGTGTGTGTGTGTGTGTGTGTGTGTGTGTGTGTGTAGTGTGTGTACATGTATGTATGTTTCTTGGGACTGAACCCAGGGTCTTAGACATGCTAGGTAACAAACTGAGTGGCTTCCTCATTTCTTTTACTAGATCTTGAAACTGATCTTTTGAAAAACGTTGATGTTCTTTCCTCTCTCCTAAAAAAGTAGTTAATTCTGATCTTCAAATCAAAAACCTTCAAAAAAGTTAAGTTCTTTTAACAAAAATAAAGAAAAACAACATTGAGCATACCATCCCAAATCATAGTAATATGCATACTTTTTAGAATCTATGTATAACTAGTAAAATTGGACAAAATATGATCTGAGCATGATTTTATAAGGGCTTAAAACAATAATGGTCCTTTACACCGGAAGTGTAATTTATGTTTTTTATAAACTATTTATCATCTATCTGTCTGTTTCTCTCTCCACTTAAAATTATATCATGTTTTTCATACTACAATTATCCCTTTGATTTTTCTTTTTTCTTAAGAACCCAGATCCAGGTATATTGTCTTGAAACCTGCTGCTGGATGTGGTATAGGGCAGGAAGCTTTGTGTAGTGTTTATAAGTACAGATGCTGAAACTGGACTGATTTGGATCTTGGCTCTACTCCTCATAGTTCATAGTTGTGTGGTCTTGGAGAAGTTACTTAACCTTTTTTTCCATCATGGTCACTCCAGATATGAATTGGGGACATAATAATAGCTAATTATAGAGTTATAAAGATCAAACATGTGAAAACTCTTCAATATGAGGCTGACAAATGTCATTCTAATGATGCTTTGGTGCAAGTGACAGCTAAGGCAGCCTCTGTGAGCCAGACACCCTCCCCTCGCCATCCCCCTCCCCCCAGCTCACTTTGCTGACAGGCGGCCCACACCTAGCAAGCAGGAAAAAAAAATCTTCTTTGCTACAGAAGTTAGACTCTCAGGTCCTAAGCTGCCCTTCCCCTAAATGGCAGTGCTGCTGACACTGTCCTAAAGGGACTCTGGCCAGGTAAACAGAAGGACTGTTATTGGTTAAATAAGCCTAAAGGTTTCTGTTTACTAGGAAAGCAGATCTTTCTGTTCACCAGGAACTTCCCTAATCCTCCAGAAACCTCCCTTAACCTTCCCCACAAAGGTCAGCTACGTTTGCCAAGGGTCCTGAGTTCTGGATCAATCCGGACATTCTGTATCAGTTCAGACCCCCACCCTGCTAACTGTCACATTCAATCTGCTTGCTTCATACTATTGTGCTTTTTCTCCCTGTACCCCCAGTTCTCATAGATTGTCTTGGCCGTTTGATTCCCCCAGTACATTTTTATTTCTGCGCACAGAGCGGTCTAGTTCAGTAGTCCGTCGCTTATAGAGACAAGCTCTCCTAGTGCCATGACTTCTAAAGCAAAGGGTTGACTCATGAATAGTTTAATCATGCATGCAATCAAAGGAGGAATATTCCTTCTTTATGAAGTGGCCTTGAAATATAAGATGGGAAACTACCTTAGCAAGGTTTTTCCCCTGTTCTTGAAATGAATGTCTCAAAGGACACAGAGCTGGGAAAGTAAGGTCAGAGTTGTAAGCAGAATGTCATGGCTGATGGTCTTGGACAGCAGGGGTCAGCACTCTGAGTTATCAAGACTTTGTAGATTCTGAAGTTACCTAGAATGTTGGCACATTTGGGCATATCATATATCAGTATGTATGTATGTATGTATGTATGTATGTATGTATGTATGTATTTATTTATTTATTTATTTATTTTTGGTTCTTTTTTTCGGAGCTGGGGACCGAACCCAGGGCCTTGTGCTTCCTAGGCAAGCGCTCTACCACTGAGCTAAATCCCCAACATATCAGTATTTATTAATCCTTTCCTTGTGCTACTGAAACTGGGGAAATAGAGAGCTCTCTCTCAGCTCTGAGATTTATTGACAGGGATGGGGTGATGCCCGTTGTTGGCAAGTCCCAGATCTGTCTCCCTTTTCTTGTTAATGTTTGTTACTGAGAGAAAGAAAATCTCATAGTAATTTGGCTTCTTACTTCTAGTTTCCATTTTGCTACAGAACCTTCTTTCCTGCCCACCCACTGTTTAACTCACCCTCCCACTTCCCTCCTCCCCTCCCTCTTTTCCTTTTCTTCCTCCCTCCATTTTTCCTCCCTTTTTTCCTTCCTTCTTTCTTTCCCCCTCCCTCCTTCCTTTCTCCTCACTCCTTCCTTTTCTCCTTCTCTCCCTCCCTTTTCTTTTTTTTATTCTTTCTTCCCTCTTTATCCCCATTTCTCATCCAGAGTGAGGAATGGGAAATGTTATGTTATGGGCTACCCTAATATGATTTGTCGAATCATTTGTTGAACCTTGTACCAGGCAGTGATGACTTGGAACAATGCACTCCATTGATTAAAGGAGCATAGAGGCTCCCTGTCTGGTGATGAATGGTCTCGTTTCCATAGCTATTTTCTTCCTTCCTTTCTTTCTTTCTTTCTTTTTTTCTTTTATTTATTTATTATTTTTCCTCCATCTTTATTAAATTGGGTATTTCTTATTTACATTTCTTTTTTTTTTTTTTCCCGGAGCTGGGGACCGAACCCAGGGCCTTGCGGTTGCTGGGCAAGCGCTCTACCACTGAGCCAAATCCCCAACCCCTCTTATTTACATTTCAATTGCTATTCCCTTTATCATCCTGAATGAGGTAACCCAATCACAGAAAAACACACATGGTATGCACTCATTGATAAGTGGATATTAGCCCAAATGCTCAAATTACCCTAAATGCACAGAACACATGAAACTCAAGAAGGATGACCAAAATGTGAATGCTTCATTCCTTCTTTAAAAGGGGGAACAAGAATACCCTTGGGAGGGAATAGGGAGGCAAAGTTTAGAACAGAGGCTGAAGGAACACCCATTCAGAGCCTGCCCCACATGTGGCCCATACATTTACAGCCACCAAACTAGATAAGATGGATGAAGCAAAGAAGTGCAGGCTGACAGGAACTGGATGTAGATCTCTCCTGAGAGACACAACCAGAATAAGGCAAATTCATAGGCAAATGCCAGCAGCAAACCACTGAACTGAGAACGGGACTCCCATTGAAGGAATCTTAGAAAGGACTGAAAGAGCTGAAGGGGCTTGAGACCTCATATGAACAACAATGCCAAGCAACCAGAGCTTCCAGGGACTAAGCCACTACCTAAAGACTATACATGGACTGACCCTGGACTCCAACCTCATAGGTAGCAATGAATAGCCTAGAAAGAGCACCAGTGGAAGGGGAAGCCCTTGGTCCTGCCAAGACTGAACCCCCAGTGAATGTGATTGTTGTGGGGGAGGGCAGTAATGGGTGGAGGATGGGGAGGGGAACACTCATACAGAAGGGGAGGGGGAGGCGTTAGGGGGATGTTGGCCTGGAAATCATAGCTATTTTCAATTACACAGGCCTTGTATGACAAGATTTATGGCTGCTTGGTCTGCCTTTGCCTTGGAGGATCTTAGGGTTCTTCTGCAACTCTGTCACCTGAACATCCCCTTCTGAGTATGTCACAGGATGGACAGTGTGGGGTCCAGTTCTGTTGTTTGATTATGCTCACAACCAAGCACGATGAAAAGAATGATCATATATACTCACGCTTGCTCATATTAATATAGGTTTTCCAATAGCCAATTTCTTTCTAATGGATCTGGCCCTGGTGTTCTCATATTCATGTCTAGGTAGGATGACCTGTCACCTCCACAGTGTCTCAGGTACTGTAGTCACTCCTACTCCCCAACTCTCCCCCACTGGTTCTAAATACAGAGCTTGGAGACAGGGTCTCATAGAGTACTCTGGCTGACCTGGGACTCCCTATGTAGACCAGACAGAGGTCCACCTACTTCATCTTCCAGAGTGCTGGGCTTAAAGGGTCATAGCACCACCTCTTGACCATCCCTGCCTTTGGTCATAAGTAAGAAGAGAGACGCCATAGCTACTTGCCACTTCCTTGCTGCTCTGGTCACTGTCCTTCCTCCCCTAGGCTCCTGAGTCATGCTGTTTAAAACACCTTGCCTGGTCTTGACGGCTTGTCTTTGGAGGGGCTGGTGACACAGGGGAGTCTGCAGCAAGCATTAAAAGGTAGCTCGGCACGTTTCTCTGACCAGTAATTCTCAGGATCTGTTATTCGCTCTTCTCCTTTATCTCATTTATTAGATGATACTTTTCTCTTTTCTTTCCTATGCCCTGAAACTCTCACTGACATAGTTTATGAGATTGCTACCCGTTATTTTAATTTTATCATCATTATCATTACTATTATTTTAACACATTGGATGAGATCTTTCCCCCCTGTGCTTCTCTTCTCAGATGGTCTACAAAGCAACCTGTCACTCCCTATGTCACTATTAGCTCTGCTAAATGGAGTTCCTGACCATAGTACCTAGGGCCTGGACACACTGCACTAACACTGTTGTCAGCTCAGTCTTTGCATGCTGAGCTATGGCCCCAGAAGCACCTAAGCTTTGAGCTAACTACCTGGCCTCAATGGGCAAGTAAGTGTTCTTCAGAAATAGCACTGACCACGTGATGTGCCACAAGGCCACAGCCACCCCAGCTCTTCTCTTATCCTTCAGCCAGAAACTACTCTGTTTTCTCTCTTCTTCTCTCCAAGCCTACACTTTGCTTTAGTTCCAAATTCCTGCAGCTAAAAGTTAGAGCCTCTGGGGCCACCTGGGACTCCTTCTACTTCTGTACATAGTCTTCACAACTTATTACTATTCCTCCACAGTGTTTCTTTGGTGGGGTCTTTCTAACCTACAGTCATTGCACAAGACCAGAAATTCCACCTGCAGTCGTCGATTTCAAGTATTCCTTCATGTAGATGCTAAAGCCTTTAAGGGCCTCCATCATCCCTGAACCCAGCAGAGTATGTCTGGTCCACCCTAGCAATTGCTTCATCTCCCATCCCTGATGCTCAGTGCTCTTCACAAGGAACTTTGAACGCTGTAACTTCTGGCTTCCTGCTCTAGCTGGTGATGCTCTTTCTTCGTCTGTCCTAACTTTGGCTTACCAACCACCTGCTCCATCACGATTTTCCTGAGTTTTCATTTTTAGAGCGTGGATAACAGCACCTTCTCAACCAGCAGCTTTGAGCATATCCTCTCTGCCTGTGGCCTTGTCTTTACCTTTTTTTCCCTTTTCTTTTCTGGTATTGGAGGATTTCTGTGGTACTTGAATAACATAAAAACAATCTTCTTGGGAAAATGTTGTGGTTTGCCCTGAAGTTATCTGTAGTTTGATGCTAATTCCACTGCCCCAAGGACAGCTGCCTAGTCACTTACTCAGAACTCAGGTGACTTCACCAGAACCACCTCCCCATTGAATTTGTAAAGTACAGATGAGGGGCAGGTACAGGATAGAAGGAGGCCTGTCATTGGAGGAGAAGGAAGGATGGGCGGAAGAGAAGTTTGAAGGAAGAGGAGGAGATTAGAACAGAAAGGAGGAGACAGGAGATGGAGAGAGGGGAGAAGCCATGGCAGGTGATGTTAAGATTCTGCTCTGTGTATTTACAGGTTGTTATTAATGTTCCTAAGGGATGGATGGTACCGGGCTTTGTATGTTTAAGTGGGCAATTATATCTTACCAATTGGGTCAAAGATTATTGTGTTGTGTGTTCTTTTTTTTTTTTTTTTTTTTTTTTTTTTTTTTTTTTCGGAGCTGGGGACCGAACCCAGGGCCTTGTGCTTGCTAGGTAAGTGCTCTACCACTGAGCCAAATCCCCAACCCCTTGTGTGTTCTTTTATGTGTGTGTAGGAAAGTGCATGGCTGGGATGTGATTCCGCCAAGATACCTAGCAAATACCTTGGGCACCGCGGTGTGACCTAGCGGGGTAAAAGACAATGAACCATCTTTCATTTTTATATTTTTACAACAGTAGGAAAATGTGTTTTTAGTAATATGTATATACATATATATATATTTATTTATCATATGTATATATTTATCATATCTATCTATATCTACATCTATATCTATATCTATATCATCTATATCTATATCTATATCTATATCTATATCTATATCTATATCTATATCTATCTTAAGTGATGAACTCTGGGAAGGCCAAGCCAAGTACTGGTAAGATCAGACTGTCTCCATTTCTGTATACTCTACCTTAAAACCCAAGAACACTGCCACCCCCTTCTACCCTGAGGCAGTTCTAATGTCAGTTTGTGCTAACTTTGTAGAAATGTAATTGCCAAACAGCTGGCTCAAAGCAATGAGATCTAAAGGAGGCACTAAAGGCTTTTTGTATTTACAAAGAGAACTAGAAAGTGGCAGTTCAATGCTGAATAACGCACGATGCCTGCCGTTTTAATTCTGACAATTTTGCATAATGACACTGTCTTCTTCCTTAACTGCCACAGTGACCGTGGACCCTGGTGACCATGGCCTTCTATTTCAATGATGGCTCTCTGGGTGAGAATTAGCCTCAGCACGGCTGCTTTGCTTAATGCCTTCTGAGCTGGTACCCTGCTTCTGAGTATTTTCAGATATTATTCCTTTTACTATTATTATTATTATTCCTTTATTATTATTTCTTTGGATAATGTTCACTGAATTCAACTTACATTACCGATGAAGAAAGCGATAATTATATCAGTTAGGGCTCAAGTGATTGGACAAGTATTTCTAAATAGTTTAAATGAGAAGGTTCCTTATAGGCTTTCTAAGAGGAAAGTCTGGAAGTGGGGCTTTGGCAGGATATCTTTTCCTTACTTGGTTTTGAGTTAATAGAACCTCTGAAGTTTAAAGTGAGAACCAATTTACCCAGCTACACCCATTTCCTCTAAATGTTCTTTGACACACTGGTTTCAGATCAGAAAAAAAAAAAAAAAAAACAGTGAAGGTGTGTATTTTACACACCAAAGCAGACCTGGACTCCAGATTCTCCCAGCATCCCTCAGTCCCTACCTGGCACATCCTGCCCCCAACCCTGAACTTTCCAGCCCAGTGGCTGGGCTGCCTTTCCCCCAGAGACTCTTTGCTTTACAACCCAGACATTTTGGTTTTATCCTCCTTCTCACCCTCCTCCTCCTTCTTGTTCTCCTTCTCCTTCTTCTTTCTCCTCCACCCTTTCCTTTTTCTCTGTGTGAACGATTTCTCGATTTCTCTCTTTCTCTTCCCCCTCCCTTCTGTCTGCCTCCCCATGGTGACTTCTCTGGGCCCCTTCCTTAAGGCCAGTGACCCCTCCCCCCTGCCCCAGCAGTTTCCCAATAAACTTGAATGTTTATATATCTTAATCTGTCTTGAATTGGCTCATTTCATTAATGGGGAAATAACACAGCTAGCACACATTATGGCTGACTGACTACCTCTTGATTTTTAGAGGGTGTATAAGGAAGTTCTATAGGAACATATCAAGCTGAAGTTCTCAGTGCGGGGGAACTTCTGGAGATGTCTGAGTACACTTCACATGTCACCTCAGAGAAAAGGAAGGCTGCTATGGAGATTCAGGGGATAAGGGCAGGGATTCTGCTAAACATTCTACAGCACATAGGATAAACCACAACAGAAAGCAATTCAAGACATCAATAGGCATGAGGTTGACAAACTCCACCATAGAATCCACTCTTACTCTCTATTTCTCTTCAAGACACAGCTGTGGTGAGTGGGCGAGTGGGTACGGGAGCTGCCTTGACCAGCTTCACCAAAGTAAGGATGACCATGAAATGGGGCCTCAGGACAACCAGGTAGCTTGATCCTGTATCCTTCTCCCAAACTGCCTACCAGTCATGGCCACACTCCCATTCTATGGATGAAGGAAGGAAGATAAGAAGATAAGAAACTGGAAAAAGAAATGTTGTCTTCTTGTCTTGTATTTTGGGTTATTCTTATCACAGCAGCTTGGCGGGGTCCATAGATAATATAAATCCAGTGACGTCAGCAGGTTCCAGTGTTGGCCATATCCCTGCTGTCTTTTCTATGGTGTCAATCTTAAACTGCACGTGGTAGCCTTGATGGCCTTTCTAGGTTTTCTTGTTCAGAATACAAATAACAGCCCCAGCTGCATCTTGTATGAGCACAGACAACTACCAAGGGTGAAGAGTCAATACACGGAGTTATAAAGCAAGCCCAGGTTTACTCTGATTGTAGAGCAGAGGTAAAATCTTGCTCTAAAATCCATCTGCAAAACTAGATGTTCCAGTTGAGCTTGGATCTAAGTCCCAGGTCCCTCCTCTTCAGATGAATAAGGAAGAAGGACCACGCTGACACACTTTTGGAGTGGACGTCACGTCTTCTCCATTTAAAGTTCTATGTTAAGAGTAGAAGAAAGGATGACTCTCAACAGGATTCAGAAGGGCTTTACCCAAAGTGGGGCTGGAAGATGGGAGGGAACCAATGGATGTTTATGGAGTTTCAGCAATGACCTCTGCCTAAACTTGGGAACGTAGACATGGGTACTGACCAAGAGACATTTCTCATATTCAAGCAGATTCCCAGGAATGGACCATTAAGCACTCGTCTCAGTGGCCAAGAAGTGGGAGAGCCTCCTGTAGAATTCGACATGGTAAATTTAGACCAGCATTTCTTTGCCAAGTGCAGTTTTTTTTCCCCCTTCTGGGCTTAGTGAGTAAACCTGGCTCTATCAATAAGCTGATTGTTTAATAGTATACAAATAATTAAATAGTGATCAGGCCCAAAGAACTAACAATTTCCATTTCTACCACTGGCTGTTTCAGCATATTTACGTGAGTGGATCTTTATAAATAGTTCATAGGCATTCGGAGAAGACTACAAGATGTCATGTGTCTCTACCATTTAAAACGGCTGTGTAGATTAAGATGGTCCCTGCAATGCTATAGCAAGGACGCAACCTTAAAACTATATTCTGGGGAAATTTGTCTGCGTGCGCATACAATTTAGAAATGAATTTGCATGGGTTAAGTGCAGTGCTCACTAGAAGAAAACAACATTACATAAGTGACTACCACAGAGAAAACCAACCCCATTTTAATGAGACAGATCGGAAAGCAGCAAAGGCTGATTTCCTTCGTTAATGGTGGCAGCATGCTTTGAAGAGACAAAACGCACACAGGCAAAGCTGCTATTACGAATTAAATGGAGAACATTTTTTTTTCTTTTTACACAGTGGTGGTGGAAACCACCACATTCCAACTATCACTTTGAGGACAATCTAATGGTTTCTATGTGACTGCGAGCTTCCTGAGTGACAACATGGGGGTGCCCAGACACAAAGTAGAGGAGAGAAGAGCCCAGAGAGAGGGGAGCTAGCAGAGAAAGGCTCCACGAGTGGGGGGTGTCGTGTGAAATAAGAGAACCATGAGCATACAGAGGGGAGGGAGTACAATATGTTGGAATGATCTACTGTTTTTTTTTTTCCTGTTCAGTGTTTTATAGATGAGTTCTTCAACTATAACTCAAGCTTATTTCTCTTTACTTAGGAAAATCGCTCACGAATAGATAAAGTAGTAATTATGTTTGGTGCTTTCTGGATGGCTACAAAGAGTTCGGTGGAATGACCAAGGATAAACTGTTTGTATGAGCTGACTAACCGAAATCCAAAACAGAAATGGTCCAATGATTCAGTAAGGGAAACAAAATTCCAAACAACACATTTGGCTCGGAACTTTTCCTCATGGGGGGGACTTTGGCGTGGTCTTTCAGAGCAGAGGGAAAGGGCCTTAGTGAGATATCATATTTGAAAAAACCTAAACACTTCTACTTGATAAAATGCATGCGCGATGCAGTTGCTCAGTGACGTGCAATGATGTTTAAGTAAATTTGACAAATGCATGCTACTTGGTATGTGCATAAGGGCGGCTTCCAGGCAATGCAAACGCAATGCAAACAAGTACAAATGTAAGCAGCTGTGAACGGAGCTATCCTCACATGCCTTAGGCCCAGATGGGGTGGATGCTGTTGATAGGGGTCATTATCTATGTCATCTAATTCTTACAGTGGATTTCCCAGCTCCAATCCTCACAACATTCCTTCAAAATACCTACTTATCTTAACGTCTGCCTCTATGTAGTAGGAAGTTTATGGGCTGAAATGTCTTTAAGATGGAAGGTTTCTGAGGAGTTTAGGCCTCTCTACAGGTCTGGGTATATGGTATAGGAGGTAAGGTAATGGCTGCTGTGCTTTAGTAACGGGTCCAGTCTTAGGGTTTGTTCTTTAGCTTCAGAAAGGAAATGTCTATGTTTCTACCCACCCTTTTTATGTCCTAAGGGAACTTTCTGAGCCCACAGACCTGGAAGAAGATGAACAACACTGCCTTTTGTTTGTTCGTTAGAAAAAGGGACCTTAGAAATGGTCAAAATCTGCCCCACCCGGGGATCTATCCCATATGTAGACATCAAACCTAGCGAATGTTTCAGATGCCAAGAAGTGCAAGCTGACAGGAGCCTGATATAACTACCTCCTGAGAGGCTCTGCCAGAGCATGACAATTACAGAGGCAGATGCTCACAGCCAACCATTGAACTGAGAATGGGGTCCCCAATGGAGAGTTAGAGAAAGGACTGAAATAGCTGAAGGGGTTTGCAACCCCCATAAGAAGTACAACAATATTAACTAACCAGACCCCCCAGAGCTCCCAGGGACTAAACCACAATCCCAAGAGAAGAATACATGGATGGACCTATGGCTAAATCCGAATATGTAGCAGAGGATGGCCTTGTTGGGCATCAATGGGAGGAGAGGCCCTTGGTCTTGTCAAGGCTCGATGCCCCAGTGTAGGGGAATGTCATGGTGGGGAGGTAGCAGGGAGAAGCACCCTCATAGAAGCAGAGGGAGGAAGGATGGGATAGAGGTTTTCTGGAGGGGAAACCTGGAAAGGGGATAACATTTAAAATGTAAATTTAAAAAATATCCAATAAAAGAAAAAAAAAAAACTCTTCACCCTTAAGAGCACCTTAGTTATTCAGGTGTGCTGTTAAAAAAGAAACGGTCATAATATTACTAGTAACTCATATATCCTAACTCTGGTCTGAGACTTCTTATGTCTTGTATAAAAAAGAATTGCCACCCTGGCTAGCCTGAGAGGTTTTTTTTTGTTTGTTTGTTTGTTTGTTTGTTTTTTTGTTTGTTTGTTTTTTGAGACAGAGATAGAGATAGAATAAATGGATAGATAGGTAGGTAGGTAGATGATAGATAGATAAATATTTCATTTGGTTCATCAGTGACTAAATAGGTTCTCTGTCATAAAGCTGCATGGCTCTGAAACTAAGACTCTTCTCATCAAGAAGGTAACTTCTACTTTCATAACATGAGAACGAAAAGAATCCCCCATGGCTTCAGCATAGAACCAGCTATCAGATAAGGAAAACAACATGGAGCAACGTCGTTCTCTGAGAATCCCGTTGCCTCCTATGAAGTAGACTTGTGAATAAAGGCAACCGCCACACAGTATTTCAGGTCTTAGTAAAAACTACGGTGACTTTTTTTTTTTTTTTTTGCACACTTTGTATATCTTGGGGATTTACACTGTAGAAGCCTAGTGCCAGAGCAATGAGAAGAGGGTCATTAAAGTTCTTATTTAGAAAAACTGAGCAGGGTGTGATGGTGCATGTTAATACCAGTACTCTGGAGGCAGAGCCAGACAGATCTCTCTGAGTTCAAGGCTAGTCATAAAGTGAGGTTTACAACTGCTAGGGGTATGCAGAAAAATCCTGTCCAAAAAAAAAAAAAAAAGGAAGGAAGGGAAAGGAAAAAGAAAAAAAGAAAAAACAGGGGTGGGGCAAGTTCCCTCCCTGCCTGAGACAAATGCTTGGGGACTGCAAGCATATGAGGACGTATAGACAACTACGGGGTTACATTTGTCCTTTAAATCACTTGCAGTGTAACTGGTGAGAGAAGATGCTAGAAGAGCTAACCTAAGACCATATATCCTTGCAAATAATTTATCCAGCACAAATTGTGATTGGAATCCCAAGCTGGCAGATGCCTTTCCCTCAATGGAAGTAATCTGAATTTGAAAGTATCCACCTAGGGAGGCTGGGTATTGAGAGCTAACCTTTTGCTTATTTCAAAAACCATTAGCTTTCGTATCTTCTCCTTCTACACACAAATCTGCAATGTCGTCAAACATGGACACAGTGACATTTGGGCTGTCTGAAACTTATGTGGAGAGTGAAGAGTGTCTTTGGTTGGCTGTCTTCCTTTGAACCTGTTTTTTCCCTCGGCCTTTTCTACCCTTCCAACTAATAATGGAAACCCATGATTATATTAAAGTGATTTTCGAAATAGCAAGTTCATATAGTTTAAGGTGGTTTCAGTAAAATGAAATTCTATATGATATCTGGAGCTTATAAAGCACAGGATTAAAAATACTAAGGCAAATGGTTGAAAATTCTAAATTTAAACCACAATTTCTGGTTTTATGTATTTTTTGTTTTTATATCTTAACATATAAACATTTTAATGGCCAACAAACTCAGCCTTCTATTAGACTTTTCGTATCTTACTGAGTTCCAGTGGAACCAGGGACATGGGTGGAGTTTGCCTAGGGTCTGTCCTATTCCACTTCTTTTCTTAAAGGGAGCTCTAGTATGCACTATGGCAAGCTTTCCATATACACGTGGGGAATCTTTGCCAGCCTGTCAGAGCTCCATTTCCTCTTCTTCCCAGCCATTTCTCTGACATGTGGAACACATCTTCCTAGGGTCCTCTGTCTCCTTTTCATCCACCCAAGATATCTTTAATTATGGATCAGTTCTAATATCCTTTCTTTATGGAATTGTTATGACTGCTGATTGCAAATCAGCGTCACCTTTTATAATTCCCACAAACCCCAGTATTTGCCGATGCCTTTGCGTGGTTTATAAAGGTCTTTGAGGGGAGGTTATCAACACTGCTGTTACTTCTATGGCATTGCCCTGTCACAGCTGTCTCTGGAAACCTTGGAGGAACAGCTTCCTCACTAGACACGGAAAGGATGCCTAAAGGGAGATAGAACAAATGGTCCATCTGTGAGTTCCTTCTCCGAGATGTTTATTAGAAATACTTCTCCAGCTACGACTGTAGACTGACCAGGATTTCATATAAATCACAAGCTGGATAACTGCAGGGCGTCAGTATCTTTAAGTAGACTTTCCAGTGAATTCATGAAACAAACAGAAGCATTACTGCTCTAGGACATGAGTCGCTCTTTTCATTTGCCTTCTCAGAAATTTGCTTGGGTGAGCAGGTCTACAGGTCATCAAAGTACTTTAAAACCATCATATAACCTCTCCAGACAGACAGAATTAATGGTTTACACTGAATCCCTAGCAGGTACTGACCATGAGTTCTTTTGAAGGAGGAATAAATCTGTCTTATCACGTGGAAAATGGTCCCTATTTGTAATGCAAATTATCTAATGAAAGGCTGAAGAATGTTTAGTTGTTGTTTTTAAATAACTGTGGTGTGGCTGAGGTTAGAACACTCTGTACACATTCTTCCCAGTTTAGCTTCAGGGTGGAAAGGGTTGCTAGGGCTAAATGCTCAGCACAGTCTTCCCCAGGAAAGAGGGCTGGACAAAGAGGGAGACGAGCCCTCGGTTTGCCTTGAAAAATCTATCCGAGAGAGTGCCGAGCAAATTAATTGAGGAGAACTGTTCAGCAGAGGCAGAGGTCTGACTTTGAATCTTGTCCAGAATGATTCTGGGTGATTAGGATTCCAAATCTGCTTTCAAAAGGGCTAATTCTTACCCCGCGGAGCTGGATGTAAACACACTTCAAACAGCTCACGACTTGTTACTGAATCTGAAGGCCACTGTAAAGTGGTAGTTAAAAACCTTTATTAAATAAATGAATAAGCGGGTAGACACAATGTTCTAAGAGAAACTACCATTTATGGGCTCTGATTACACAGAAAAGCACTCCGTGTTTTTAATGCCGCTTTTAAGAAATAATATAAATGAGTCAAAGGGCATATGCAATCAGCATTATTAAAGCATTTTAGGTAAAACTGTTCCTACTCAACGCTGATAGAGGCAGACGAATCAACGTTTCCTGGAATCAATAACCTATTTTGGTAGCACATGGCTTATAGTGTGACATACTGCTTCTTTATTTATTTTTTTTTCTTTTCTTTTTTTCGGGGCTGGGGATTGAACCCACATACTGCTTCTTTAAACACAAAGTTTTATCTTTTTGGATTGGAATGTTTACAAGTACACAGCAAATTAGTACCAGAAAAATTCTCCAAAGAACAAAAGGGCGACATTAGCTGGAGCATCCATCGCTATAAAGATTCGGACAATGATAAATGGAAAACACTTAGAAATTTAAAAGGCCAGGTCTGCATTCCAGCCCCATAAACATGTTTTATAGAAAAATGGGGGACCGAGTAGAGGACAGTGTGTAGACTTTGGGACATACTTTTGATAACTAAGTACCTTCTTTGCTTTTGAATTCTTAACGGCTGGTTTGTGAAAAACGGTCTGTACCAATTATCTGTCAATCATGCTCTACTTTCTCCAGAAAAATCCTCTCCAAACAGAGGCTGAGCAGGAAAAGAAGCTGGAAGTGGAGAAATGCTAGTGCTCTAAGTCAGTGGTCAAGCATGCCAGGTTGTTAGATGAGAGACATCTTAGTGCTGATGTCTGGTGTTTCCATTACCTACTGTGCTTTTGTAAGCTTAAACTACAATTTCACAGAAACCTCCAACTGGTCCTAATTATGAACAAATCTACAGCCCATAACTGTCTACATCTATGGCATTTGTTTGTGGAAGCAGTTTCAGAGGGAGCATGAATCGTCTGTGAGGCTGTCTCTGTGGTTATTTTCTGGTGACACAGACATTCTTCCAAGGAGGTCACCACAGTACTGGTAGTCACCTCCACGGTAACCAGCTTTCAAGGCAACTAGCTGAGGAGTCCATGTCTGGAGTTGGGAAGTTACGTTAGAGATGAGCTAATGACACAAGAAGCTACAGCCACCTGACTTTTCTTAAGAGTATAGCACTTGGGTTGGTGGTTCAGACTCTGAGCGCTCCCAGGGGTCCAGGTCAGTTGACTCTGTTGTCTTCCTGTGGGGGTTCCTTTCCTTTTCAGGACCTTTAGTTCTTTTCCCCAGACTCTTCCAGAAGAGTCCCTGACCTCAGTTAGGCTGTGGGTATCTGCATCTACTTCTGTGATGGGGAACCAGGAGGGAGAGCAATGTTTGGGATTAAAAAAAAAAAAAAGAGAGAGAGAGAGTATAGTACTTGGAAAATAGTCTTTGTAATCTGAGTTAAGAATGGTTTACTAGGAGGACCATTTATAGGTAATGCTTCCCTTGATACTCTAGGATCTAGAAACACAAATGTATCCGTCACTGCTCAGGTTTAGCTTAAGGATTCTCCATACTTGGAGCTTTCAATGTGGACCCAGAGCCTCACGTGCAGGTAGAAATTCAGGGATAGGTAGCTACTCCTACTTCCTATTCTTACTGCACTGCCTAGATGGGTGGTTGCTAAACTAAAGAGAAATGGTATTTTTGTGGCTTTGTGCAAGAATAATGTGAACACCAGAAACCATGGAACTCAATAACTCCTCTAACAAGTATGATTTTTTAGATAAAAAGGAACTCACCTTGTCATGCTTAGGGGCAAAGTGACCCCACTTCTTGAAAGTACTCCACAGTTCAAGTACTAATGAGGTAGAGTGAAACTGAGGGATAGTCTAATAATGAATGTACTTCAACTTTAGGACTGTGTGTCTGTGTCTTTACAAGATATTTCTGAGGACAGAGCTATTTCATAACCGTCTTCTATGTGCAGCTCCTAAGTCATGGCTTTATTGAAATTAGAAGAACGAGTTGCTGCCTCCAGTTGAAGATTATAGAGCAAAAGTGGATAAAAAGGTCTTACCATGCTGTCCTCTCTGAATTGAAAAACAATGTCAACAGTAAGGAATGGCCTCTTGCCTCTTCAATCCCTTAGCCCCCAAGTAAGGGAAAGGGTGCCCTCTAATAACTCAGATAACAGAACAGGACACATGGCCTTCCCTCAGCAGCTCTCCCCACTAAATGCTGGTCCAAAAAAGAGAAGGTCCCCATGTGATACAGGGCAATTCCTAACCCTGCCTGCCTGCCTGTCCCTTGTAGACTTCCTGACTGTTGTCTCAAGTCTGGAGGCCGTTAACTGAATGCCTTTTCTCATTGTTGGTTTTGGTTTTGACTGAAGGATCGAGGAGCAACTCTTATGCAGAAGAGAGCTGTTTCTTTTAGACCCCATATGCCAGGAAAGTTTCCTCACTAAGGAAAAACTCATTTGTCTTATTGTTTACATAACTTAGTCCTAGTGTCTTATAAAAAAAGAGTCAATTAAAAAGTTGTTGAGTATGTGCAAAACTAAGAAAAATACAACTCTAGAAAACAGTGACCCCCAGAGTGTTCCCCTCCAAGTGGCAGCATGTCTTGATTGAGAGGAGCTTAAAACTTCAAAATTTCCAGGGGATGAATATGTAGATAAGTGATTTGCCTAGCTTCTCTGGTACCCTGGGTATCATTCCCAGTGCAAGAAAGCAACAGCACATTAACCAGTTCCCAAAGAAGTGGGAAGGGCATGGGGTTTCTAATACATATAAGCATTCCCCCAGGGTTTCAGCAGAGCATTGTCCTTGGGAACTCTCCCAAATAAAAGAGAACAAAAGCAGCTCTTCCTTTAAAAGAAGAGATGTGGAATAGGAGGGAATAATTGAAACTCCAACTTTTAAAGAAAGTATACTCTAAAGAAGAAAACAAAATTCCTCTTAAGTGCTCTTAAGTACTGTGAATCAACTTAATGAGAACATAATCTCTCAAAGACAAGCTAGATCAATGGAAAGGCTGTGGAACTAAAGAACACAAGGACAACATGGCTAGATTTGGATGAAGTTTACAAGTTGATACAGCAAACATGGCTGCAAATAAAATGGCGGAAGTACAGAATACCCCGCAAACACAAGGCAACCAAGAGAAGCAGCAGATGGGGACTCAGAGGCCCCACATGGGAGGAGAGCTGAAGTGTCAGAAGAGGACCTGATAACTAGAACAGGGACAACAGTCACTTGTGAGGAGATTTCATTAAAGAATCATCCCATCTACCGACTAAGAGTGCAGAGCATGTTTTAGGAAATATTGAAAACGTGTACAACAGTAAAAACATGTCCCTGCTTGAAAACATTCATTCCCCTGGTATTTAAGCAGACAAAACCAACAAAACCAAACCAAAGCAAAACCTCAAAACAAACAACAACAATAAAACAAGCAAACCAAGTCATGTTGGAAGAAACAAACTATGGTCTGGCTTCAAGTGTTTCTCTTGTAGTTAGATCCTGGTTCTTCTTCCCAGCCCCATGCTCCCAGAAATAAGATTCAGACTTAAAATATATTTTACAAATACCTTGGCTGTACAGCTCGGCTCTTCTCTGACTAGATTATAACTTAGATAACCCAGTTATTTTAATCTATATTTTGTCACGTGGCTGGTTACCTGCGGTCAGATTCCATTTGTCCGTCTCCTCACATCTTCCTGGGCAGATCTTCCTGCACCTGGCTCTATCCTAGAATTCCTTCTCCTTCCAGATGTCCCACCTTTTATTTTCTGCCAAGCCATAGGCCATTGGCCTGTTAATGGACAGGTGATGCACCATATAACACACAAGATATTCTCTCTCTATATTTCCACAATATCCAACATGAAAGATATCTGTATCAAACATATCAAGACAGAGAAGAAGCCGATCACAGATCTTCAAGCCAAGGATACTCTGGTTTGGGTCTCCTGGATTTCTGAACAGTGATTAGGACTCATGTCCTGGCTGACCTTAGACTGTCTATGCTGGAATTTTCTAAAAGGTGTGTAACCTATGAATGCAAATCATTTGAGGGTTCTATGAGAAAACAACTTCTCAGTTTGGAGACCCAGCTATTCTTAGTTTAGTCTGAGAGGTTTAGGAAACACATCAGTATATAAAGGAGTCTAAGACATAAAAGAAACTTAATTTTAAAAATATTCTTTAAGCCACTATTTCATAACTTGTGGGCTATTGGGGGGCCTTTCCCTCATACCCACTCTTCCTCTGTTTCTCTTCAGAAAAGAACAGGCCTCCCATGGATCTCAGATCAAGGTGCATGAAGACAGGCACCTCCTCTCTCATTAAGGCTAGACAAGGCAACCCAGCAGGAGGAAAGGGTTCCAAAGGCAGGCAACAGAGCCAGAGACAACTCCTGACTCCACTGTTAAGAGTTCTACAAGAAGACCAAGGTGCACAACTGTAATCTATGTGTAGAGGGCCTAGCTGAATCCTATGCAGGCTCCCTGGTTGGTGGTTCAGTCTCTGTGAGCCCCAGTGGGCCCAGGTTCGTTGACTCTGTATGTTTTCTTGTGGTGTCCTGGACCCCTCTGGCTCCTGCAATCCTTCTGCTCCCTCTTCCACAGGATTTCCCAGTCACTTCAGTCTTAATGAACACTCCCTTTCCCCAGGTGCTGCTGTCCACACCCTTTTTCATTAAAAGGATGCATCTTTGAACACCGCTTTGCCCATGGAATCTGAATGCGGCAAGATTCCACATTTCCAAGTAGAAAGGAGAGAAATTCTAGAAGGTGTGCTAAAACTGAACACATTTTTCCTCCCCTTGGGGAACCAGGAATGCTGTGACCAAGAAGGAAAGGAGTAAATGCTGTTCAACAGAAGGAAACAAACCCCGGCTCCTTTTCGATGCCCCCACCTTGCCCCCTCAGCGGTCCTCCAATCTACATGAGGGCCGTTCCCTTCTGTGTGAGATGCCTTCGAATTAGATTCTGTGCCGCTGCTTCAGAATGGAGGAAGACGTGGCTGTCCACTTACATCTTGTCTCCTTTATGCTACTTTGAACTGGAAAAAAGAATTTTAATTCAAGACTGGCTTGCTTCTGTTCCCCTCCCTTCCCATGAGGCAGAAATGTGTGAGGAATGTGGATTGAAGAAGCAGCAGGGAACATTCCAGAAAGCATTATATTTATCTGTCCTGAGAGACAGCCAGAAGCTGATGGAGGTGACACAGTGGGTGGCAGAGCAACTGACTTAGAGGCAGTCAAAGGTTTTAAGAGGCAAAGAAGAGAGGTACCCTGGAGCCCGGATGTAGCATAGCAAGCAGCAATTATCTGGATCTGCTGCCCTCTTCAGGATTTGTTTTTTAGGGGGAAAATCAATTAAAATAGGCCAAAGACTTAAGAAGTATGACAGGACCAATGTGTCGAGGATGTATGTAACAAGAACCATGTGTGTATTTCTGCCTGCGATATTACCTTGACTTGGCCTCTGTGGCTCTCAAGCCTCTTTTCACACTTTGTCACTCCCATGAGTGTTTTATTGCATACACGAGTTTTACACGTTTTCAACTGTATATATGGCGCCACAACCCCATGTAACTTATTATTGTTTCTCAAACTTTAAAATTGGCATCATATTCTAAACCTGCAATTTAACTCTCCATATTGTGGTCTACAGGGGTAGTGTAACTCTGGTCATCTGACTGCTCTTTGGGATGGATAAATACTCAGATTGTTCTGAGGATGGTGTCCGAGTTATTTCCAGTTTCCTGCTGTCAGAGAAAATGCAGTAAAGAATATTCTGCTTGTGCAAAGTGCCGGGAGAGATCTATGGTAGTTACACACTGGTGGGATCCTGGGACGTAGGGGCTGTGCATCCTCACCTTTTCTGAAGACAATCAGGTAATATCGCAAGCAGAACTACACACGTGGTTCTTGCCACACACATCCTTGCCACGTTGGTATTTTCACACTGCCTATGTAAGTAAGAGCTACCTCTGAGGACAGAATAGGAACGGAGGGAGGCGGGGGCTCACAGCATGTCGCGGTGTGTTCTTTCTGTCTTCTTTGGCTGAGATGGGGAGATAGGTACTAATAATATTCTGATTGTTTTATTCACCAACTGTTTCATTAGAAAAGCCTGAGGTGTTCTTGAGTGAGCGTAGTTGCCGTTTGGAGTCCCCGCATGTCGACAGAACAGCACCTTTTGCATTTGGTATGTTGACAGCTGATGCTGCAGAAGTCTGCTTGGATATGTAATTGAGTCTCATTATCTGGAACTTCTGCATCAGACATTCAGCTCCTGTGGCTAATATGATCATACTTGCCCTACTTCTGGTGATGTGGGCTTGCCGCATCCCTGTCGGATTCATAGGCACAGGTTACTTGTGGGAGGGCCAGAAAGCAAAGTAGGTTAATGGGACTTTGCAGAAAACCTTTGTTAGAGTGGTTTTTTTTTTCCTTAACTAATTCAGGCTTCCTTCTTACTGCACCTAACTTCTTCAAATTCTTGGTTTCCTAACATAAACTTTGTGATGGGTCATGTGCAAAAATAAATTTTTAGTCAAAGAATGATTAGGAGTGTAATTCCCCGAGTTTGATTCCCTGCACTAAAAATCTGAAATAACAGCACACAGCAGGGAGAAAGGCCAAACTTGCTATTGCTTTTATTTATTCAAAATGACTAAAGTAACCAGTGGCAAAGGTTTGTCTCGATGTTAGCATTTGAGGTACCTGTAGCATCCTGTGACATTGATCTGTCTATCTGTAGTTATCTGCCTTAGCTTCATATTGTAATATCTTGAGAAATTCTGAAAACCAGACTCATATTTTATAACTATCACTTGCTATTGATTCTAACATGTCTCCACCACCGAGAAGTACTGGTCCATAAATGATCTACTAGGCTCTGATCAAGTCTCAGGGCCATTGGCACCACAGTTGGGGCAGCTAATGCAGGCCATTTTTGTCTTGTTCATGACATTATGGTAGAAGCCTTGGACAGAGATTTGTCTTCACTAATGCTCTCCCTACTGAGACCAACCAACATCCTGAAGGTAGGACTTTCTGCCCAAGCCTTCTGCTGGCTCCTTGCTCATTCCTTTGTAAAGGCAAGCATTTCGTAAAGAGGCAGGGCCACAGTTTGCAATGAAGGATAGTGAAGGCATCTTCCAGGCCACAAGAAGTACTAACGGGAATGGGGGCTTTGAATCAGCCTGCAGATTTGTAGAGTGGTGAAAAGACTCAGGATTCAACAGCTTCCTCTTTGTCTACTAAATGCCACAGGAGCTACTGACAGTGATTTGGGAAACTAAAAACCTCAAGGATCAGAGTGCTAAGAGCTTAGTTCATCTTTCAGTCTAGCAGATGTCAGGTGGCCCTTTAGGCTTTGTGTACATTTATTTCATCTGCAGTTCCTTCAGAGGGATGGGTGATAATAATGTCTGAATCTTCTCATCACTGAATCTTCAGAGTCACCTAGGAACTTGTCTGGAATGGGGAGCCTTAGGTCCTCTGCAGGTACAAAAATAGAATTGCGTTCATTTTCACAGGGACCCAAGGAGAAGAAGGCCAGGGATACAGCACTGTAGAGGATGGGTTCGTGATCTCCAGGTTCTACGGAAGGCAGGTGGGAAGATGGTGGCAAGCTTCTACATGTGCAGAGCAGTCATTGTATGAATCTTGAGTAGAAGGTTCATGAGTAGAAGGTGTCACTAAGAGAACCTTCGCCAGGAAGGGACTGTAGATCATTGAAGGAGCTTGAATTTCATCAGAAAGGCAGCATGGAGCGGACTAAAGCCAAGTAAAGATTTTTTTTTTTTTTTGGTTCTTTTTTTCGGAGCTGGGGATCGAACCCAGGGCCTTGCGCTTCCTAGGCAAGCGCTCTACCACTGAGCTAAATCCCCAACCCCCCAAGTAAAGATTTTTAAACAGGAAATACATCATGATGTTTTTGTATATGAAATGAATCACTGACTGACGTGGAGGATGGGAGGAAGGGACGGGAGGAAGGAAGAGGGCGGGCTCTGGAGGCATGCCCTCCTTTGAATGGGACAGCTCTACGTGGGGAGCTCTAGGTGGAGGGCTCATTTCTATATGACCATTCACATGTCCCTTTTATGAATCTACCACACACCATGGGCAGAAGAAAAGCTACTAACCAACACACAAAACTCCAAACTCTTAAACACCTATGCTTTGATTCAAGGCTAAGAACATGTGATTAGGTGGAAAACACAGGTTTAATTACAAATTCTGGAAGCGAGGAAAGCTGAATGAAAAGGTTCATTAGTCCACTGTTTTAGACTGGGATTAAAAGTTTGTATTATACTTTTAAAACTATATGTTGGGGTTGGGGATTTAGCTCAGTGGTAGAGCGCTTGCCTAGCAAGCGCAAGGCCCTGGGTTCGGTCCCCAGCTCCGAAAAAAAGAATAAAAAACAAACAAACAAACAAAAGAATAAAAAACAAAACTATATGTTTATGTACATGTACATGTAATATATATGTGTGTATATGCATTATGTATGTGCATATGCATATATAATTTTTATGTATGTGGGGTATCACAGACGAATCAGGCACAGAAACAGCACACATTTACATATCAGGAATCTTGTATTTTTTTCCAATTTACGACTGCACTGGATTTCAAACATTGTTTTTCTCTATGCCCCCAGAAGAATCTAACCCTTTAAAATATTTCTTTGAAGTTTTCATCATTTCAAAAGTACATTCTTTGTACCTGCTCTCTCGATCAAGAACATATGTAATAGAATTTGAGTCCCAGGCTATTTTTCTTTCAAAACAGAAAGGAATTTCCTAGTTTGTGGTTTGAAATATGGGCTTAGCTAGCTCTGTTTTATCCACTCTTTTAGTACGGAAATAATAACTCCAGTAACTTCCATTCCATGCTTGTACTTTAGTCAATAGCAAAGTATGCATGGGAAGGCAGAGGAGAGTAATAGCTGAGTCTCGGAGAAGATGAAGGGTGCGTTTCTGAGACACATTTGGGCACCTGACAAAAGCTGCCAAGGATTAAACTTCTTGTCTTTCCTCCCAGCCTTGCTGGCAGCTCCTCCCCCTAGGTCAGTTGTTCTCAACCTGCGGCTTGTGACCCCTTTGGGTCACACAGCAATGGCCTAAGATCATCAGAAAACCCAGATCTTTACATCACAATACATAACAGAAGCGAAATTACAGTTGTGAAGTAGCAACAAAAACAACGTTATGTCAGGGGGCCATCACAATGTGAGGAACTGTATTAAAGGGTCGCAGGTCAGGAAGGTTGAGAACTCCTGCTCTAGGTCCATCACAGTACTCTCTCCCCTTCCCTCAGGATGTTACTCCTTCAGTCTTGAGTGCATGTTTGTCCCACAGCTCCATGTTTAGTCTCCTCATCTGCCTCTCTGCCTTGGTCCTTTCTGCTGCTCTCCAGAAACCCTAAGGCCTGCCTTCCCACTCCCCTCCTCAGTACTTGACTTTTCCTTTGATTTAGAGATGAAACTCCGATGGCAGCCAGAAAACGAAAACACATGATGCTTGGCGTGGATGGGACTCTGACACACCACAGTTAGGCTGCATTACTGATCCAAACTGTTTAACAGAGAGACTCAGAGAAAGCTGAGTGTGCCCACCTGACTCCAATTCTGGATGGGAAGGGGTTGACCCCACAACCTAAGCCAGCAGGGCGGGGGCCGTGGCAGCACAACTCAGTGCTTCCTACCAGGAAATCCTGAGATAAGAGACATCTCTCTCAGTGATTACGAATTGGAACCGTGTTTTGGTAGAGCGGTGTGGCGGCACTGGGAATTCACATTCCCTTCTATTTGGTCTGTCCGCTTACAGGGCATCTTGTAAAAAGTTCTTGCGCATAAAGAGATTGAGATAATAGTGTTTATGAAGATAAAGCCCCTTACATTTAATGTATTGGTTAATGACTGAAAGCACTCTTGGGAACTTGAACTCACACAAAGGATAGTAGGAAGCTATGTATGTGTAGTTATCCAACGTGCTGAGGTGAGAAAACACTGGACTGACTTGGGGGCCTTTACTTTGGAAAGTGCTTGCTTCCTGTACAGCCCAACATCCTCTTTTCGCTGATGTGGGCTGTTATGTTTTATGTTACTCTATTTTCACTTGTCTTGCTGTTTTTTTTTTTTTTTGTTTTGTTTTGTTTTTCAAGAGTGAGGGTCTCTGTGGAGCACTGTGGTCCTGGGCACTCACTCTGGGCCTCACTCACAGAGATCATCTACCTGTCTCCTGAACGCTGGGATCAAAGGCATGTGACACCACTGACCGCCTGGCTGTGTGTGACACCAATGACTGCCTGGCCTATGATTTTTTTTTTTTTTTTTTTTTTTTTGCAGTTTAATGAAGCAATGAGTTTATTAGGTTTTCTTACTTGAGCACAGGTATCCTGATTACCTTTTTTTTTTTTTAAGATTTATTTATTATATGTATATGAGTACACTGTCACTATCTTCAGACACACCAGAAGAGGGCATTGGATCCCATTACAGATGGTTGTGAGGCACCATGTGGTTGCTGGGAATTGAACTCAGGACCTCTGGAAGAGCAGTCAGTGCTCCCAACCGCTGAGCCATCTCTCCAGCCCCCGGCCTATGATTTTATTTATAGAAGTACTTTTCAACAGCACTTCAAAGTTCCTTCTAACCAAACTGTCCTTATTCGGTCCCTCTTGCTTTTAAGGGATAGCTAACTTCACTTTCCTCTTTAGTTAAACAAGGTTAGACTTTGATCGTGTCCTTAGGTAGAGGTCACCTTGGTTTCTTTTTGATTTGTTCTTCCTCAATAGTCTTGTGAATTACACATTGTAAATTGTTTCCATTGTTCTGAGAATTGACTAACCATAAAATGTTTCAAGGTATGTTAAATGTCTGACCATAAGCCCATGATCAAAAAAATAACTGAAAAATTCCATTTCTTTTTTAAGTCACTAGCTCGTTTGCTATAAGAAGTTCTCTATCTTTCTAGTTTGGGCCACTTCATGTTCCTGCCAAGGGATAATATAGGTCTGACCTGGCTGTTAAAAGTAAAATTTTGCCTTGCAACATCTTTATGTTAGCACCTGGTTTTTAATACCATAACAAATCAACATCATAGCGATATCGCTAGAGCACAGATTCATGAAACAAGTAAAATAGTATGATAATGTTTACATATACCATATATCACATACATATATAATGTATATTATATATACAATTTCTTCTCCATACACATAAGACAAATATGCATTTTGTTTCTAATATAGGCTGGGGTGTTTACAGTGAGTCATAGTAGGTCCCACTAAAAATTTAGTAGGCAAGAACACAGAATTAATCCCATAAGGTGTATGTGTGTGTGTGTGTGTGTGTGTAATTTCTAAAAGGACTTACATGGGACAGCATAGAAGTAATTATCTCTGATGAAAGGGCTGGTTATGGATGGGGAAAGCCTTGGGAAACCTGTTGCTTCTTTTTCAAGAACACGTATTATTGTCAGAAAGTAAAAATGAATTTGAAATAAATAAGCAAATAATTCTTGCTTATTTAGTGGAAAACCTATAGAGGGGTCAATTATCCTATTCTGTAGGTACCCTAAATAAAAGCCTGAGAAAAATGGCCCCATAGTCATTGATGAGGCCAGATGCTTGAATATGTGGTCCCCCACTGTGTCCTTGCTAGGGGAATGTGTTTCCGAGCCCTCGTGTACTTAAATTTGCGGACTCTGCAGTTTATGCCTTTGGGATGGCCGGGACAACTTTCTTTCAGAAGTCTCTATGATTCTTTAAGTCCTCAGGGCTCTCTGCCTTCTTTCCATTCTTCCAGACTAAGGATGGCTTACACTCGCTGTGGCTCTGCCCTCTGTCTACCCTGTGCTCTCACCTGTGCCTCAAATTCCTTTCTTGGACAGCTCGCACTCACCTAGCCTTATCTCAGCACTCCTCCGTTACCTTGGAGATCTGCTGACAGGCACAGGGGTTTAATCTCTAGGGAGATTACAGGTGCAGGGCTTCTGCTGCACTAGAAGAGGAGGATCGATTGCTGGACCCGGGCATTCCAGAGCAGCAGCGACTCTCCCGGGAGATCCAGGCTTCAAGACAAAGCCCCAGCTTCAAATAGCGAGACAAATAATGATCCATGTGCATTCTCACCCTACTGATGCGAGCACATACACGCACGCACGCACGCACGCACGCACGCACGCACGCATGCACGCACGCACAGAGTCTTCATTTGCTGTCAGTCCTCATACCCAGTCATGCTCCACCTTTTCTAAACTACTTGTGTTCCTGGCATGCTCAGGCATTCTCCCACCACCACTGATTTGTACCAACCATAGCTCAAGATGCAATTAGCCACATTCATTTTCTCCTTCCTTTGCATGCTGATTTAATGGTGCTTGACTCTAGGCAGCGTCTCCCATAGAGAAGTAAAATAGATTTCAGCAGGACATTTGGAGACGGGGCGGACATAGACAGCAAAGAGACCTATGGGATTATCCTGTGTTCTTGCCTACTACACTTTCAGTGGGGCTACTCTGACTCAGAGCGAATAACCCAGCCTACATTAGAAACACAAATGCATGTTCATCTTCATTACGTATATGGAAAAGAATTATTTGATTTACAGAGAAAAAGGGTAGCGTGTGTCAATATTTTAACTTTTGTATTTTCAAGCACAAGGTGATGTTTCTTCTGCTTTTCCTAGTTTTGTGTATGTCAGGATTGTCCGCCATTACCTGCATTTTTGCCCTTGTAGCCTTAGTCTAATTGGGTCTTATCCTAAAGTATTCAAACCATATCTTAGACTACATCTCGATCTACTACTTAGCTCTTAGGTTCAAGAAACGAATTAAAAAGTTGCAAAGAATTAACGACTGCAGAATAATTTATTTAGGAGCAGGAAAATATATCAGTCTCATTTACAGAGAGTGTGAGCATAGGTACTTGAAATTCTTTACCTAGCAAGCGTTAGATGGTACAAGCAGCTGCTTGACTGGCATGTTGTGATCTGGCTACTTCATGGTTTCAAATGTAGTGAAACATGACACATCCCCAGACAGTTAAAGGCACGGAATTGTTTTCAGCTCTTATACATTCAGAAGGGAAATATCCCATTAGACATGAAAGGCAGTTGAACTGACAGAGCTGGTGGTTAACTCATTAAGTGAATTAAAGTTTTGGGTCTATTGGGATATTTTTACTTGCTATTTTGATAAAATGGGAATTTGACAGTTGTCTCCAGGGAGCTAACTGTGCTGGGAGACCCTCCATAAATCATGCACAAACCAGTGTCCTGTCCTTCAAGATCAACAGCACAAGCCAAGATTGTGGTGGCTTCATAGACAATGGGGTAGCATGTAGAGTCGCTCTTTATGAAGTGGCCAAGTGGCACATTTCTTAGCTGCCTTCTGAAGGCAAGTGATGCCTCTCCTTTATGCTGCTCTTCCTATGTTCACATCCACAGCTTCTCCGGAGAACCAGAGACGTGTCTCTTTCCAAGTCAATATGGGAGGAGTTTGAGTCTGTCAGCTCTTTCTCTCCTATTACATCTTTACACAACAACCCAGGTGGTTAAATGGAAAGGCAGGGGGAATGCTCGACTTTAGTTGCGATCAAAGACATACCAAAAGTGAGATTCGTACATTGGCCTATCAAACTGGCAAAGACTTCGTAAAATTTCCCAATGCTCATTGTTGCTCAAAGGGCAGAGCTGCAGACTCAGATGGAGAGTGGCAAAACAAACTGCCCCGTTCGAAGGGGAGACTTTGACACTTCAAAACCTCAGCACACACTTACTGGGCAGGTGTGGTGGCTGCAAGTCTGAAGTCCCGGCGCTGGAAATGAGGTATTGTCATGAGTTCAAGTCCAGCCTGAGCTACATGGTGAGCTCCAGGATAGCCTGGATTATTTAGTTAGGCCCTGTCACAAACCAGACCAAACCAAACCAGACCAGACCAAACCAAACCAAACCAAACCAAACCAAACCAAACCAAAGCCTTCAACCCCCTGTCCAGTCCATAATTCCTTGATCAGAGAATTACTTTATAAGAAAGGTAACTGAGGAACTGACCAAGTGAAAAAGATGCTGAAATTAAATTGTGTCTGTTTTGTTGTTGTTTTCAGACAGGAGCTTTGGTTGTCCTAGAACTCACTCTGGAGACCAGGACTGGCCTCACTCTCACAGAGACCCGCCTTCCTCAGCACCCAAAGTCCCAGGACTACAGGCATGTGTCACCACTGCCATCTCTGAGTTGTGGCTTGTAATATAGGAAAAGGGGACAACAGCAGGGTACTAGCTTAAAAAACCAACCAACCAACCATGACATTATCCTATGGCATGATCTATAAGTCTAAACCAACGCTGGGGATGTTTTCAAGCATACACACAATCAATCAACAGATCATATACTATTTATTTATTGTATCAGTAAATAAATAAATAAATACATGTAAATAAATAAAGAAAATGTGTCCAAGGCAGATAGTCTCAGTGGGTGTGGCTAAACTATTCTAAACTTTGTATACATACAGAGGCACGGAAATCATTCTGAAAACACAGCTCCAAATTACCCTTGCTTTTCTCTGTGATAAGTTTTATGTTGATTTCAATTTTCTAGTTACTTGTATTAGATTTTCTACAGCGTGTGTGTGTGTGTGTATGTGTGTGTGTGTGTGTGTGTGTGTGTGAGAGAGAGAGAGAGAGAGAGAGAGAGAGAGAGAGAGAGAGAGAGGCTATTTCTAATTTAAATAGACCCTAACATACCTGGGAGGCTAAGTTGATGGCTTCCATTCTCCAGAAACCACTCTGTCCTCAGCTTCAGTGCCCAGGTTTTAGTTCAGCATTTGCTCATCAATAATAAAAAGAACCTCTCCGTGCTTCCTTGCATGCGATCAAGGCTCTCAGAGTCTGGCCCTGAGATGTAAGTGAATGTATTCTACGGGTCCTTCAGCAAAGGTTCACAGTGCTGCTCCCTCTTTTTTTCTTTTATATATGGCTGCCACACAGTTCTGAGACATGCAAGTCAGATGCTGAGGATGGTGGAGGAGTCCAGAAGAGGAGACTACTTAGAACATCATAAAAACATACGTTCGCATGTATTTACCACAGCATGTTGAATGCTATTTACATGACCTCTTTTCATCCAAAATATTCTCATTCTCTCTCTCTCTCTCTCTCTCTCTCTCTCTCTCTTTCTCTCTTTCCCCCTCCCTCCTTCCCTCCCTTCCTCCCTTCTTCCTTCCTTCCTTTCTTCCTCCCTTCCTCCCTTCTCCCCCAGACAGGGATTCTCTGTGTAGCCCTAACTGTCCTACGCTTTGTAGACCAGGCTAGCCTTGAACTCAAAAAACCTGCCAGGGCTGGGATTAAAGACATGGGCCACCACCAACTGCCAGCCCAACTCACAGTCTTCAATGCTGATGCTATCAATGTGGGAGTCACAGCTGTTTATATTTATAGATTGTCATAGTTTTCTTCTCTGGTGCTGTGATACAACACCGTGACCACATACAACCTGGGGTGGAGGTTTATTTTATCTTACACTTCTAGGTAACAGTTCATCACTGAGGGAAGTCGGGGCAGGAGCTCAGGGCCGGAACTTGGAGGCAGGAACTGAAGCAGAGACAGTGGAGGAGTGCTGTTTACTCTTTTGCTCCTGGCCTCACCTTTCTGATTCAGCTATCTTCTTTTTCAGCGTGGGCCCTACCTAGGGATGGTGTCTCTAGGGAGACTGGCCACAGTGGGCTGGGCCCTCCCACACTAATCATCAAGCAAGAAAAATGCCACAAAGACAGCCAGCTCCTCAGGCCAATCTGATGGAGGCATTTCCTCAGTTAAGTCCCTCCTTCGTTGGGTCACTAGTTAGTGTCAAGCTGAAAGGTATGTGTCTGTCTGGAGACTGAACCTACCCGTTATATAGTTAGGCAGGATTTCTACCATTGAGCTATTGTCAAGTCCTGTAATTCTTAATTCTATAAAATTCATCAAATGAATATGACTGATGTTGAAAATAATAATTTATTTTTACATCAATGCAAATGTGGCCTATTAAAGTGTGGAAGCTCTCTGTAAATAAATTTAGAGGTGAGGGACCCATGGTTAAATTGAAGTTCTTCATCTGGAATACATTGCTTGAAGAATTTTTATCAAGCAAATATTTTTTGAACTAATTTATGACCAGGAAAGAAAAACAGTATTGGACTATAAAGCAGTCAATACATGGACAGGCAGCAGAGTCATTTCTTGAGCACTGGTTCACACAGCTCTAGAATTAAGACAAACAGAGTAATTTGTAGGCTGTCAGGAGGGAGCATGATCCATTACTCCGTTTCAGGGATGCAGGACTTACGATCTGAGAGTGCATCCTTATGTGGCTAATTAGCAGCGCTGAGTGTTAGGATGCTTTGAGGATTTCAACTGTGATGATGATGAGAACTTTATTTTGTTAGAATTCCTTTGCAGAAAACTCACAATTTCTTGCAGTGCTCATGACATTATGGTCAATAAATGCACAATGTTAATTCCTCCCACAGTCTGACGTGAGATATTAGTAGACAGCAAAGTGTCCAGAGTAAGGAAACCAAAGAAAGTTTTAAGAGACCTATCCTCTTTTCAGTTTCCTTTCATTTTCTTTATCAATGCAAATGTGCATGTTTTCATCTCTGTGGGATTCCTTCCTCCCCACATTCCACAAGGCCAGAGAAAGGCACTGGAGCTCTTACAAAAGCCTCTCTCGCTACCATATTAGGAATGAAAATGTGTAGCAGACACCCAGGGCCGAGTCACGATAATCAACAGGGAATGTCTGTGCCTTCAAGCCAAATGAATGCAGAAAAATGATCAAGGCAGCAAAATAAATAATAAAACTGAACCTTGGCTTTAGCTTATGGTCCTGTTAGCTATTCCACTCTAATAAGGATGCTCTGGAAATTTCTATACCTCTTTGCCATTCAGGCATAAGCATTTAGGTATGTCTAATTCTACTGTGGATTAAAGTCTCTCTGGTCTAATAAGCACATCAAAAAGAAATCAGCGATCTTTGCTCTATTAAAAACATAAATATTTTTGTATGGTCACATCCTTTATAGATCTACCATGATTCCAAACTGATTCTGTAATGAATAAATACACTTGAGGATTTTTTTATTTTCTTCCAGTGCTAGGCATTGAACCCAGGGCCTCACACCTCGAAAGCAAGCAGTCTACCACTTGGCTTTTGAAAAGGTTGTGCTAACAGCCAGGCAGTTACCAGGCAACTTTCTGGTTGCACTGTTTTTGCAACAGGTGAAATTGGGTAAGATTAATTACATTTTCCTTTCTCTTGCATGGCAGTTCATCTATCACATACTTGGCGAGAAATAAGTTTTTAATTAATACACGTGCCGAATCAATATATGTTTGAACGTGGCAACTCTGGACTCAGAGCAAGGCACAAAATGGGGGTTTTATATGAAGGTTGAGCAATTATCTAGCAGACGAAATAGACTACGGTGGGACTAACTGCCCACCTTATTAAGACAGTAATGACTACACCTGAGAGCGGGGCGCTGTGATGATGAGAAATTTGACCTTGCGGCCACGTTCTGTACATTTTAAAGGAGGCAGAGGTAAAAAAAAAAATGAGATCAGAGAACAGTGGTTTCATAAATCAAGACAACCAATGACGGGAGCACGGGTGAGTGCATAATTGTAGACTGAGGATGAAGCAAAGAATTTAAAGCTATTACAAAGTAATTTGTGTGCCTTAACTCTCTGGGAAATTATAATTATCAGAGAAATAATAGATCCATGCTCCAACTGCCTCTGGCCTTGTAAGAGAGACAAAAGAAAGAAATAAAGAAAGAAATAAAGAAAGAAATAAAGAAAGAAAGAAAGAGAGAGAGAGGAAGAAAGAAAGAAAGAAAGTAAGGGAGAGAGAGAGAGAGAGAGAGAGAGAGAGAGAGAGAGAGAGAGAGAGAGAGAAAGTGTGTGTGTCTGCTAAATTTGGAGATGTGGGGTCAAATTCAACAAGTGATCCAAAATCAATCAGATATCTTTGTATGTTTATGTATGATAATTTATAAACCAAGTTTTTCTGGCCATTATCTTTTCTGGACCCTTAGTAGAATTATGAAGAAGATTCAGTATCCCCTAATCTGTCAGAGGGCTTGGCTGAGTCCCCTTGTTAAGTCTCATCGAGTGTGTGGATTGGCTCTGGAATCCTTGCTGACCCTTCTCATGACCTTCCTTGTGACCCTTCTGAAGCCACATCAGTTGATGCCCTGGAGGGCTCTTTCTTTCCTCTGCAGTAAGACTTAGGACAGCGTCACAGCTCATTCCTTTGCTTGTTCAGCTTTCCGTTTGTGCAGTTTCGGGGTTTTGTGTAGTTGCAGGGCTCACAGAGCGGGGGGGGGGGGGGGGGGGGGAGGGTAGTGGTGGGGGGATGTCAGGCCAGTTTTGCATTTTGACTTGAGGAGGCCAGACTGCAGGTCAGTATAGCTGACTGGATGACAAGTGAGCAGGGCTTGGGAACGGTGCTCAATCCCTGGCTGCTACTGCCACCTCCTGTTGAAACCGCTCATCTTGAACTGGCTCTCTGTACATCTGCTTTGAACTCAAGTGTCCTAGGCCAGGCTCAAAGGATTCCAGCTGAGAAGAATGTTCTCCTTGTCTTAGACGTTCACTACCCAATGTGTTCTGGAATCAGCAACTATTAGAAGGCAGTGTGAACCAGTCTGAGGCACTGACACTGTTGTTTGTAGGGAAAGGGGCCTGGAGGAAGAGGTCACAGTTAAAAGTAGTTCTGTGGCTAGGATAGGAAAAGAGGGACAGCCATGTGTCCACTTATCCAGTTGGAGGATGCTAAACAGAGAGCAAGCACTTCTGCTCTGAGAATAAGTACCCTAGAAAATCAGGTTTTCTTCTCGCTTTAGGGAGAGACACTGGAGGAGCTAGGATCTACTTTGGATCAAAGCAAAAAACAAAAGACGATCTTCTGTGCTGCCAATAGAGAGAAGCCACCTCATGTGAGGTCTACAGTCTTGATGGCAGTGCTCTGCAAGAAGATAGACTCTCCTCAGGCTAATGTTTCCCATTCTGAGAGTATGAGTGGGGAGCCATCTTGCTGATATGCCAATGAGGGTCAGTAGCACAACACTCAAGCTGCCTGTCTCTTTGGAGCTTCTCAGGCCACTGGACTGGTCTGGAAGTGGGGCACAGGGGTGGTGAGACTGCCACTTGGTGCTGAAGAGCCATGGGGGGAGGGGCTGTGTCCCATCTCTTCCACTGAATCCCCCTCTGTATTTGGTGATAATCTTTTTTTTCCTCAGAACCATCAGAATTTTTTTTTGTGAACTGATTTTTCTCTTAAGATAACTTATGATGTTAAATTTAACTTTGTTCCTTTATTAATGGGGGAAGTGCACAGAAAAATAATGAGCCACAAGTCCGAATCACCTCAAGGGGAATTCCAGAGATAAATCTAGAGAAAACAGTGAGTCATGGTGGAGTTACAGAATACAAATCACCTGACTGCTTGTCAGGGCCTGTGGAAAGTCCCACTGCAGATCAGCTCAGTTAACAGTCACCCATTCCCTGCGAAGAAGGCATTGTCACCCCTTTTCAGTAGCTGGGAAACTTATGTCTTAGGGCCAGCAATTCTTCCCTCTAGGTCAGCGGCCCTCAACCTTACTAATGCTGCGACCTTTAATACTGTTCCTCATGTTGTGGTGACCCCCAATCATAAAATCATTTTTGTTGCTTCTTCATAGCTGCAATTTTGCTACTGTTATGGAAATAGCAGTGTTTTCTGATGATCTAAGGCAACCCTTATAAAGAGAGCGCTTGACAGCCCCCAAAGGGGTCTCGACCCACAGGTTGAGAACCAGTGTTCTTGGTGTTTCTGCCTTCCACAGCAGCGTCATTTTCCTCTGCATTATAATATATGGCAGAGTCACAAAGGTAACAGTGTTCTACATGCCAACATGTGCAGGCCACTTTCCGGCACGTTGACAGATTAGCATCTTCACCCATCTTTGGAGAGGAAGGTAGTGTTTGTGGTAGGCGTCTTCCAGAAGAGGGGAAGCAGAACTGGATTTTTAAGTATGGTCCTGACTCTCGAGCTAACGCAACCCCATGAAAAGGATGAAACCAGACTTGGTGAGATTTAACTGGACAGTGAGTCTTTTCAACATTTCTGTTTCTTCCATCATGGGGTTAGGGCATGAGGAAGCTGTGTGAGAGTGACCCCAGCACCAGCATGGGTTCTCACTTTATCCCTTGGTCCTGGGTAAACCCTTTAGACACAAGTTCCGTCTCATTTCAGCAGCTGCCAAATGGGCTGAGTGTACATAGTGGCTTTGGATGCCTCAAGAATGCACAAGACAAGGTGGAGACCGGAGCATGTGTGATTGGGAGGGACACACGCAAACCCTTAGTGTCCTTTAGACCACAGTTTGGAACCTGTGGGAGACAATCCCTTTGGGGGTCGATGAATGACCCTTTCACAGAGGTCGGTCATATGTTAGATATCCTGTATATCGGATATTTACACTATGATTCATAACTAGCAAAGTTCCAGTTATGAAGTAGCAACAAAAATGAAAATAATTTTATGGTTGGGAGTCACCGAAACCTGAGGAACTGTATTAGAGAGTCCTGGCGTGAGGAAGGGTGGGAACCACTGCTCCAGAGAGCTGTCTCCATGCCAGAACTGGGGGTGGGGTGGGGGCTGTTCTAGGCTTCAAGGTTGGGTTCTGAGTTATCTGCAGCTCAGTGCATTCTTAACCCAAATTCATACACTTTATCCTCAATTCTCTGGAATGCTAGGAACTTGTGAGTAGTTAGGAATCTGGCAAACTCCTGCTTTATGCGAAGGTATAAGACATGATGGAGAATGACTTTAAGGAGTCTGTCTTGTGTTCCGCACAGACAGTTATAGTCAGACCTTACACGAGTTTAGATAAACTGGGATTCTGGTTTTAAAAAAAAAGTTGCCCATTGAAGAACACAGGCATCCCGTGGAATATGCATTCCTGGTAACTTGACGGTTCAGGAATTAAAAATCCCTATGGTAAGTAAATACTTTGGACTCTGTCAAATCTCATGGTTTCAGAATAAAGAATTATCTGCCTTCCTCAAACAAGATGAGCCTGTGGAGTGCTTGTAGACTTCTTTTGATCAGAAGGAAAAAAAAACCATTCACACCAAATGCCTTCAATTCCTAAAAACTAGTGACAAGCGTTCCAAAAAAAAAGATAGCGCGCAGCTTCCTCGATTGGGGCCCCTCTTGTTTGTGCGACAACAGACAAAACAAACTTCTCATCGACGGCCTGCTGGTATAATAACTCAGTCTGAGAATGCTCTCCATCCCATCTGGACACAGTGAAATAGTGCACCTGGCAAACACTTCTGGAGCTTCTTTCTCATCGGGCTTGCTCAAATGGTATTAATCTCACAGTTGTCATTCTCTTGACAGAACGTCACAAAGAGGACCTATTCAGATTCAGGTCCCGTGGAAAGGGCTCGCTGCCAATCTTTCTCTTGATTACTGATATAAAAATTGGGTTTCATAAATAATCATCTTTTATCTTGGGGAACTGGAAAATTCTTTATGCATAATTTGTATAAGTGAGTATGCATGTTAGTTCCAGTTATATTGTGCAGTATTATCTCGAGTCTTCTGTACCGAGAACTGAGTGAGACAAGTCCCTCAAGTTTCCTAGCTCCATGTTTAGCCACATGCACCTGAATCACCAGATAGCTTATGTGCTTCAGTGATGCTGAGTCCTTTAGTTACATTGGTTCTTTGTGTCCTCTGCAGACTTGGAGATCTGACCATCCACAAAGGCTTGGAAAAGGCCGCAACCAATGAGAACATATTGCTCCTAATACTGTAGATTCCCAAACAGCACTGGGGATGGAAACTGGCTTGTGCATTGGCCATTTCAAAGCTAATGTTGCCAGGGTAAATAAGGTGTTGGGAGGCATCAAGTAAACCTGACTCTTGATCAAAAGTGGTCACTCAAAAGTTCTACGTGTAGATGTTTTATTCCTAAAGAGATTGAGATGAATTTTACTAAATTTAACCATTAGAATTTAGTTGTCTTGTTGATGGGAGTTATTTTAGTTAATTTAAGCCTCCTGGCAGACAGGACAGCAATTAGCCTCTTCTGGTGTTCAATAAATTAGCTCCCTAGGATACCCGTGGTTCTTGTGCCCTGTGACATCTGTATTAAGTGCCAAGTGCCTTTGCAGTACTGTTAGGATGCCTGTCCTTAGAACTGTGGCTTAATTTCTAACTTATAGGGGAAAATGGATCAGAGGCCTATTTAGAAAACATGATTCTGCTTAATATTTTTAGTGAAAACATATGGTTTAAATGTTGGAGATGTTCTCACGTGGCACCATACTTGTAAGATAGCAGCAGCTGCTAAGAGAATTACTCTCCCACTTCGGCCTTCAGTGGAATCACAGGCAGGACTTATCAACCACAGATTACCACAGATAGCTGGGCCAGGCCAACTGGCTCACCATGTTGAGGGTAGAATCTGAGAAATCTCTTTGCTGATGTTTCTCAGGTGAAGCTGCTATGGGTGCTCTTGGCACTACAAGTTCAGAATCTCTGCTCTGAGAAATTAGTGTATGTGATGGGTTGTATGTACTTGGCCCAGGGAGTGGTAATATTAGGAGGTGTGGCCTGTTGGAGTAGGTGTGGCCTTGTCGAAGGAAGTGTGCCTCTATGGGCATGGGCTTTAAGATGTTCATCCTAGCTGCCTCGGAGCCAGTCTTCTCCTAGTTGCCTCAAGAATAAGAGGTGGAACTTTCAGCTTCTCTAGCCCCACGTCTGCCTGAATGCTGCTATGCTCCCATCTTGAATGATAACAGACTGAACCTGTAAGCCAGTCTCAGTTAAATGTTGTCCTTTATAAGAGTTGCTTTGGTTATGGTGTCTGTTCACAGCAATGAAACCCTAAGACAGTGTATTTACCAACCACTCCCATTTCTTTCTCTCCTTCCCTTTTCTCCCTTTCCCTTCCATTTTCACCTCCCTCAGTTTCCCCCATCAGTAAAACTAAAACCCATTAAGATATCTTAAGAATCATGTACCTTTCCCCATGTGCATGGTGAAATTCTAACCTCTAGTAGACCAGAATTCAAATGTCTTTGGCGATGAAGTCTCTAAAAGATGTGACCGAATAAAAATGAAGGCCTTAGATGGGCTTTATCCAGTTTAAGGCTTTAAGGTCAACTTTCTCCAGGAGAGGGAGACCTGCTAGCAGATGACCTTAGACTCAACATGGAGTCTTTCCTCAGTCTCCAACGGCAGAGAGTGATATTTGAACTTCTGGCTTGCCAGCCACCATAGCTGAATGATCCAACTCCTGAAGGTATATTCCCCCTCTCCACTCTTTGTATAGTACTTTATCGGTCTGTTTCTTTGGAGAATCTTAATATTAATCATATATATTTTGATTCCTATCAAAATCATATATATTTTGAATCCTGATAATTATAAATATTTTATTTCACTTCAGGCTCTGGTTGAAGCATTTTCTTATGACCATTTTCCCCCACCAGAAAATAGAACCATTGAGAAAGTAACTGTATAAGGTTGTTTTTACTCATATACATGAGTTATTTAATTATGTCATAATTGCTCTTTCAAATATTTTGGCTATATGTGGTGTGTCGGGGTTGAACTTTCCTAAAGGAGAGCGGCAGACAGGCTCTTTGTCACTGGGCCTATGCCTTGAATTGATTTTCCTAAATAGGGTCGCTTATCACATTGTATTTCAAGTATGTAGCTGTTAATCCAGACTGGAGTTTAACCAGATGCATTAATTCAGTCCCCTAGCTGGCTGGGAGTCACGTGGCATTTCCCAGGTGTGTTTTGATTACTGTGCGCTCTACAGATGTCAGGATGGATGGCTATGGCGTCTTACTATCTTCATTTTGATTTCCCCCTAAACCCCGCCTCACACGCCAGGATTTAAAGAGCTTTCACAGAGATCTCTCCATCAAACCAGCTCCAGGGGCTTCGTGGGCTTTACTGAACTTGCTTCTGTTTCATCTTTGTTGCCCACATTTCCTTGCCTCTGGCACTGCTGTGATTGAACTCAGGGGGCTGTTTAGATTCGCACCACGAAGGAAACACCTGTGGCACTCTGGCTCCCTGTTTGCCTATCTTAGAGGGTGTTTTTCTGGTGCAGAAAAGCTGAAATCAGACCTCTCAGACAGAATCAATCAATTGTACTGTGGAAAAGTGTTTTAAAAAATCATTTTTGAAATGTAGATCTTTTTCTTCTTCATCTTACACTTTAAAGCTTGAACTTGAGCAGAGAGAGTTTGGAAGACAGACCATGCTTACAGGGGGCACCTGCTGGCCCAGGGGGATACAGCTGCTATGGAAAGGAACCTGTCTAGCCTACAAAAAGCCCTGTCCTGTAAGGCTTGTGTGTTCATTGATGGGAAAAGTATGGGAGAAACTGTGCTCTGGGCTTGTGAAATGGAGGGCATAGGGTCTAGACTGACTCCGCTCTGGGGTCCGAAGGTTGGAGGAGGGTTTGACACGTGCTGCAGTACGCTATGGTCCCATGAGGGGAGTCAGGGAAGGGATGGCTTCTTAATCATCTTTCTTCCTAAGGAGTTCATGGTTATAGACCTTTGTTTCTAATATCTTTCTTTCATGTGGTAATCACCTATTGGCATGCTAATTGGTAATCACCTACTGGCCAACAAAAGGAGTTTGAGGAGATACTTAATCCAAAGAGGAACAGGCAAACCTGGACTTTATCACTGCTGCTATACAGGGCAAGTATTTCAGTAACACTAAGTATGATGGGAACATTATGTTCCATTCTTATTTCTTATATGATAAACTGGACTCAACTTGATTATCTATCTATCTATCTATCTATCTATCTATCTATCTATCTATCAATCAATCATCTATCCAATTTGGTGATTAGTATTATATTGGCTTTAAAAAGTAGTTTATTCTAGAACACATTGATAGAGTCAGTACTCAGATGACTTAGCATTCAAATGATATGTGCCCAGCTGCAAGGAGAACTTCTTTTGTGTCCACTGGCACTTGGCTCCATGACTGTCCTCACCATCAAAAGTCTTTAGATGTTCAGATTCTCTATATAATGTTCAATTTGGTCACCAGTATCCTATCAGCTTAAAAGAGTAGTTTGCTGAAGGACACATCAACAGAGTCAGTCCCCAGATGGGAACCAAATGTACTACAGACACTCAGGCAACAGTACAGACAGCAGCTGACTCGGAGATGAACAGTCATGCTTGTCTGCCAGTGATGTCCTTGGTTGTCAAGTGGTGTCACAGGCAGTGTGGTTTTAGTTACTGTGCTCCATCTGATGGCAAGGTTACCTGGAGCTAAAGCTGGTGATCAGAATGTCCGGATTCTGGAGCTCTAACTTAGGGATTCTACTGTGTCACAAAAAAGTCATAACCCTTTCTTGTGTATCTTTGAAAAACTGAAAACCCCATCTAACATGTTCATCCTCTCACTCTGTGTGGTGATGTGAATAAAAGTGGCCCATTTGGAGTGTCACTACTAGGAGGTTTGTGTATCACTGTGGGGTGGGCTTTGAGGTTTCAAAGCTCATCAGGCCTCATGGCTTGCTGTCTCTTCCCATGACCGGCTGATCCAGGTGTAGAACTCTTAGTTACCTCTCTAGTACCCTGTTGCTTGCATGCCACCAAGATTCCTGCCATGATGATAATGGACTAAACCTCTGAACTGTAAGCCAGCCCCAATTAAATGTTTTCCTTTATAAGAGTTGTTGTGGTCATGGTGTCTCTTCACAGTAATAGAAACGCTAATTTAGACACTGCATTTGTGGGAGATGTCATGATGTATGGTTGACTGGAAGGCTAATGCCATAGAATTCGAAGGCTGGACGTTTGAGGAGGATGGATGTAGTTGGTAAAGTAGCCTCCCCTGGGTTCAGCATTGTGCTTGATTCCATACCTAGGTCACCTCTTCAGACTCATCCAATAAATCTAGGCAGGGCAGACTCAGTCCTTTGTATTTCTTTCTGTGAAGTCATCCAAGATCCATAAATATAAAGAATAATTCTGGAATAGAGGAGTGGGTGGAGAGAGAATTTTTCATCTACTGGGATGGAGTATGACTCATGTATTTTTGAAGGAAATTTCGGGCTCCCACAGTAGGAGAAAGAACTAGGTCTATTCCAATCATCTGGGATAGAGAGCAGGATCAGGTCAAGTCTTGGTTGCTTTGTGAAGTAGTCTGCACATGAAGATAGCTAAAGATCTATGGGGGAGAGTGTCTCCTAATAGTCACGTGATTCTGGACAGGGCAGCCATCAGCTCGTAACTTTTATTTTTCAAGAAAAGCAGGAAACAGAACAGTCCTTTGGTTCCCAGAGGCTAGCTCTGTATTAGCAACATCAGCACCAGCTGGAGACTGGTTAGGCATGCAAATACCCGGATGGGAAGTAATGAGACCTTGGGGAGTGGAGGTAGTAAGGTGAAGCTTTTGCAAAGCCACCAGCTGATCCTGGAACTTCACAAGTTTGAGAGCCATTTGTTTGCTCTGTAATATGACAACGTGAGAATTTAAATCCCTTTCCTCATTTGTATGTACAAAATAAACTTTAGAAACAAACCCAGCCATCAGCAATTATCAAATATACTTCCTAGGATGTCATGGAGTCTACTTTCTTTCCTGGTTTGTTAAGGAGTAGATGAATGTAATTATGTAGAAAGTTCCTAGTTAAAACAAAGGCAATGACATTTTTATTTTCCTTTTTGGCAATCTATCTGATCCCTTGGACTAAAATTCAGTATAACCTGTAAATAACAGAAACATCAAATCTGAATTTTTGCTCTCTCTTTTATCACATTGTTTTCTTTGAGATCATCTGCCGAAGGTAGTGATTGAAAATTTACAAAGGCAAGAGAAAAATTCAAATTATCACAAATTGTTACAATGTCATATGATTATCTGCATTTTAGAATTAAGCATATCAAAACCTTAAAAACTTGAAAAGAACAAGGGAAGGATAAATATTCTTTCTCATCTTGCCCTATTCCATTCCCGAAAGAAAAGAGATGACATTGACATAATAGGACTCTAAGACCTCAAGGCTTCTGAGGAGAGAAAGCGAGATAATACAGGCCCGTGCACTAATGTCAACATTGGCTAATTAAGCAGGGAGGCAGATATGATGTTTGAGCCACAGTACTGGCTGTTTGCATGGTCCAGTTGAGCTGGGCATAGAGGAGGTGGAGAGAAGAAGCAGCTAAGGGCCATGAAGAAAACCAGTAAGGAACTGGTGTTGAATAGAAAAATTGCTTTTTGGCCCCCATAATAAGGTTTCTTTTCTCTCCCAATCCAACTGTAGTATTTGTAAAACACACTGACTTCATAGCTTTACTATTACTAATAGCAATATACATGACATTTTCTTGACATTTATTAATAAATTTTGTTTGTAAATACTTTCCTAATTGTTTCTATTGATAAAACTTAAATGTACTATTTTGAATGAGCTAGTATTAATCATACTTAAAAAAATCTATTATTGACCTTCAAAGCAGAAACCTATTATAGTGTTGCAAGTGTTTCATTCAATAGCTATTCACTATTTCCTTATTAATGTATTTTGCACCATAATAGGCACTAACTCTTGTGTTCCACAAGTAAAATTCTGGTCTCTGTCATCAAGGAAAATTAATGGCTGCTGGCTGACAGTAAAAACTAAGATAAGAGCTAAGCACAACAACTGAAAAACTATTTTAAGACAGTGTTTAAGAGCCAAATCAATTGTTAAAAATAGCAACTGGTATGAAGTCAGCATAGATAGATCTTAGTGGTCTCACTATATAAATTATGGAATTCTTTTTCATGCTGTTACAAAAACTGTTTTAGTCATTTTTTTATGTCGACTATAAGATAATGGGCTTCATCATGGTGGTTTTTTTCATACCCATCCATCATTGTGTTTACCTCCCATATCTTTTGTCATCTCTCCTCCCCTGTCCCATTGACCCTATTTCTTTCCCCAGATTGTCTCCCTTCTGTAAAGTATGAGGTCCATCCAGGGACCCTTGAATAAGTCTCCCCCTTGGTTCAGCAAAGCCCAGCCGGTCTTGTACCAAGGATACGTTTTGCAGCCCAGTCTATCCTTGCCTGCTGACTATCCTTTCTGGAAAGTGCAAGTGAAAAACACTTTCCTCTTTAGAGATTAGTAGGTTAGTGGTCAGCTGTCAGCAGTAATCTCTAATTAAATGTTTTTAGTGTCCGATCCAAAGGAAACTCCACTTCCTCATTCCAAAAGGCAGAAGGGACAAATGGCTATCTGTGGTGCTTATTAGCATTCCAAACACAAGCTGGCCTCCAGGCTCCCTGGGTATCAAAGATACCTGTTACACTTTCAAGGTTCATGAAAGGTTACATCTTCCCTTACCCATAACCTTCCCCACCCAGCTCAATGGCCCCAGCTACTGATTCTCCTTTTAACCCTGCTGTTTTAGCGATGCTCTCTTTCTTTTCTTCTTGTCTCTGGTTCTCTCCTCCCCATCATTCTGCTTTCTCTTCCCCTGCCTGCATGGCTAGGTCCAGTCTAATAGCTGAGTTCAGCTCATTACATTCTCTGATCCAGACTCTTCTAGATGCCTCAGACTGTCCTCTCTCTTATCTATAATAAAGACCTTCCCTTTAGCCACACATCGAGCGCTCATGTCATTAGTTTATACACCTAGCATGAGCATAACCTACTGAACTCGTAGGATATACAAAGTTCAATTTGTTTTGGAAGAAACAAATGTCAGAGATTTCATTTCTGCATGAGGAGACAGAGTTCAGAGTTGTTAGTGAGACATCATTATATAAAGTTTATAGAAATGTTGAGATTAGAAGCAGTTTGGATTAGATCTTTACATATTCCTAGAAAATAGATGAAGATTGCTCTCCATGTTCTCTCTCTCTCTCTCTTTCTCTCTCTCTCTCTCTCTCTCTCTCTCTCTCTCTCTCTCTGTGTGTGTGTGTGTGTGTGTGAGAGAGAGAGAGAGAGAGAGAGAGAGAGAGAGATCTCAATGTAAAACCACTGTCTTGTTTTGGTTGTTTTTTCCTGGAGCTATCTTAGAGTGACCATGGATACTCCCCAATACCGTGTTCTAATGTAGAAGTGGTTTCATGAAGTTTTATAGTTTTGTAGAACAAAGAAAGTCATAAATCAAGGTGAAGTTTAAAATGCAGCACAACTACATATTTAGTTTTTGGATTAGTGGAAGCTAGTGGTCCAATCATCTGTTAGGCACAAGACGTAGGCAAGAAGTGAATGTTCCAGGGCTCTAGAATGAGCCCCAGATAAGGCAGTTATGGCCTCTGGACTTTCCTTATTCCAGTCTCTCTACAGTACTCCAGTTCTTTTGTCCTCATGCAAGAGATTTATTGGAGGGGTAGGGGATGCAAAATGGCTGCCTCTGAGTGAAGATGGAGAGAGCCTAGTACTGTAGTTCTAATCTGTCAGTTCTCTCTCTCTGCCTCACTTTTAGAGAGTTTCTCACTGAACCTGGTACTCCCTGTTTCTAGACAGGCTGGCAGTGTGCTCCATAGCACCTACTTGTGTGTGCTCCTCTAGATTTGGCGTAACAGAGGTGAGCTGCCCCCCCTCAGCTTTTGCCACGCCCAGCTTTTATATGAGGGCTGTGGATCTAGATTTGAATCCTCGTGCTTTCATAGCAAATATACTACCAACGGAGCTACACTGAGGTACAGCAGCACATCCCATGTTTCAGAGGATGATAGAGAGCCATTACTTGCTAGCCATGTAGAACCGGAATGCACACACAGGGTCTTCTTCCCATAGTCTCCTAACTCTACGGGAGCTGACTGTTCCTTGCCTCATAGATACCATCTTCTAGACTCCCCAGTTGTGGCCTTGATCTCTCCAGCATCGGCTTTCAAGCTTTGCAGCTATTCCTTACTTGTACAGAGTTTCTTCCCCTTTCAAGAATCTTGGCACTCACACTTCTTGTTGCTTTAAAACACTCTTCTACATTTCCAACTGTTCGTCTGTCAAAAAAGAGACTTTGCTTTTCTCACCGCGAAGCCCTCTGCATTCACTCTTGTGTTATTGAGGACAGCAGCACCCCAAGTATCATCTTTGTTGTGTTTATGCTTCTTAGCTCTCATTAACGGAATGCAAAGTCCTGGAGGTTACACAATCACACAAATTGTGCTCTTACCTATAAAAGCTTTGGTATTAGATAAATGCTTAATAAACAATAGTTCACACTGAAAAATATCTTTCAACTAAGTTTTATGACATATTTGAACCATAATATTCTTCACTCAACCTATGGTGATGCCTTCTTATTCTGGACCTATAATTGCTAAAACCATTGTCTTTGAATTAAGCTCTGTCCATTGAATATTAATACAAAAAAAGAAGTAATGATGATTTAGCCCAATTTTGTGCTGGGTTAAGTATCATTTGGGAGAAACTCAACATTGGCAACAACCACAAGAAGACAGTTGCTTCCTGTGACTTTCAATCAACTGTTATTTTGGGATGGAACCTTGATTATCTGTACATACAACTTTCTTTTTTTTTCCATACATACAACTAACATGATTATTATGTCTTGACAAGTTTAAGAGAGAATAATATTTCATGTAATATTCAAGCATTTAACATTTAAATTAATTCAAGGTATTACAGAATCATCAAATATAATCTAAATTTGTATTCAAGTGAAATAGCATTGATTTAGGGTAGAAGTCATATCAACCAGTGTACTTACACAGTTGGGTAGCTCACCCTGATATCTAGTAGCATATTTTTGGACTCTATTATATATTATATACATCACATACTACAAGTATCAGTCAAGTTTCTGACATGTTAGAACATTCAGCTAAGAAATGGCTGCAGAAAACTTTGTATCTGGGCTTGAAGCAATTAAGAATTAAGTTTGCAAGCATAGTAGATAATTTAGGGCACAAAATATTCTTTATCTTTTGTATTTGCAGCCAGTATAGGGCAACAAATAGGCTTGTTATAGAGAATAACACACACACACACACACACACACACACACATCTTTAAAACGTCTCTAAAATTTAAGAGTTATTTAAATGTTTTTTAAGCAAGACATAGGAAGTACTTGAGTCCCCACTCCATTTAGGGACATCTGGATTCTTTACTGAGTGTGCTATGACTTTCTAAATCGAAGGTCTTTTTGTTTCTGGTCCATGTATCAGCTTAGATGAATATTTTTATTTCTTGGTATTCTTTCTATATCCTCATTTCTCTTTTATTATAATCTGAGTAAAATATGTCCTACACATAGGCTAGGAGAAGAAATATTTTTATGAATCACGCAGGCTTATACTATCAAAATGTCTGATAAGTCTTGAGCTGATTCACTACTCCTCTATAACCAGACCTTTCAGGGGAAAATTTAAATTGCATAAATCATTGAATCATGTCTCTTCTAAAACCAGATATCTTTTTCTACTCCTCCTGCAACTTAGTAGATGAACATGTCTAACGTGTGTTACGTAGACAGTTGGCCCTGGAAAATGCTAAAGCTGTGTGTATCTTGTATAAGAGGTTTTCAAACACTGGGTTCATACCACTATTCACAGTGATAATTAAGGAGATAATTTGAGGTAGAAAGGCGTATTCATCTAATGACCAAGTATTCTTAACAGCAGCTCAACTTTCTTGTACCGGTATATTGCTACTACAATTTGTAGTCCTGATGTTGTGACATCTGAGAGATTAAACTTACAGACGCTGGTCTGATTAGTTACCATCAGGCATCACATTCTATTGATATAAACTTATACAAGTTTCCATAGATCAGCCCCTATCCCAGTAGTTTATGTACCTATGAATAGACTAATTCTATAATGTGCCAACCTTTAAGATGAGACATGAGAATAAAGGGTGGGTTACGTACCATCAACTTCTGATCAGTGTTGATCTTTGTGAGCGTAAGTGGCTTCCTACCTTGATACCGAGTCATCCTGTGGACTCTGTTCTACATGCTGCCTTAGCAATCTGTGTTTATCAGTGTTTATCAGCTGCCTGTCCTGGTTCAAACTGCCATGCATTTGAGTTTCTGCCTGTAATTTTTACTAGCTGCCTTTTTGGTGTCTTCACCAAAAAGCAGTATTTCCATTTTAACAACCGCTTCAGTGACATCTAGAATCATGTTACTATCTGCTGGTCTATTGCAATTCAAGTTAATAGCCGTCTTCATGGTCTTACTGATGCCAGGTGCTTATCATCACTCTGGGCTTCATGAACAGTTTATGTATTTGTCTGATTTTAGTAGTGCATGTGATCAGATGCCAAGGAATTAGAACAGATCATAGCCCCAGACACTGTCACCTATGAACTCTTCAGTGCCACCCTCTGCCATAGCCTCCAGGTTACTGACAAAGAAGAAGGACACTGATGAATCATCTCTTTCTGGTCCTTACCCTCTTAGAACTGAACTGCACAGAGGACTTTGGGCTTATTCCATGCGAAGGGGCATGTAGTAACGCCCATCTTCCTGTTCCTCTCTGCTCTGAACTGATGCCTACTTCCCTCCTGTCAACAATACATGCGGCTGGCTATGCTCTCATATGATCCTTGTGTTCAGGAGATGGTCTCAGTGCAAATTAGGATCTGCTCCATCACTTGCTTGAGTATTTCAAACACAGTTTTGGAAGACTGAAATGCTGTAGCCATTGAGACACTCATTCAAGAGGCAATCTGACTGCTCCTTGCAAGAGCCTATTACTCCCCACCCTTTCTTTAAAGAGCAATAATTTTGTGGGAATGTACACTATTCATGTGGCTAGGGTATTGTACATTTTTAGTAAGAATTTGAAATGTACCCGGAGAGTTTTCAACAATAGATTGATGTTGGCTCCGTAGTTTGCAAAACTGCTGGAGTGCTAGCCTCATTTTGAGTTGTGACATCTAGCATTCTGCCCAATGTCTCACAGAGCTGCATTCTGCAGAAGTTTAAAATGCCTTGGTTTCTGATCACAACAAATCAGCCACCCTGAATAGAAATAAATCCATTTATTTCTTTCTATAGCTTCCCTAAGTGGTATAATCGTGTGTAATTCTTACTGTCTACTCACAACTATGGGAGGATCAACTAAAGATTCTGCTTCAATGAACACAAAAGATAATGTCTTTTTTTTTTCCCTTTGCTCTTGGCAAAAATCGTTTGCACATTCAGTGAATAATGAGAATGGACCATGCTAGGTCTTGGCCATCTTCCTAATACACGCACTGAAGTTAATGGCCTATGGGTTGGTGTCATTCTTTATTAAATTAAGGTTTTTTCATCCTAGGGAGCTTTTAAAAAAGTTTAAGAAGTATTATTCTGCCACCCCAAATGTATCCATTTTGGAAGTGGGATGGGAGTTCTGAGCTACTTTCATTGTTGGGTTTGAAAACTGTTGTTGTCTTTTGATATTTTGCTGTCCTTTTGTAACTGACTATTTCTCAAATTGGGACTCTTTGAAATGTGAATTTGTGTGTGCCCGTGTATAGCACATGCTTGGCACTTAAGAACAACCTTCGGTGACCTTCCTTTGACACATTCCGTTTTTCCGTTTGAGATAGGGTCTCTCCTTGGCCTGGAATCTCAAGCAGGCCTGGCTTAGCTGGTGCACACACGAGCTTCCAGAAACCTACCTGTCTCTGCCTTCACCTCACTTTTTTGTGGGTTGCAGGGAGCTGAACTCAAGTGCTTCTATTAGCGAGACAAGCGAGGTACCAACTGAGCCTTCTCCTCATAGCTATTAATATGCAAATACTTGACACTTGCTATCACGGAACTACTGAATCAGAATGATGGAGGTGGTCCCGGGCACCACAGTTTTAATAAACATTCCAGGAGCTGCTAATGCTTTGTACTGATTGAAAATAACTTCGTTAACTACTGGGCCTAGAGACTGCAACTGATTATAAAAGTAGTGATTCTATTTTGCTCCTGGCAACAGAATTTGCATTGAGTAACTGGAGTGAAACACACGAAAAGACTTTGTGTTCACCTTAAAGAATGGGGAAATGAGACAGAGCACCCTGAGATAGAGCCTTTTAAAGTTTATGCTTGTGCTCCGGCTAAACTAAGAGCAGAATCTCTTCAAGTGTTAGAGGAGGTGCTGGGAGTCTATGGTAAGAGAGGAAAAGAAACCTGGATTAAATATGCAGAAAGAACGGAAAAGGAGAGTGCAAGTCAGACAAACTATAAAAACTAAGTTATATGCTTATGATAAATTGATGGCCATTGTGAAAAAGCAAAGCTTCTAGATTTAATATATCACTTAAGATGCTCATATATCAACTATATAAATCATATATAAAACAACTTTCTATGAGAACAGTGAGCACATGCTCACTCAAGTATATATTTTGATCAAATTATCTTACTTAGATATTTAGTTTGTATCAGAAATGAGTAGTCTCTGCTCATTATCTATTTTGATATCAGAGAAAGTTTATGGTCATCTACTGAGTATTTTAATCTATTAAGAGCATATAAGACTTTTTAAATGCATCATACAATTAATTATAATAGAGAACTGTATGTATCTTTAATCAATTGCTTATGAAAAGAATAGAAAGACTACATGCATAATTACTTTGCCCCCAAATTAAAACATTTCACATGATAATGTAAGTAGTCTCATATTTGAAAAGCTAACCATATTTTTATTCTTTACAATAAATTCATCTGATAAGCCAGAATTCTAAGCCTTCCTTAGTAAAAATAGAAATAGTCATTGCTTGAAACATAAAAGGGGCCTGTACACATCAGTATGCTGTTTCACTGTGAGATTGGTGCCCAGACAAATGAAGTGACTTGCTATCGTATGGCTGTAATTATGTTAGAACCCATACCAGAACTTCAGTTCCCTCTTCTTGAAACTGAACAATGGTAGGAAAAAGGATGCAGTCTTAGTTTGTGAATTGTCATCAATTTACCAGTCTCTTTTGGGGACATGAGTATCACAGACAGTGACTCACTGTCTCTGCTAGCAAAAAAAATATCATTTGATCAAAAATATTTCTTATGGATACCAGTTAAGATACAATGTACAAAAATTATAAGGGCTGTGATACAAGTGCTGGAAATGGGAGGTGGATACACTGGGATCAAGCGGTTATGATATTTGTTATGATTATGGTTTCTCTGGTCTCAAACTGGCTTCCTTTATCCCCTACAAGGCAGACATCTACATATAAATGCCCAGAATGACTATCAAATGCTGGGCTAAGAGGTTAGGTCTTTTGCATATGAAGGTTATTTCTGGGAAAGAAAGTAAGGGTGGCAGGCAGAGGGAAGCGCTGGAGACATTTTGGTTCATCACAAGATTGTAGCAGAGAGGTGGGAGGTGGTGTTGGGGGGTGGGGAATGAAATAGTAATGAGAAATCCACAGCAACACCCACTGGCCACAGTGCACTAGATGCCAGGCACCGAGGATGGCTGGAAACTGCTAACTTCAGGGCACCATGTATCTTTGCAAAGCATTGCTATATTACAGAAATTATAGTCACAATAGGTGTTTAAAGACCCAAACAGTAGGAGGTGTCAGGACTTAGTTCTTTTTTTAAATCAAAGCACAATACACATGGAACATAGTCCAGGCACTGGGAACAAATGAACAAAAAGGGAAGGGAAAAGCACCTAAAGCCACATTTGAAGAAAAACAAGGCTATTTCCTAAGAAATGCTAGGTTTGTGGCCTTTTTTGAGTTTATTTTTTATATACCTATTTTTAGGGGGAGTTGAGTATTAAAATGAATTTTCTCTGCAGGGGAGACATGAGGACTTTCTTTGGGAAAGATGTTTACAGTAATTTTTACCTAACAGCAGGATAATGATCTTCCAACCTTTAGAGGATAACTCAAGGTCAAGGATTAACCAACACTGATTTAAAATAGCTGGGCAGCTGTGTCAGAGCCAGACAGTGGCAGGGACGCCTCCCTCACTGCCAAGATGCTTTCTGTCTTGGTAGGACTGAGAAGGTCAGAAAGGTTAGCTTTCTTTTTGAAAACAGTGTTATCTGTTCTCACTTAAGATGCCAATGGTATTATCAATTCTTGGGTTTATTTCGTTTAGCCTACCCATAAAAAACACATTTTCCTGAATTAACAAAGCAGGAATTCTGAATTTGTAGGCACAGTTGAGGGCTCTTGCCCTAGTTGACCGACTACTTTAGCACACCTACTTACTTTAAAATTCACAATGACACACACACACACACACACACACACACAGAGAGAGAGAGAGAGAGAGAGAGAGAGAGAGAGAGAGAGAGAGAGAGAGAGAGTTTAGTTTTTCTTTTTGCTCTGACGTAGCACTTTGCCACTAGCAATTTTGGTATCACGACTGCAGTTTTAATTTGGGCTGGTGAGCTCAGAGTTTGTTATGTTTTTGAAGCTAATCACACTTGGGGAAAAATAATGAATATACATAAACCTTGATTGAGCAGCCACAAATAGAAAACAAGTTATGTAAACAATGCCAAGAATTCTAAATACCCCATTATGTAGCCCTTATCTCTGAAGAGTTCGGGTTTTGGATAGTAGCTTGTTTCACAGTGAGAACAGTTATCCCCATACCACTCCCTCACACGGTTTGCTATATGTCCCTCAGTGGGAATAACTGTTTTACTGAAGACAGCAAACAACTGAATAGCAATTTAAGAATGTGGGTATTAAGTACTTCAGTAAACAGATTAATTTCACAATATTTATGTAATTCTGGAGAAGCCAATTAAATAGGCCAGACAAATAAGCTGTGACCTTGTTACATCGACAGACAATATGGAGTCATTCTTTTAATTGCTATCCTTCCATTTAAACTGGGAATGGTGGCACCGTAAATCAAAATCAATACACTCTAAGTGTATGGTATATCCATACGCTTGGGAAATGCGAATCTGTTCTTATCTGTAAGTGTGGATTCGTTCTGCATACTGGGGTGAGTTACCATTTACAGTTCTTTATACCTTGAGACCAAGTACAGGATACGCTGATAACTCTGTGTCTCTAAAAGTAAATGGCTTAACTAGTCTTGATATTTAAAAATTGGTGTGTGTGTGTGTGTGTGTGTGTGTGTGTGTATAGCATGCATACATGTGTGCATACACTGCCCTGAGGTGGGTTGTACATCAACCCTCACTGGTGCTGGGAACCAATCTGAAAGCCCTATTCACTGAGCTATCTCTCCAGCCCATAGTCTCATTTTCAATAACCAAGAATTACAGACATAGAAGCAGCTGTCTAAATATTTCTTTTGCTGTCATTAAAGTGTAATCCTATGATAATTTGTGTACATTTAGTATATAAAATGTTACGTGCATTTTTTTTTGCATAAAAGCTTTGTTATTGTTGACTGCACCAAGTCCAACAGGTGTGTAGCGCAAACTAGAATGCCTGCATCTGTGCTGGATGTTTCCAGAGCGGAAGCTCTTCAGCTCCCCAGCAGTTGCTGTCTTTCTTGTGTAGGTCAGCACTGGGTGAAATAGAAATGAGTATGGAGAATTCACTTTTACTACCTAAGCCCAAGACCTGTATTCACACGAACTCTTTCAGAGTAAAATGGTCACCTCACTGTCCATTCTTGCTACTAAATTTTCCTGAGGATGGGAAATCCTCTGTCCTGAATAATTAGGGCACAAATAATTGCAGCATAAGATCCAGGGTTCTGCAGTGACTCTCCACGTACTTGGTTTGCTCAAGGAAGGTTCCACGCATGGGGCTGTTTTCTGCAATTACTGTTTACTGTGTCCTAGAGAAGGGTATCATGTTAGCACACCAACATAATGAGGACAGAGACTCATAGCTTGTGCGTCCAATGACTATGGTCTGAAGTGCCCTGTAAGATTCCCTTCTCCACTTGTGTTGTTTGGTGTCTGTGAGTGTTCCTGGCATCCAGCCCTTCATAAGAGGGAAGAACTTGAAAAGCCCTTGCAACAACAAACAGACCTAATTTCACTCTGATGCGCTATATCCAATGCCTTACATCTGTAAAGAAAGACATTGAAATGTGCACGAAGGTAACCAGGGAAGAAAAAGAGACCGTTTTACTGGGGAACACTTTAAAAACATAGTCACCTGTATTGTGAGTTTATTTAATCACTGTAGCATAATGGACATGTGTGATGGTTTGTGTATGCTTGACCCAAGGAGTGGCACTATTAGAAGGTATGACCCTGTTAGAGTAGGTGTGGCCCTGTTGGAGTGGGTGTGGCACTGTGGGTGTGGGCTTTAAGACCCTCATCCTAGCTGCCTGGAAGTCAGTCTTCTCCTAGCAGCCTTCAGATGAAGATGATGAACTCTCAGCTCCTCCTGCACCATGTCTGCCTGGACGCTGCCATGCTCCTGCCTTGATGATAATGGACTGAACCGCTGAACCTGTAAGTCAGCCCCAACTAAATGTTGTCCTAATAAGAGTTGCCTTGGTCATGGTGTCTGTTCACAACAATGAAACCCTGACTAAGACAACATGAAAAAGGGATTTCCAGTTCACGAGGAAACAGAAATCTGTGTGTTCGCTAAGAGCATCATAAGGACCTCTGTTATCATATCCGGAAGAAAAGTTTCTTGCTCTATGTTCAGCTGTGGGCAAACCTAACTTAGAGCACACATGGTAGATAGGGTGAAAAATACTAAGTTATTCTTGGTCTCATATTCTTTTTTCTTTTCCTTTTTTCGGAGCTGGGGACCGAACCCAGGGCCTTGCACATGCTAGGCAAGCGCTCTACCACTGAGCTAAATCCCCAACCCCTCTTGGTCTCATATTTATGGAAGAAAAATTCATATTTTATGAGCAGCTAAAACATACCTGCTTATATGCACTTATATATTATAATATGTGAGATTTATATATATACATATAATTAATTATATATCATTTACCTGCATATATGTATGCTTGTGAGATTTTTATATATATTACATATAATACATTTTATATATGATGTATATCCATACATAATAAAATATATGATTTGTATATATTTATATACAAATATATAAATTATATAAAATATATAATATAGTTATATTAAATTTTATGTTAATATAATTAATATAATATAAAATTAAGTGTAAATACATTACATATAAATATAAAAATTACATATAAATATATAAATATTAATAGATATTTTCTATATTTTCCTCCTCTATTTAAGTTTCTGTGGTTTTCTTTCCTGCTCAAATCCTCCCTATTTTTTCCACCTCCTGCCATGTACATTGTTATAACAAGGGGGAAAGAACCCTGCCCATTGTCCTTCACTCCTGGTAAATTCACTTAGGGAGTGGAGAATGTGAGTAAAACAGGCAAGTGTTTTTAGACTTTGTAAACACATCCCACAGTTCAGCAATGGCTAAAGTATTATTCAGAATCCTGTAGAAAGTTATATCTGAATCAGTAGGGGAAACTAATCTCTCAAGAGGTTTAAATGTGATAAGGAGTCTGGCCATCTCTTTCACACCAGAAGTAAATTTTAGAATATTAGAGATGAAGGTATTATATTTTAAAAAACTGCCTTTCACTGAAAGCCTGTCTGAAAAGTCTACCATTTAGTCACTTCTCTCAAGTTAGAATCTCTCACAGCCGAGACTCCGCTCCTGTGTCATTTTCATGAGCATTATTTCTTTAACTAGGGATGGGTACCTTGACAACTGATTGAAAAACACATTGACTAAAATGGTCTTAATAAGCATACCTCACGACCTTCCTCCCCCGCGGTCTCATCAGCAGGCAATGAACTTAGCTCATCATCCTTCATTCTCACGGAAAACCTATCTGTCAAAGAAGTAATTACCCAGCCAGATGTACGCCCCTCTGAGGCAGGCCCAGAAATCATTATAATACTCTGTAATTACTGTTTATTATTTTATCGGTTCGTGTCAGTTGAAGAACAAAAGCGAGTGCCCCTCAGCTGGACAATCCTATCATAACAAGAGGTAGCAGGCATTAATGTAAAAGCTTGGCATTGTCTGGACTCTCTTTGCCATGGCAACTTAAAATGAGCCTGCTTCTAAGCAATTTGTAGCTCAGCCACCGTCCCTAACCCTCACGCGTCGGACGTGGCATTTCATCCAGTGGTGTCCGTACCTTTAGCCTGACCACAGGTGTAGGTGTAATCCTGACACGGACTTGTATGACAGGCTCCACAATTTTCTCAACAGGGATAGCCACTGCATTCAGGGATCGTCCTGGGCAGATGCTATTCTATCAGAAATTTAGAATTCAAATCCTTCAACCCCTTGCCATCCCACCGGGTAGGGTGGGGGGAAGTATGTGCATAGGGTTGTTCCCTGCTTCTCAGTGGGGTACCCTTAGCTGGATCTTGGCTTTGGAAGCTCTGTCCTTGTAACCACTGTGTCTCTTTCATCATCTTTAAGGGGATCTGGTAATTCTCATCTGACGCAATAGGAAGTTGAGAGAGTCACAGGGTTGCGTGTACAGCTTTCTTTTCTAACAAACGATAAATTCCTTTGCTTGATCTAAATAAACACACACACACACACACACACACACACATACACACACACGTAACCTTTAAAATGTCGAGGCAGTTGTATTTTAAAGTATTCAAGAATTGAAGGAACCAGAGACTTAAGAATCACACAATTATAGCGTAATATTGGCCACCAATCGCAAATGTTTCCAGGAATAAAAAAAAAAACCCACTAAATGACAGGCGAATATATGGTGACATAGTGACATATGACAGGTGACATAGTTCAGAGTAACACCGTCTTAGGTTTCTAAGCCATTGTGATTTCAACCAAAACTTGCTAAGGATGACAGTGCTATCTAGTACAGAGAGAAGTAAATGAAGTCAGGATGGCCAGATATTTAACACGAGGGCTGGCACACAGCACTCCATGGCAGCAATTACTTCTATCCTAATAGACTACTGTGTGTCCCAAGAGCTTGAAGCCAAAGGTTCACTGAAGGAGACCGGTATGAGCGTTGTAAGAGGTGGGGTTGGAGGGGGGATTCTTTACAAGTCCACTGGAGAACTGCAAGGGTAGCCGCTGCTTTACAACATAGGCATGATAGAAATCTACCGACTGAAGAAGGGCAAAGCCATGCCCTCAAGAATATGTTTATTCCTTTCTGCTCTGGAACTGTTTTGAGAGAGCCAAGTGACAGGTATTGCTATCCCCCCCTTTGGTATGTAAACATGACACCTTCCCCTCATCCCCCAATATAAAGGGAAGGGAGGCTGAGATTAGAGTTATTTGGTTAATTGTCATAACAAATAGAATTTAAGTAAAATGGTTCTAAAGAAATTTCACAGGCACCAGATTACTTTAGAGAGTGGGTTTTAGATTTGCATCAGAAAACAGGATCTGGACTCTTGGGTTAAGTGAACAAGTGGCCTATTGACATCTGTCTCATGTAAACTTCTGTAAGTTATTTCAGTTCTCAGCTATGTTTTCCATTTTTTCAATGTGGTAAGTGATGCCAGCCTCAGGTTTGTTGTGAAGATGTATGGAGCAGCATGCAAACCACCACAGTCACTAACCGTTCAACTGGATCCGTGGATATTTTTACTGTCATCTTCTCCTTGAGCTTATTTTAGTACTATCTTCATAAACATCATCAAAGTTAGAGTTCTATTACACAGGGTTTTAGTATAAAAACATATGTTTGGTTATTTCATTAAGAGGCAAAATATATAATAGAGATTTATTTGAAATCATAGCTTTTCAGGTGGTTCCTAAGGAGCTTAGAAATAAAACTTAAACTAAACCAAAAGCTTGGGCTAACAAAGACTTCGCAGAAAACACAAGGAAGCCTCATGTTCAATGTACACCATGCTTTGACATCCTAAGATGATTGATCAAGCCTACAAGCATTTTCAATGTTCTCAGAGGATCCCTTGAAGTAACACATAGCATCTTATGGGAACCTTCAAGAGTTCCTATTTCCAGCAGTCTTTGAATATTACCTCTATTCTCACATGTTATATTTTTAACTGCGGCTTAAAAAGATGATGCTTTCACTTTGTGGCAGTCTTGCTAACCTAATTAAGCAATCAAGTGATTTGTTATTTCAAGCATATCCCATTGTCTTTCTTGCATTTTGATTAACACACTAAAAAATTCTCTGCTGATATGCTTATTGGGCCCGAGGACCATTTACAGAACCATAATCTTGTAAGTGAAAATGAGGATGTAAATTGTCAGGAACACGCCTGGAACACCAGAATGAAATGCATTTCTTTCCTCGGGAGGAAATTACCACAGAAGAAGTCAGTGTGCAATAGATCCCCAACTCCCACTCCTATGTGGAAAAGAAACACTTTGACCCAGGCCCAGCTTTCAAGCATACATTTACTCTGGAAGTTCCAAGCATGGCTCCTGTAACTTTCCTGGCTTCTGTGTGCCTGTAATTAATGTAAGAACTTTCTCAATGTGCCTACAAATTCTCTCTTAAAAATATTTTATTTTTAATCCTCTCTTTCTCACTGTGTCTGTGTGTGTGTGTGTGTGTGTGTATGTGTATGTCTGTCCATCTATTTGTCTGTCATCTGACTCTGTGACTACATGGGATACGCATGTGAGTATAGGTGCTAATATTGGAAATGATTCTAATGGCCACTGTATTAGTCAACATATTTAGTGCTTTCCCAAATATGATACTCAGTTGGGTACAGTGGACCTTCCAGGATGTTCCTTGGGTTGGTTAACCACTATTGATCCAGTTTCTAACCTTCATACTTGCTCTTGGCTTAGGTTAGTCACTTAACAACACTGGTGTCATGGAAAATCATTTAGTGAACTATAGGTCTTATTTTGTTTTTATAGCCAAGGGAGGAAACTAAATTGTGCTTTTTGATCTTGAGAAAGTGGTTCTTAGATCTCAGTACTATGACATTCACTGACAAATCAGGATGTCGACTTGCTCTTGATGAAGAAGAGTCGGAGCCCACTAAACAGCGTCCTTTCCAAGTTCCTTTCTGAGAATTGGATCACCAGGCAATGGACACAGGTCCTTTTGGTAGTAAGGATCAGAGAGACTGTCGTGAACTATCTCCTTTCACGTTTCCCTTAAGGAAGGGGATTTGAGTTTGACAGTCTGAGAGAAAGGGATTTTGTTTATGATGTGCTGTAAAGAAGGGTTGCCAAGGGAGGGTGCGGATTAAATGTCGAGGATGAGGAAATATTCTTCCCTCTGTTGTATTCAGGCTAGAGTTTAGGCCCCAACCACCACATCCCAGATGTGTAGAAAGTGATGAGGAGGGCAAACGTGCCATGGCTAAGATGACGTGGGAATTTAAAATAGTTCAATAAATGAAAAGCTATGTTTGCTATCTAGCTGCCTGGTAGATAATTGGTAAATAGCTCTAACGTGGCTCTAGTCGAGCATGCTGCCCATGCCGTTTGAACTTGGCCAACTGTGAAATTCTGAACAGGGCTTAGTAATCTCACTCTCGTGGTTACTCAATATGAAACTGAATCAGGCCACTCGCAGTATATTATTTCTTTTAAATAGAACTTAGAATCCGACATTTGCTCTCGGAAATCAGAGTGATACAAACTCAGAAGAGTGCTTCTTTAAATCAAGGCCTTTTTCTATTTATAGATATGTGTTGCCCATACATGGAATAGGGAAAACAAATTGGTGGTGTGATGTTCACACCTGTAACTCCAGCACTTGGGAGACTTCTACCTCAGGGCTTGTAGACTGCTGAGTTCTAAGGCTAACTGGGTTATAATTCAACCTGGGCTAGGTTACACAGTGAGACCCCCACCTCAAAACATCAAAGGAGCCTTCCTTTTAAAAGAACCCTGCCCCAAACCTGGACAGAACAACAGAATGAAGTAAAAATAAACATAGCCAATGGAAAGAGTTAGCAGAGTCCAGTACATGGTGGATCTTAACAGAGAGTGAACGAATTCATGAACAAACAATAAGAAGTTTCAGTTAACATTCAACATGGTATCATTACTTTCCGGAAAATCTGATGAATAGATAAATGACATTTTGGTTGTTTAGAATGTGTTGTGGTATCAAGCAGTGGAATATAAGTCTTTAGACAATTTAAAGGGGAAGCATGCATTCCAGTGAAGCCCATTCATGAAGGTTGCCTTTTATGCTGTCTCAATGCTTGTTAAAAACCCAGCCTGACCAGGTCGACACCTCTGTCTCCTGCGCAGGATATGTGTCAGCCCGGAGATCTCCGTAATAGATCTCCGTAATAAACCTCGCCTTTGCTTATTACATCCAAAAAAAAAAAAAAAAAAAACCTAGCCTGATAAGTTGTGCAAGGGAAATGTTTTGTCTCACCTCAAATTTAGTGTAATATAAATGGGACCACCACTCGTTTATATAATTAGGGTTTCTTTAAGGAAGTATACCTTTTAAGGAGAAGAATTATCCATATATCAAAGTGAAATGGAATCAGAACTTGCTCAAGAAAGCACATTTATTATGAGAAAGTGTTTGCTTAGAGAATGAATAATCTTTTTTTCTCTCTCAATGTCTTTTCCTCAAGTTTTAGATAAATTATGCTACAGAGTTATCCCTGTAAAGCAACTGTAGGTATGAACCATGATAGAATAGGCTGTAGAATGTTGGCTCCGTGACCGGCTAGCTGACTCTTCCCCCATTTAGTACCAGTCCTCTTGAGTTGGTGCTAGGCATTTGGTAACTTGGACCATTCCAACAATCCCTCCCTTAACCCTGTCTTCGTCTTGAGCATAAGGTTCAGTTCCATTCATGGGACTCCGGGACCTAGCTGATCTCTCTGACTTCATTTCTCAGTGGAGCCTGCGTGCTCCCAGTATGTCTCCCAGAAGACTGCCTGTACTCATGCTGTCTTCTGATCCTGTTCACTTGTCCTATATAGGCCCTCAGCCGAGGCTCCTCATCTCTAGGAAATGTCCCTGACCCCCTTCCCCCAGTTTGAGTTACCTTCCCTCCCTCTGAACTCCTCTTAAGTCCTGCTGGTCAGCAGATGACTGCCCAGGCACCGTCTCTATCTATGACACATTTTCGTAGGCACAAGCTAAGAAGATTTATACATCTTTAAAAGTTGAAAACAATCAAAAGAAGATGAATATTTCATGAGATGCAGTTACAATCTCAAAATAGTTTTGTGGGAACACAGCCATGCGGGTTTGTGCTGTGCTCTCTGGGAGTGTTTGTCTCTAATGGCTAAGCCGAATGCTTCTAAGAATCCTTGTGGGCTGCTAAGTCTAAAATATTTACTACCTGGTATCCTGAAAAATAAGTTTGCCACTTCTAATCTAAATCACAGTCAGTGTTTCTGTGTGGTGTTTCTTGCAGGGTGTAGGCAGGGGACTGAATTGTCCTTCGCTTTGTCTCTTCTGCTCCCGGCCCATGGTGGCACTTACAAAGTTGGTAGTTCATAGATACATGTCAACTGTATAATTCCAGACTTGTGTCCTTCGAATGCTTGTGAGTGGCCTCTCAATTTCCTATGTATCTGAGTCTTTTCACGCAATGAGAATTCTGAAACTAATCTGGCTTACTGCTATTTTTCTTCACTTTTTTTGTTCTTTTATTGGATATTTTTTTAATTTCCACTTCAAATGTTATCCCCTTTCCCAGTTTCCCCTCCAGAAACCCACTATCTCCCTCGCTTCTATGAGGGTGCTCTCCCACTCACTCCCCCACTCTCTCCCACCTCTCCGTCCTGGCATTCCTCTACAGTGGGGTAACGAGACTTGACAGGACCAAGAGCTTCTCCTCCCATTGATGCCAGACAAGGCCATCCTCTGCTACATATGTGACTGGAGCCATAGGTCCATCTCTGTGTACTCTTGGGATGGTGGTTTTGTCCCTGGGAGCTCGGGGGGACTGGTTGGTTGCTATTGTTGTTCCTATGCGGTTACAAACCCCTTCAGCTCCTTCAGTCCTTTTTCTAACTCCTCCATTGGGGACCCCTATCTCAGTTTAATGGTTGGCTGCAAGCTTCTGCTTCTGTATTTGTCAGGCTCTAGCTGAGCCTCCCAGGAGACAGCTATATCAGGCTCCTGTCAGCGTGCACCTTTTGACATCTGAAATATTGTCTGGGTTTGGTGACTGTATGTGGGATGGATCCCCAGGTGGGACAGTCTCTGGATGGCCTTTCCTTCAGTGTCTGCTTTGTCTCTATATTTCCTTCTGTGAGTATTTTTGTTCCACCTTCTAATAAGGACTTGAAGCATCCACACTTTGGTCATCCTTCTTCTTGAGCTTCATTTTACTGCTATTTTTTTAAAGTTCTGTTTCTTTTTAAAACATGACATTATTTTCAAGATTTATGAAGCAATTACCACTTGTTAGCATGTATACTATTTTTACATTAAAATTAGGTATCACATTGATATATTACAGTGTTCTGTTCTAGACTAATGAGTAATTGATTTTTAAAGAGAAAAATTGAAGCAATATATTATATTTTGTGTCTCTAGTAAGACAAAAAAGAGGAATGTGTAACATTATTGACTTTCCCTCCCTCCTTTCTAAGATCCCTCCCTCTCTCTTTTCCTTCCTTTCTCTCTCATTCTTTTCTTCCCTTCCTCTTCTAATCTCTTTCTTCTTGACAGGGTCTCCCTTTATTGCCCCCCTCCTCCAAGTAGAACTGGTTGTCCTCTCCTCATCACATCATACATTTTGAAATTACATGCATAAGTTGCTATGCCCACCAATGACTGTCTTATTCAGACAACTTCAGGTGCCTAGTGCAAGGTCTGATCTAGAGTGAACCAGATGCACCAGTAGAGTGAGGTTTAGAAGTCTGAAATAATTAGAGGAGAAGTGTGTGTGTTTGTGCGTGCACACAAGTGTATGTGTGTATGTGTGTGTGTGTGTGTGTGTGTGTGTGTGTGAGAGAGAGAGAGAGAGAGAGAGAGAGAGAGAGAGAGAGAGACACGCAGGCACACACCACGTGTATGTTCTTGTTTTATGTGGGCAGTCACTACTGATCTGACCTTTTCTTCATTTGGGATCCCATCAAAGCTTGGATAACAAAAGTAACCTAGGTGCAGAAAGATCATTTTTTTGGGAAGCATCCTCCTGTATGTTTAAATAAGACTGTTGGTTTATATTACTTTGTATATCACTTGATGTTTTGGAATTATTAATAGTCAGCCTTCTAGAATTATTATTTCCTGGACATTCTTTAAATATATGGTGATTTAGACTATATCTACCATTATGAACTTGTATTAGAGATCTCACTGCAATATCATTTCCAAAGGAAACATAATAGGTAAGAAAAAAATCAGATACTAAGTGAATATGATAACAACATAGCCTAGGATAGCATGCTCTGTGGTTTTTTTTTTTTTTTTCCTTTTGTAGTGCTATAAGATTCAACCCAGGGATAATGCCTTAATATATTTCATTCAGTTCATTTGATTTTCTATGATTCTAGTTCAGGCCACTTTAGTTCATGTTATATGTTCAATGTTGGGGACACAATGAATTGATTGATTGTAATCTCCTTGTGGGGCCAATACATACTAGGTATTGTTAGATGATGGCTGTACACAAGGGAATTAAGCAGTGTCTCTGGAGAAAAGAGAGCTGCTGACCCCAGCAAGTGACAAATGATAGAAAGTGATACCTCCAGTGGGTCATAGGATCACAGAGAGAGGAACACTGACGGTGCCTGTCACTGCTAATGATTAAATGACTTAGTCTCTTGAGTGACAAAAGGGATTTGGAGGACACAGGCAAAAAGCACAGCCATCAGGGACTGAAGGGAAACAATGGAGATAGGACAAGAGGTAAAGGATGGCAGAGAGGGGAGTGGGCACATCTAGGATATTTCCTGAAGAATCCAATACTTCCGCCACTGCCTGTTTCCACACTGAAAAAGAAGGGGCTGAGAGGAAGAGAAAAAGAAGGTGAAGATCTTTACCTCACTTGCTGGAGGCCTGATTTCTGATGACTAAGAGTCAATTAAACCTGCCCAGACACTTAGTGGCTGCCTGTGATGATTGCCTCCCTACTGGGAAGTCTCTGCTCCAGTTCCACACCTGTTTTCTGTCTGATATAAACTTGTAAATATGAACCCTTCCCCCCTTTTTTGTGTTGTCATTGAAAAGCACACAAATTCCTTCTGGACATTATTTCCAGAAGAAACAAGCCACAGTGAAAGAACGGAGTGAGGAGCAGTTGCTCTGTGCCCATCAGGGCACTTGCTGGTTTTCTATCCACTGAACTGCTGAGATGGGCACGTGGTGGCATTTGCAGGCACAGTCGGACACGGTTACTTTGTTAAAACAATCTAGAGAGAGTATTAATTATGAGCCAATGGATGGTCTTTGTGCAGCGTTATGTTCTAGAACTGGGATGATGGCCAACTGAGAAGACATGATGCAGGGAGAGGGATTTGGTGGCATCGGTGAGCTGCCTTGGTAATGGGGGTGTGTGTGTCACAAAGAGCTGGAACCAGCCATTTCCTTACTCTGAGACTTCCACTCAGCCACTGACTTCCCAACCTCCGTGTCTTTGGTCTGTGGGATAACGATACATATCTCATGGGATTACGCTTACAGTTAAACCATACTAAATCAGCAACTGCTTAGCATTAGATTATAGTTCTTATTTTCTTAGCACCAGGAGTCTTCTACTCTTTTAAGGCTAAAATAAACTGCTCTTGGTGCCTTTGATCAATGCTTTCTTTCATGGTATTAACTTTAGGATGGTTGGTATCTCTTAGAACTTCTCAGGCAGAAATGGAAATGTCTTGGGAGATGGAGGGATTTCGCAGGAAAACCCCTAATCATGACAGCTGGGGAAAGTAGACTTTAACTCAGTCCTTTGAGCCAGCTTGCCTGGAGTCGGTTTTAGAAAGAAAAGGGAAATGACCAAGTAGGATCCATACTGCTTACCCTCCGTGGTTCTAGTTCAGAGCTGTATCATCCTAATATAGAGTGTGCACTTCCTCCAGACACTGTTGTGTTTGCTTTAAGTATCTTCTTTCGCAGTTTACACATCTCCAATACCATAAATAGTCCCTTGGCTGATGCCATGTCTGCCCTCTGCATGACCCCAATTTCCCGCTGCGCTTGCTTTAGAAAGTTAATGTCCCTCTAGTTAAATGTGTTACTAGAAGTGAATGTAGCCTTCCTGCCCCTCAGGACAGGGTGCAGGGGCTCCGTGGCTGAAGACTCATCTTAGAAATGAATAATCCTAGTCAATAATAAGATTCCACTGTTGTTTTACATTTCAGGTTAAATCATTTTGAAATTTGACAAGGAGGCAATGCCAAGGATCATGTAAATAGAGCAAACAGAAATAAAAAGAAATGGCTTCGATCTGACTCACCCAAGATGGAAAGCAATCCATTGTTGTACCTTGCTTGCAAGCAAATATTGTTTTAGCATCTTTAGTGATTAGCTCTATATGAATGTCAACTGACAGTTATGAGTTAAAATCTATATATGTCATGATATGGGGGGGGGGGCTAAAAGACACTTCTCTATTTAATTTAGCTTGAAGATAGCACTTCCTTACCTTTAACTCACATAATGAGTTTCCCCAGCACCGAACCCTAGTGTGTGAATGCTAAACCTGCATTTGTCAAGGAGAAGAAATACAGGTTGATCATCCTACATTCGTAGGGAGCTTTTCATCTGAGGATCTGGCTGAGATGCACCTTGTAATGCTGTGTTTGCTGGCCTGAGCATTATACGTTAACATAAAGTCTACGTTAACATAGAGTCACTAGGCGTATAGCTTTGCAGAAAATGCTTCCTTAGCAACCCAAGGTTGATTTAACCTTGGGTCTGGCTGGCTAGTTGTCTGAGGGAGGCACAGTTCAAGAGTGCCAACGTGGGCACGTTGAACAAGTTAGCTAAATAACACATCAAAGAGGGAAGCAGAGAATATCTTACTTTGCCTTGGGACTCAGTAATACACAGGTTTTCCCCCTCATAGTTCATATCTAGGTTCTTAGTAAATGCTTTAATAGGAGAGGCTTTTCTATTAGCAAGGTGAACAATTCATTTGTGAAGGCTAAAGGGATGAGAACTAAGCACAGAGTTCGTCCAAGGGTTGAATTGCTAGGATGGGCATAGCCTGAGGACGAATGTGTTATAGAAAATGAAATTTCAGATAGAAGAAAACAAGCTAAAGAGGGTCAGAGGGTCCTGAAAGGATGTGAGTGGAAATGTGTGCTATTCTTCTCTATTCTTCTTTGTCCTCCCCCCACCCCCTCATTTGCTGAGATCAGTGGAAGTTAAAATCTTGACCACTTGGCTAAACAACAACAACAACAACAACAACAACAACAACAACAACAACAACAACAACATTGCACAGGGACTGCTGACTCATTGAATCCAATTAGGTATTTATTAGCTGGGGCAAAATTATCAGGCAAGGCAACAGGCCAGGCCCTGCCATTTCTAGTCAAACTGATGTTGCTCCTACAGATTCCAGCTCATGGGCTTCATTCAGGGGGAGGGGAGGTCTGGTCTTCAGGCACCATGTGCTGATGAGGATTTTGCAGACTCTGTCCTTCATTTTTATTTCTGTTTCTGGGCCAATTAACTGAGTTTTGCCTTAGGCATGTTATCATAAAAGAAGTATCTGGAAAAGAACTCTGGTACTTTTTTTTCTTCAAATTTTTATTGGATATTTTCTTTATCTACATTTCAAATATTATCCCCTTTCCCGTTTTCCCCTCTGAAAACCCCCTATCCCATACTCCCACCCCCTGCCTCCATGAGGATGCTCCCCTACCCACCCACTCTCTCCCTCCCACCTCCCCTGCCCTGACATTCCCTACACTGGGCCATCAAGTTTTCACAGGACCAAGGGCCTCTTCTCCCATTGATACTCAACAAGGATATACTCTGCTACATATGCAGCTGGAGCCATGGGTCCCTCCATGTGTTCTCTTTGGTTGGGAGCTCTGGTTGGTTGGTATTGTTCTTCCTGTGGGGTTGCAGACCCCCTTAGCCACCTCAGTCTTTTCTCAAATTCCTCTATTGGGGACCCCATCCTCAGTTCAATGGTTGGCTGTGAGCATCTGCCTCTGTATTTGTCATGCTCTGGCAGAGCCTCTTGGGAGATGGCTATATTAGGCTCCTGTCAGCAGTCTCTTCAGTCTCTGCTCTACACTTTGTCCATGTATTTTCTCCCATGTGTATTTTCTTCCCTTTTCTAAGAAGGACTGAAGCATCCATACTTTGGTTTTCCTTCTTCTTGAGCTTCATGTGGTTTGTGAGTTGTATCTTAGGTATTCCAAACTCTTGGGCTAATATCCACTTATCAATGAGAACTCTGGTACCTTATTCAAATCACCAGCTTTGAGAAGCAAGGCTAGCACTGAACTCTTCTCTCTGTATCCATGAATTTAACCAACCCTTAACTGAAATGACGACAAAAACTGCATTTGTTCCCCACACAGAAGACTTTCCCTTTTCTTGTGGTCCCCACTCCTTCAGCAATATAACACAGCAACTATCTACACATCATAGCAATTATCTACATATTGTTTACATTGCATCGGGACTGACAGCTAATCCTGCAGAATGTGCAGTGTAACCACCACCAAGCAGGCTATCTGCAAAGACTACATAGACCAGTTCATACATAGAACATGAACATTCTCAGCTTTTGGGCATACCCTAGGAGTGAATGGGCTGGGCCTAGAACTAACTCCCAACAAGATACTGAACAACAGTTATATATTGAGAAATACATCCTATCTTACTTCTCATAAAATATGCTGGGGATTATTGCTAAATACTGTCAAGAGAGGAGAGAATTTGCTGGGCTAGTTTCTGGATCCTCTCATGACTGCTTTTCAGTTAATGAGGAGACATACATTAAAATCCTGTGCGCACTTCCTGCTTGCATACCCCAGACACATGGCTTAATTCTGCATATCGCTGAATGATGCAGTGTGGTGTCTTGCTACTGTTTTCAGTCTCATTCTCTTTCATGGTTGTGTAGAGAGCAAAAGGAGAAAAGCAGCAAAGGCTGGAAGAGCAGAGCAGATACCATGAAACCTATATACCAAGATTACTGAGCAGGGATGGTTTAATAAGCAATGCTGTAAGCTCATTTTATTTATTTTTCAGTAAGCTCATTAAATGGTAATTAAATGTCAAGGTGTCCAACAGTATAAGGCATGGAGCATTTCCAACACACCCTTGTCTTCTCTGTAGCTTTGGACGCACACTGTCAGGTCTATCAAGTTTGTTTCTGTCCATTAGAGTGTGGTTTCCTTGCATGTACAGAATTTTCCCATCCATTTAGCAAAGTTGTTTTCACTTTAAGTATGTTGAATAATGTTGCTACAAACATGTTGTAACCATGCACATACATGGTTAGTTATATCATCTATGGAAGAACGCACACTCTCCTTGAATCATAGCTTTGGTACCAAAAAATTATTATAAGTTTAACTAAGAATTTTCTCTTGCTTAGAAATAACTGGCAGCTATGGGATGCTCTCAGAACTTTCACTAACGCTACTTTATTTGCAAACTCGGCAATGAGGCCGTGTTTAATATCCCAATTTTATGGATGAGCAGACCAAGGGGCAGAAAGGTCATGGGTTTTCCATTCAGGTTTTGCAATGCCAGTTTGTGTCTTTTCAGCCTGCACCCTGGTGGCTCTCAGGAGAGGGTCTGTTCATGGCTGACTTGCATCTCCACTGGACGCCAAGGAGGCAGGGACAAACACTGGCATTTTCAGACACCTACTCATTATTAGGCTCTGGCCTGTAATGACCGTTAAATCGTGTCGTAGGCATGCCTCTTGGCGAGCAAGGTCAGGCCACACAGAAAGCATTCTATAAAGTTAAATTCCTGTCGGGAAGCTTTTAAGGTGTTTATATTTTAATGATGTTATTAAAATGAAAGTTCAGACTTGCATAATTCATGTGTTCCGTGCCTCTTTTAAAATCCCTGTCACTGAACTTTTTTTTTCCCTTTTCTTTTTTTCTAAATTTCAGTGAGATTCTCAAAGTACAAACTGGTATTTAAGCAAGAGTAAGGTAGATTTCTAGGTATACTGAATGGGAGCTTCTTGGGTGTGGAACTCTTCAGGCTAGGGTCACTCTTAGTGTTCCCCTGTGTTATAGACAATGCTATGAAAATCAAGTTGTTTTCAATGGAAACAACCTTTACTAAGAGCTGCTTACAAATAAATGGTTTGATAATGTCTAGGAATTGGGACAGTCTCTGAAAAATGTCTTTGGCTTTGAAAGGGTTTGCTTTACTTCCTGTGTCTGTCACAGGTGTATTTAGATTGTTGTCAACAATGCTGTTGATGAAAGTCTAGAAATTTACAAGTTGATCACCAGATTTTCTTTTTTTTTTTTTTTTTTTTTTTTTTTTTTGGTAGGGGGCAACTCTTTGCAATCAACAGGGATTGTCTTTTAACCAACGCTTTTTCCCCTTAGGTTTTGAACTTAGGGCAATTGCATCTTACTTTAAAATCCCCTCTTAGTTATGCGTGATAAGACTGTGTAAATGTATTTTATTTTTCAGCAACAGGAGCTGGTTGTAGAGGCAGCAGCGAGCAAATTGAGGGATCTTAGAAAAATGAAGGCTTCCCTATTGCCTTTCTCTCTCTTCCTGATCCTTCTGGGCTCTGCATCACAGAGATACGGAGAAAAAGCTTTCTTCCAATCTGTTGACTTGGCTTGATGACCAGGAGGAGTTGAAACATTTATTTTTTCCACATTTCTTCCTATCCAAGAGCTTATTATTTGATTTAAGTATTGTTTAGAAACCTTTGGTTAAGACAGTTTTCTAAATGGAGTTTTATTGGTCAGGAAGTTACTAAATGTATGACAATGTATCCAGAAAAAGGTGCTACAAAGAGCAGCAGATGCAATGGCTGCTTACCACACCTGGCCTGGAAGATTACACACCACTCGACAGACCGGAATAATGACTGTGACATCATCTCAGTTGTGTACAATGCACATACTTGTGCATGTATACTTACATACGAACATGTGCTTGTGTGTTTAAATGATACAGGCAGAGAAGAGAATCCAGAATGACATGCAATCTTCAGTTGTGTCCTTGAGACAACTTCCTTTAGGAACTGACTAGGGCACTCAAGTTCTCATTTGTATCCTAAAGGAGGTGATGAGGCTATAGTTTGAACTTTCTTGTGTTCTGATGATTTAAAGGCTGTTACTCTAGTAAACATCTTGAAACACTGCTGTTTGTGAACACATTTTGTTCCTTAATGAATCAGAAAATGGAAGTCCATGAACAAATCACAGTCTCTCAAGTAGATAAATATGTAATCTTGCAGTCACATATGCATGCACAATATTCCTGCAAGCCTACTATCACTAAAAGTACATTAGGCTCCTTGTTAATGAGGGGGACATGTTAATTAATTACATAGCCATATTGTTGCCTGACATCAATCATTTGAAATCTATGAATTTCTTAAGGCAATCAATCTTACTGCTTTAGTCTCAGATAAAGGCAGTTTCAACATCCTAAAAGATTAAAAAATACACTTATTTCAGGTTTTTAAGTTAAAAAAGTCACTTTTCCTCAATAAACATTGAACAATAGGAGGCCTTTGAGAATAGCACACAGCTAAAGTAAGGCCTTTGGCCATCACAAAGGCAGTGGCTGCTATGTTCTTCTGACCCCGTCATCTGAGGCAGTCAGCCCATAAAGCATTTCATACTGAATTCTGGCCTTGTCTTCTCCTCCTTGGGCAAAAGACGAGACCAGGGATTTATTTTTGTGCCTTTACTCCTTCCCCCTGGAGAATGTCTTTATGACCGCTGAGGGGTAACTACAGTAATGTGTTTGTGTCTGTGCAACTCTTATCTCTCGAGCAGAGTATGCCACTCTATTTTGAAGCCATTAAGGCTGATAGAGAAAGAATAAAATGAGAATTACGTAAAATCTCTGAAGGTGATTGCTAATATATCCAATCGATCTTAAGAATTAGATTTTCTTTACTTTTATTTGTTTCTCAAGTGCTACTGTGATAGTGCTGCTATTTGATGCCAGAGCATCAAATCAGAGATCAGAAATCAGAGCAGTCAGAAGAGAGAGAAAACCCCAGCAGATTGCTAGAGCTTTATCATTTGTGCCTGGCTAGGGGAAGTTTGTTCATGTAACATGTATGTGACATATATGTGAGAATGGGAGACCAAGTTGAAACTGTGTTTACAGTAGGCTTTAGGAAAACAGGTGGCATGTCTATGAGGGAGCAAAGAATGATGCTTCTGTGCCTGAAGTGAGGAGCGAGGGTTAAGGAATATGTCCTCTTAAAAGTGGAAATGGGCATTGACTGCTCTTCCAGAGGTTCTGAGTTCAATTCCCAGCAACCACACGGTGGCTCACAACCATCTGTAATGGGATCAGATGCCCTCTCCTAATGTGTCTGAAGATAGCTACAATGTATTCAAATATATAAGAATAAATAAATATTTAAAAAAAAAAGTGGAGATGGGTTTGAGAGAACTTGGCATGCAAACCTCTGAACTGCGTTTCCATCCCCAGTTACCATGTAAAGCTGGGTAGGCATGGCAACTGAATATATAGAATATATAGAATATGAGAACTAGTGAGGGAGATACACAATCTCAACTCCTGGCCTCTATACATACATATACCTGTATACATTCATGTGTTCACATACAAGCATATGCACACCACACATACAAGTACACACAGAAAGTAGAAACGGCTATCTAATAACCCCTTTTTGTTGTTATTTTAGACAGGGTCTCACTTTAGAGCCAATGATAGCCTGATTTTTCTGCCTCAGTCTCCTGGGTGATGAGATTCCAGGTGTCTGCTACAGTGCGTGGCTACCCTTTTTTATAATATGATGATTCGTTCTTTTAAAGTTTCCTTTATGTGTATGGGTATGCATATTTGTATGCAATGTATTTTGGTGTCCTTGAAGACCAGAAAGAAGGAAGGAGCCTAATGTGAGTGCTGGTTGTTGAACTTGAGTCCTTAGGGAGAGCTCCGAGGGCTCTTAACTTCTGTGCACTGGAAGAATTCATCCTCATATTTCTAGGGGACTCAAACACTGGATGCCTCTCTCCTTAAGGTGTTGTAGGCTTTGCTAACAGATTGCTTATTATTCCTTACAAAAAGAAGAGGAAAAGGTAACACTTACTTCTTTTAATGCTTAAAAAAGAAGTATTTGGGAATACTTCTGTTATTCTAGTTAGCTATTTGAAATTCTAGACCTCTCCATTCCTTTTCTGTGTACTGAATGAGAGAAGGGGATAGGATGGTTAAGTGAAAGAAGACAATGCAGTCACAGAATCACTTGGGTTAGACGGTGCAGGACAGAGCTTCTAAGGGGGACTCACACAGAGGTGCCATGGGAGGGGCTTCTGAGGGGTTAACATAAAAGGCTCAACAAAGTCCATTTTTAAGCCCATAACACAGAAAACTGATCTATTGATTTCTGTCTGTCCCAGATCCTTGACTAGTGTTTGCCACCCAACTATAAGGCAGAACTATAAAGCAAAGAAAAATGGACAAAAAATTTCTGAGTGGAAAGGCACCTTTGAGATCACCCTGAATGGCCCTTCTTTTCATCTTTTTTCTTTTAAACATCAAGGTCACCTCTTAATTCTAGCATTGTGGAGTGGGCAGGTGGGCATCGCGGCTTTCATGATCTTACAACTTTAATCACGCCTGTGCTCTGCTTTCTTTTCCAGACTACAAAGTCCTAAACTTCTTAGCCTGTCTTCATAGACAGTCCCTTGATCCCCTCTATCCAGGCTGCCCTTCTATGTTGGCTAGTCATTGAACATTGCTGTCTGTTTTGAGGTGGGTGGCCATACCTAGGTGTACTCCATAGAAGGATAAATGCCGGGTATCCGTATAGAATCTTCTGGAATAGCACCAATCCTACATTGACTCTGTAATTCTATCATCTAATTTGGATTATGGTTTTCCATTTTAGTGACCTGTTTCTAAGATTTTTCACAATGAAATGTGTGGTAACTTTCTGTTTCCATGACAAAGTAGTTGAAATACACAACTTCTAAGGTTTATTTTGGGTCCTGTTTTGGAAGCTCCATGTCATGGTTAGTGGTCTCCATTGGGTTTGGGGTGAGCTAGAATATCACAGCAGAAAATACATGGGGCCCAAAGCTATCCTCACATGGCAGCTGGTAGGCAAGGAGAGGAAGGGTCTTAGATTCCAATGTTCTATTTACCATAGCACTAGGGCTTATGATTTAAAGGTTCCGTCTTGCCCCTCTTTGGTAGCACCACAGACCAATGAGGGAGCCTTCAATGTGTGGACCTCTTGAAGTATATATATATTATATAATATATATATATTATAGCAAGGCTCTTTTATGTTTTGGGTTTGCTCATGTACAGATTTCTCATTTACTCATTGAGTTTCATAGATCAGTGTTTGGGAATACTCAAAGTGAGTGGTAAACTTGTCAGGGGCTTTTGAAAGCATCATTTCTCCATCTGTCTGTTTACTACTCTTTTAATATTTCCCAGCTCATTTTGACTTTCATGTTAAGGAGTCTATTGTAAGTTGAATTTCTTGACAATTACTTTTGGTTCAGTTAAAATATTTAAATATGTAACTTGGAGCCACCGAATCTTGTAGTAGTCAATTTACAGGGGTTAGGAAGCATTTGTAATCATGTTATACTGTTTCCTTTCCAAAAGTGCCACATATTCCCTCCTAGGATCAGCCACTGATAAAACTGAATAGTGGGAAACATTTTCATTCCAACCTAAGAAGTCCTCATATTCCTTATGGTTGAGCCCCTTTCCATCCTGTTCGACACCCTTGTTTCTATTGTGTCTCTGATACGGCTGGAGTGTCCCTGTTTTAAACTGTATCCTCTTTTTAAATATTAAAATAGCATGGCAGCTTATACATCCAAGAAACAAAGCAGTCTGTTAATATCCGATATCTAGTCTTATAGGCGCACCAATTCCATTTTGCTGTTTACGTAACCATGAGACACTAAGCAACCAACCAAGTGATTTTTAAAACAAGCAGTTTCACTTTTTTTTTTTTTTTTCCGGAGCTGGGGACCGAACCCAGGGCCTTGTGCTTGCTAGGCAAGCGCTCTACCACTGAGCCAAATCCCCAACCCCTAAGTGATTTTTTATTAGTGACTCCCTTAATGGAATTTCTGTTTGGACTTAAAGGATATTTGAGATCAAGTTGAAGTCCTTCAATCTGCAATGTAATTAATCACCTGTTCTTCAGGTTGACTCTGGTGGGACATAAAAGTCACGTTTATTAATGGAGTGTGAAGATGGGCTATGTTGATGTCCTAGCTGTGCCAAATTCAAGGTCTGTGATTTTGAGCAAGTTGTTTCCTGAACTGTGGTTTGGTTCCATCAACGAAAGAGCATTGAGCATAGTCTGGATCCATGGCTTGGAATAGGGATTAAGTCCTTGGAATAGGGCATTGAAACAGGGCCAACCTCCACGGTGCTGCGCCCGTGTCTGAACTCACATGGCCGAGAACTGGCATGGTGGCTGGCATGCGGTGAGAACTCGGACAGTGTGAGGTGAGTGGCTGGACGTACCTGATGTCTACAGAGCTTACAGTGAACGTGGTGCTCCCTGTGGTGAACTGAGTGTATCTCAGCCTGCCACTTGATTTTAACTGGTCCCAGGGTTCGTCCATGTTTTCTTCTGCTTCCTTAGAACGGTTCAGTACTTCAGGTATTGCATGCATCTCCATTTTGTCATAGTAGCAACTGTGCCTACTTCTCAACTCACATCGATTGGGTTTGACTATTACTCTTTTATAATTCTTTTTAATAACTCAGTTTCTAGAACCATGTCATTTCTTTTTTAGAACAGTCTGTTCACTTCTCAGAGCTTCCTATTATTTTTATCAACATTATAATTAAGCATTTTGAAATGTTGCAGAATTAATTTTACATTGTAACATTCAAGCCTAAAATTATAATGAAGCTTCTGACATCACTGCCAACTTATTATGCATATTCCTGTCCCATTAGCTCAATAAGAAGCCAGCACATTTGCATATTATTGCTTGACCCTGATATCATGGCCAATTAATTTGCATATCCCTATCTAATTGGCTCAAATAAGTTTCTGCCTGTTTATTTATTGGCCTAGCTCCCAGACTAGTGGCTTTTAGTTCAAGTCAATTGAATTTGGAGCGGTTTTCTTTGTAATGCTTTCATTACCAATAGACGGACACATAGGAAGGGAGTCAAGGGCATTAGGAAATGACTTCAGAACCTGTGAAGGAAACAGCTGCCTCCATCTCCTCTTTCCACTGAAGGAGATTAAGGAGGAAAAAGACAAAAAATTCACACTTTTCAGGCAGGAGACACTAGAGTCCTAAAAGAAATATAGTCTTTTATTTGAGAAAATTCTTATATATAAATCAAAGGTTGTATTTTTCCCCCCTATATTATTGACAACAAAATTCTATCTTAGGACTTGGCTGACATAAACCTTACTTAAAATAATGATGTACCATCTAAGCTTCTAAGTGTCTTTTTTTTCTCTTTTGAGTTTAAGATGAAGAAGACACATGAGAGGGGCTTGTTTAAAAACCCCAGATTCTCCCCTAGAACGGGGTTTGAGGTGGTTCTTATTTTATTCTTATTTTAACAGGTCTCCTGATGATTCTAATCAAGACAGTCAAAATGGCAGCTCTTGATAAATTTTGCCTGAAGGAACACATTCTCTCTGCTGATTATGGTTTTTATATTGACTCTCATGGGTACCTGGGAGTAGGTGAGCTGTTTCCTTTGAACACTATTAAGCACTTAAATGGGGCTATATTCCCTAAATTATTCTTGTAGATGATGGGAAAGTAGACCAAGAACAAACAAACAAGCAATTAAAATATACCTGCTGATAATTAAGAATTTGTAGGTATGTGCATGTGTGTCAGCGTACATGTGTGTAACTCACTAACCTTTTACAGCATTAGTGTCAACTCTTAACTCCAACACCTTCTTGAAGTCCACTGTGCTCTTAAATTGCAATGGGTTTCTCCTGTAGCTAGGCATTTTGTTCTTATTTATTTGTTGCTAATCAAATGAATTCCTTTTTCAGAGGTAGGATCTCATTGTGGAAGTCACACACACTGAGATCTTCCTGCCTCAGCATCTTGAGTTCTAGGATCACTATGTCCTAGCCACCACTGGCTCTTCACAATGCTAGTAGTGGATGAAGACAGCCAGGGAGAAGACAGTGGAAGAGGACATATCCTAAATAAAGCAGAAAAATTACAATGGAGAACACTTTAAACCAGTGGTTCAACATCTTCCTAGTGCTGTGACCTTTTAATACAGTTAAATATAGTAAGATAGTTACGACTCCTAACCATAAAATTGTTTCATTGCTACTTGATAGCTGTAAATTTGTTACTGCTACCATAATGCAAATATCTGATAGGCAGGATAGCTGATATGTGACCCCGTGTGAAAAGGTCATGTGACCCCCCCAAAGGGTTGTGACCTACATGAGAGCCGCTGCTTTAACCATGTCTTGCTCAGCTGCTGTTACTTCTGATCCTTCCCCTAAGCTCTTCTTTTGCTCCTTAATGTTCATCAGCCACATTGGGGCAGATGCTTCACACAGGGTTTCCTGAACCTTCTTTCCCCTATGCTTGCTGTGCTGTTTCTCTCTCTCTCTTCTCTCTTCTCCTTCCCTCCCTCCCTCTCTCTCTCTTTAAAAAGTTAGGTGAATTTTAAGCCTCATCAAGGGATCAGGATGGCACCCTTCTTGCCACCTTTTTATATGCACATAGTTTTCTAGCAGAGAAATGACAGAAAAAAGTCTATAAGGCTGGGGTGTGTGTGCTCACTACATACAGGGAACCAGGGTGAGACCAGCCTTGTGCTTCAACGTTCTGTTTAACAAGGAGTCAGACAGGGAGGACGATTTGCCCGCAGCCTCGGATGAGAAAAGAGAATTGACTTGTGAATTTGAGAAGACAAGAAAGGAAGAGCTAACTGAGAACATTCCCAGGGATCTTGACTTATCAACACTCCCTTACCCCCCGGTTTCTAAAAATACTCTAATTTCCAACAACCCTTACTCGATCCACTTTTAGCCTATCCTGAGGACTTTTGGGTTTCAGTTCCAGATAGTGGAGGCTCCTAGGAGCCATGCTCCCCATCTTGAGCATGGGTATGTAGGAAAAGCTAAATGGTATGTTAGAGATAGTTCACATTAGGATTGAGGAACGCTCAATTCCTCCAGTGCCTTGACTTTCTCAGAACTTAAGGTTTTCTTTTTTTGTGATATTAACAGAAAATAGAAATAGAAAAGGGAGATTTATTCATTTGTTAGGATTAATTATCCTAACAAATGTAATTGATTAATCAATTATACATGTACATGCAATACATATGTGTTTACGTATATAGGTATAATAAGGAAGATTTGAGTGGAGGACATGGGAGGTATTGGGGGTGGGGAATGAGATAGAATTATATAAATACTCATGTAAAAACTTGCAAATGAATGAGTAAATGTAAAAACTTAATCTGCTGCAGAATTTTGAATAGTCCAATTACACTTGCCTTATGAGGATGAAGGGCAGGAACTTTGATCATTTGTCGTGTGGATGTGGGAAATAGGCAAAATCCTTAAGCTGTCCATTTGGAATAAACATAGTGAGAAAGAAATTGCCCGATGTTGCCAGAAACTAGTAAGAAAAGTATTTTGAAAGTATCTCCTTCCTACTTTCTCCATGTTTTATTGATCCGTTGCTAATTTTGAACTCACTCAGAGCCTGTATAAAACCTGGCCTCCTGATGACCGGAACTGATCTGGCCTGTCTATCAAATCCTGTCAGGTGCCTCCCCCACACCCCTCTTCACAGCAAATCAAGCAGCTGGGTAGATGGTCTATTGATTTCACATTTTCCAGCTTTGATAAAGTTACTAATTGAAACAGTCACAGTGATATTTGGTAAGTACTTTAACTCTCGATTTTTTTTCTAACAATATTCTCACTAATGGAGTCTGCTTAGCACTTCTACTTTGTCCACAGAGCTTAGAAGACAGAAATCATCTGTCCAATGTCAATATGTGTGGCTTTCTGCTACAGCCCTTACAGAGCCCCAGCTCTAGGACCTCAGCACAAGTCCGATTGTCAGTAGTGGCAGAGTGTGGTTTCGACTCTGGCGGAAGAGCCAGCTTTGATTCCAGTTAAACAGCCATTTCTGGCAAATGTAGTTTGGCATTTGAATCACTTGGCATGAGATCTTATGTAGTTGTGGTCTCTTTGTACATAGGCCCTCTCACTCTGAAGCAACTCAGAGTACTTGAAGTTGCTTTAGTGGTAAGTAGGTTAAGCAAATTTGAAATGCAAGACTTGTTTTTCAGGCCACAGCTCCTTGGTAAATAATTCATTATTCATTCCGCGGCTGTGAGCAGTGCCACCCCATTGTGGGAGACATAAATACAGAGCAGTCTAGTGAGAAAGAAGTCTGGTGTTGGAGGACTGTAAACAAGCTGCTAGTGGCACTTTGTAAAGACAAAGATTGGTTTTGCTGGATGGATCAGAAAAGGCGTTCCTACAGCAGTCCTACCAGGGTGAACCTTCTGGCTCCCCACGTGAACCCTTGGCTTGGGCCCCCACCTCTGCCCACTGTCACTAGGAATGTCACTCACTCATGCCATCTTTCCTGATCTCATTAAAAAAAAACACAAAACCAAAAAACATCCTTAACATGGCTTCCCCAACTTCCTTGTTTCATTTTTACCTTTGGTTTATGGCACCTCACGGCACTGTGCACTTTATTAATTTCTTGGCTCATTTTCTGTCTCCTTACATTAAAGTGAAAACTGCAGGGTCTCTGGACTGTCTTATCCGAGATTGTGAACCCAGTGCTCGGGTAGGGTCACCGTCCACATTGGTGGAGTAACTGGAAGGAATCCGACTTCAGCGGGGCCTGAAGGATGAGGAGGATTTTGCTAGACATTGTGAAAATAGAGAGGATTCCAGATAAAGAGAACTGTGTGAGAACAGAAGCAGCATGTTCCCTGGCTTGTTGAGTGTGCCGGTCCACTGGCTAAAATGAGATGCAGAACAGCATAGCTAGAAAGTGTCTACATTAGGTGATTAGTGTAATTATGATTTAATTCTACAGGCAGCAGGAAGCCCTTAAAATTAGGCTTTGTTAATGATTATAATCATTCCAGGTAATTCGAATATGGGCGTGGATCTAGGTTCTGTGGGTTCTGAAGCTACTATAATTTTTCTGCCTTTCTTTAGGAAAAAGAAAATTGACAAACTGATGGGTGCTGAACTAGATCTGACCTTTGGGTGTACCTCTTTTATGCCACAATGCTAAGCCACTGTGACAGGCTGGGAGTCGTCCTCGGTGCTCCTCTTTGCTTGGGTTCCTAGCAGTGAGCTCACGTACATAAGCACACTGACAAGTCCTGCTAGATGTTTCCATTCTCACATCCTAAAGACCAGAAGGGATGGCTGGGGTGGAGGTCAGACAGAAAGGGACAACAGTCCTGGAGAAGGGCGAGCTGAAGCATCTGTCCATGTTGGTGGGAAGTCCTCTGTAAGCCCCAGAAGAAGGCCGAACAAGATGGCTTAAAACTGATGTGGAACTCAGTTAGGCGGGGCACTAGGGCAGCCTTGAACAGAGGTAGCAAGGAGACAACTCTCATGGATGTCTGAGTGCTCGGGAAAATATGAGGCTACAAATGCATTCCTAATGGGACATGGCCACTTAGCCAAAGAGAGAGAGGTCAGGTCTCTTAAGTCTCCTCAGGGTACTAATTTGAGATCTGGAAGTAAACTATAACTATATTTAATACTTTCCTGTGCATTTGTTTTACAAATAAGCACACAAAATATTTTATATGTATTTTAGGAGGAACTATGCTTATCGCTTTAAAGGTTCAAATTCATACCGTTAGAAATGAAGCAAGTCTAAGTAGGGTCCTAGTGACAATGACATGACAGGTTCTTCAAGTTCCCTTATTGATACAGAGAAATGAATGTAGATAGCATCAGATTTGACTGGTAAATCACTGGGTAGAATTTAGCTTCAACAAGATTTAGCTGTTTTCCTTCACAGTATAAACTCACTGTGCTGCTTAAAATGTTTTTTTTAAATCAGAAAAATCACAAACTAAAGAGTCATGTCTTTTGAAATTCCATAGCTAGAAACTAGGACAGCTGTTATCTGTTTGTGCTAACCTGTGGCATGTCAGGAGAGCCCCTCACACCTTAGTGATTCACTGGAACATTAAAATTCTAATTGATTTAACCACACAGAGGAGGGAAAAATATGCTCAGACCTGGAAGCAATGAGTCCTTGAGCTGACTTTGCCTTGTGGAGGAGTTCCCGTTACTCACCGTATGTCCTGCTTGGGTTACACAGAACTTTCAACCCCAAAGCCTCCCCTCTTCCACCCTGTCTTAAGCTGTAGGATTAAACGAATCATATGAACTGTTCCTGGCTTTCTTCTTAGACAATGTCAGTTGTATAGATTTGAAATGCTGTCTTTTATAAAAGCCTTATAAAAAATCATGTCAGGTTAGCAAATACCTAATTAATAAATCCCAGGTAAAATAGAAATTTTAATACTGAGGGTGAATTTAAAAAATCCTCAAAACTATAATTTGTCACAGGCATTGCCTTTCAAGTAAGAAGCCAAAATTTTAGCTTTCAATGACATAGAAATGACAGCTGATACTTTAGCTATGGAGAAGGAAAATAGATTTCATCTTCTTTGCCAATTTCAATAAACTGAGAGTGGCTTCCTGGGGTCCTGCGTTGGCTGAATTCTGACACTGCTTCCAGCTCCGTGGGAAAGAGAGCTGCGATCAATTAAGGAGCGGGGAGTCGCAGCATGAGTGCTACACATTCGGCACCCACAGTGAAACAACGCCCGCCACAGTCAATAGCCACTGTGCACTCACCAGATAAGCCACCCACATCCATCTTCTTCAGGTTCTTGGCTTCCAGAATGACAACAGTCAGTTTGCCGGCAGTAGGGACGTAGCGGAGGGAGAAGCAGATGTCACCCAGTTTCTCTTGCTATGAAAACCAATACAGAGATATTAGTGAGTTTGGTCTCAGACATTGTGATTTCCTCAAGAGGATGGTTATGACAATTAGAGTCTGAAGACTTCAAAGTCCATGGGCATTTTTATAGTGGCCATTTCATATGATACCAGCCTTTTCTTTTTGAAGATTATCTACTCAGCTTTGGGGGAAAAAGACCATTTACACTTTAATATCCAGTAGAATATGTCTATAATTCTGGAAATGAGACGAAGATGACTACTGCCTTTGAGATGGCACTGAGGAATACTGCAAAACTCTCTGGAAATCCCCTTGCTTTATTAAAGAGCGTTATATGGTTAACTAATTTTTTTTTTATTAGAATCAACCCATCTCAGTGTTTGTCTTTTCCCCTTTCAAATAAGATTATATCTAAAGCCTATGTTAGGGACTTGGGAAGAAAGACATCTTTGTTCAGCTAAATTCTATTTATTGTGTTCTTTTTTTTTTTTTTTTTTTTTTTGGTTCTTTTTTTCGGAGCTGGGGACCGAACCCAGGGCCTTGCGCTTCCTAGGTAAGCGCTCTACCACTGAGCTAAATCCCCAGCCCCAATTCTATTTATTGTTGAAGAATTCTTAAATTCACATCACATAAATGCACTCAAGTGCGAGTTTTTGTGTGTTTTGGTTTTATTCATGTCAAGGCAGTCTTCCTTTGTCTTTATCCTTAAACTTATAAAAATCCAGTAGCAGGCTAGAAAACTGTAACATTGTCCCACAGTGAATATCCTCCAAGCTCCTCATGGAGTTTTAAAGGACATCCAGCAATTCTGTAAGCAGGTGACTCAGAATAACTTATCCAGCTCAGCAAAGGATGATGGCATATAAAATGATCCTTTCCCAGAGAGGACTCCTATTTATCGTCTTCTCTTAAGTGGGATGTTGGGAGGTTTTAGGATTACTTATTATTTTTTACTCCAGCTAACAACCATGAGGTTCAATGTGACTATAATTTGTGTGTGTGTGTGTGTGTGTGTGTGTGTGTAGGCGTGCTTGTGAGCACACGTGTGTGGATAAGAGGTGAGAGAGAATAAAAAGAATTAAAGATATTGTACCTACCTCCTGAGATGGAAAAGGCTCCTGACAGCCATCTGACCTAAAGAATTCACTGTATGGCCCACTAGAGCTTGTTTCTTAATGCTTTCCTTCCCGAAATCTAAGTTTAATTCTGAAGAGGGAAATACTTGTGTCAGACTTCTTAGAAAGACCTGTTAGAGTATATGGAAACTACTGATACCCTAAAAGTCTTCTCATCTTGGCCTCTTCTTGGATCTGTATTTGGCCTTATTTGTAGCTAGACATAAGTACTAAATGAGCCAATTTCCAGTGTGTAAATACCAACCTTAATATAATGGAAAAAGGCATTTTCAACAAATGGTGCTGGTTCAGCTGGAGGTCAGCATGTAGAAGAATACAAATGGATCATTCTTATCTCCTTTTACAAAGCTAAAGTTCAAGTGGATCAAGGACCTTCACATAAAACCAGACACTCGCACTAACAAGAAAAAATGGGGAAGAGCCTCAAACACATGGGCACAGGGGAAAATTTCCTGAACTGAACACTAATGGCTTATGCTCTAAGATCAAGAATCGACAAACGGGACCTCATAAAATCGCAAAGCTTCTGTAAGGCAAAGGACACTGTCATTAGGACAAAATGACAACCAACAGAATGGGAAAAGATGTTTACCAATCTTACATCTGATAGAGGACTAATATCCAATATATACAAAGAACTGGAAAATTAGACTCCAGAGAATCAAATAACCCTATTAAAAATGGGGTACAGGGTTGGGGATTTAGCTCAGTGATATAGCGCTTGCCTAGCAAGCACAAGGCCCTGGGTTTGGTCCTCCGCTCTGAAAAACAAAAACAAAAATGGGGTACAGAGCTAAATAATTCACAGCTGAGGAATATCGAATGGCTGAGAAACACCTAAAGAAATGTTGAACATCTTAGTCATCAGGGAAATGCAAATCAAAACAACCCTGAGATTCCACCTCACACCAGTGAGAATGGCTAAGATCAAAAACTCAGGGGACAGCAGATGCTGGCGAGGATGTGGAGAAAGAGGAACACTCCTCCATTGTTGGTGGGATTGCAGACTGGTAAAACCATTCTGGAAATCAGTCTGGAGGTTCCTCAGAAAATTGGATATAGTATGTGGGATGATCATACAGGTGAAGTGGATACCGGATAGAACAAGGCCTGACGAGAAGGAAGGATGGGCGGGAGAAGGTTTGAGGGAAGGGACGAGACTGCAGAGTAGCTGGGGACAACATGGAAGCGGATGTTAAGATCCCACGCTCTACCTTTACAGGTTGTTGTGAGTGTTCCTAAGGGATGGATGTGTACAGGGGTTTGTATATTTAGGTGGGCAATTATATCTTATCAGTTGGATCAGAGGTTATTGGGTTGTATGTTTTTTCTTGTGGAGAATGAATTTGGGACACTGTGTAATGAATTAGGATGTGTATTTCTGCTATGGTGGCAGCCTGCCTTGGGAACTGGATGGGTAGAGAGATTGTTGCCAGGCTCAGAGAGAGGCCTTCGGCGATGTGATATGGGATGGAGCAAAGTGGGTGAGAGGCTCTGCTGACTGAGATTAAGATATCTACAGATGTCCTGGGGCACTGCGGTGCGGAATCTAGCCGGGGAAAAAGACAGCACATTTTTTATAATTTTAGAACAACAATAGCACTACCTGAGGACCCAGGTATACCTCTCCTGGGCATACACCCAAAAGATGCTCCAACATATAACAAAGACACGTGCTCCACTATGTTCATCGCAGCCTTATTTATAATAGCCAGAAGCTGGAAAGAACCCAGATGCCCTTCAACAGAGGAATAGATACAGAAAATGTGGTACATCTACACAATGGAGTACTGATCATCTATCAAAAACAATGATCACATGAAATTCTTAGGAAAATAGATGGAACTCAAAAATATCATCCTGAGTGAGGTAACCTCGTCACAAAAGAATACTCATGGTATGCGCTCACTGATAAGTGGATATTAGCCCAAGATACAGACCACAGGAAGCTCAAGAAGGACGACCAAAGTGCAGATGCTCCAGTCCTTCTTAGAAGATGGAACAAAAATACTCATAGGAGAAAATATGGAGACGAAGTTTGGAGCAGAGACTGAAGGAAGGCAATCTAGAGACTGTCCCGCCTGGGGATCCATCCTATATACAGGCACCAAGACCAGACACTATTGCGGATGCCAAGAAGTGCATGCTGACAGGAGCCTAATGTAGCTGTCTCCTGAGAGGCCCCGCCAGAGGCTGACCAACATGCAGTGCAGTGCAGAGCCAGAGGCAGATGCTCACAGCCAACCATTGAGCTGAGATCAGGGAACCCAATGGAGGAGTTAGAGAAAGGACTGAAGGAGCTGAAGGGGATTGCAACCCCATAGGAAAACAACAATATCAACCAACCAGAGCTCCCAGAGCTCCAGGGACTAAACCACCATCCCAAGAGTTCACAGGGATGGACCTATGGCTCCATCTGCAAAAGATGGCTTTGTCAGGCATCAGTGGGAGGAGAGGTGCCTGGACCTGTAAGGCTCGATGCCCCAGTGTAGGGAAATGCCAGGGTGGGGAGGTGAGAGGGATTGGGTGGGAGCAGCATCCTCAAAGAAGCAAGGGGAGATAGGAGGTTAATGAAGGGGAAACCAGGAAAGGGGATAATATTTGAAATGTAAATAAAAAATATCCAATAAAAGGAAAAAAATGTAAAAAAAGTAAGAAATGTAATTTCTTTTTTTTGTGACAGTACTTACTATATATATGTATTCATCTTTCAAAGAAGAAAGAGAATGGTGGTTTTTTTTTTTTTTTTGTATGTAAGTAGAGAGGGAGGGAGAGAGAGAAAACACGGGTCTGTCTTTCCATGCTTAACTAACGCTGTATTGAAAATGGCACCACATGTGTTTATGGCCCACTTTTTCTATTTGTGGAATCCCTGTAGTGTCTGACAACATGCCTCTTGGTTGATGAGGACATTGCTTTCATATTCCCGTGTAGATGGTTTAATTCTCCCACTTGTCTATACGAGATCCTTGCACGGGTATCACAATACCTCACCTCTGCAAAAACCATGAGTACAAAAACATTTTGGAAACATCCATGCTTTGAATCGCAGATGACATAGCTCCGTGTGGCTAGTAGTGTTATTTGTATGAGAGCATGCTTAGTTACCCTGACGCTTAGTTGACATGTCTGAGTTATTAGAATATATTATTTTTCATACTCTGAAAATACAGAGTTGGAATTAGTATTTTAGAAATTAATACAAAAGAGAGCCAGAGTCCTCTAAATTTGGTGAGGGAAGAGAAATGTACATTGACAAAATTACTCCTTGAAATGGTCATTTGGAAGCGGGCTCTATGTATAGGAATCTCCTTGTTATTAATGTTCGTCTCCTTGGTCAGCTCATTGTACTGCAGGCTAGACTACTCTCACTCCTTTACCAGGCGTGCCAGAGATGACTACGCTGTCCTAGATCATAGATCTCTATATAGCTCATGACTGGGTTCTGGGAATAGCTTGGGGTGCTAAAATAAGCTCAGTTCTATATTTCTGTCTCACCCCAAATACCCATTTTTCTTTTCAATATTTATCCTTCCTCCAGCCCATAACTTCACAATTGCAGGTAACTTTAAAAACTTCACACAGCTCGTTAGTAATGTTTGGAGACAAGCATTCCGAATCAGAGGCTGGCCTCACACTGACTGCGGCTGATGACCTTGGACCTCTGACTCGGCTGCTCATCTGTCTGTCGTGAACTCAGGGCCACAGGCATGCAGTGCCACAGAAGGTTCTCCGTTGTCTTAAGTGAAGAAACGTTTTGTCATTTTTCTTGCAGGACCATTTCATTCTTCAATCTTAAGATGCAGAGATTTTAGAAGATTCTAAAGATTCTATGCACTAGTTAGCTTCAAAAGAGGGCTCAGCATTCTGGATAGTGGAGAAATGTGTGAGATTAACTGTGGTTTTAAGCCTTTGGGGTGGATGAAGAATGAGTCTGTGAAGGAGCACATGTAGATATTTTAGGGTATGGAGGACGAGAAGGACTTATTTTTAAAACTCTTTACAGATCTGTGTTCAATTAATTTAGAGACTTTAACATGGAAATTTTTTTCATTTGCTCATAAAAATTATCAACCAGTATGGCAAATTAAGTATTATTTTTACTTGAATGAACCGAAATGACTTTCCAAAGTTTTAATTACTTCTGATCAACAGCTGTTTTAAAGCTAGTCCCCCCTCCTCCCTCAACTTGTATAATTTCGGATGTCAAGATGGTGGAAAACTCTTGCCTGGGAGAGGGCAAGAAATATCACAGTCTTATGACCCCTGTCTCCATCTTAGATTCTTACGCCACATTAACAATTATAATTTTCTCAAGAGCACATGAAGCAGGTGCTACCATGTCCATTTTATAAATAGATACTCGAGAACTCTGGGTAAGCGGTCTCAGTGAGACACTGCTTACCTTATATTCCATTCTCATTTAGAACTTTCTACACTGCTGTTTAACATATGCCTTCTCTTTAACTGTGCCTTCTAAGACCTTTTCCTAGAGGCTACCTTCTCTGTTAGTCTCCTCCTCTAACACGTAAGTCTTGACCTGCCCTTTTCTGTAGATGTGAATGTGTATCAGATTGAATCGTTCTCATTATTTTCAACTGGCATTATAACCTGCCTTGACTAACGTCCACGAATGAGTACCTCTGGCATGAGCCACAGCGTGGTGTTTGCCACTCTCCTTACTACGTCTTTCGCCATCACAGGCCTCTGACTTCTTGCCCAGACTTCACGTCCACCATTATTCAGCCCCCACTGCCTTTGCAATGAAGCCCTCATGACGCCTCTGTCAGACTTTTGAAAAAGCCCAATGAAACAAGTCCTTAGTGTTTTAGTCTCTACAAACCCGAGTGCAGATTGTTTATGGAGGGCTAAGCTAGTGTTTAGAAGATTTAGTCCTATCTTTCTTACAGTCTGCAGCACGGTATCCAGCAGTTCTGCTTTTCCTCTTTTCTTATATGAGTTCAGTCCTGTGGACTCCTGAAGTGCAAGGACTAGAATTTCGATTACTCTTCCATGCCTTGCTCTAGGAATATGATGGAGATTTTCTAAATTGTTGTGGGCTGCATGCATTGAAAGGAGAAGCTCACTGGTCTACTGCCTTGTAAACAGCACCGATGCTAGCATTCTATCAGCACTGCTTCTGGTTCGATCAACAGGTGAGCTAACAGGTTTACTGGATGCCATTCCTTTGTGCCGAGCAGGCGACTACTGCCACACTAACTCTACCATGAGGCTAGAGACCGCATCCTTCTGGAGGTGTAGCTCTTCCATCGATATTTTCAAGACCCTGCCGAGTAGCAGCTGACAGATGAATGCTTTTGCTGGTATGATTATCTCATGAAGGGGCCTCATTACTATTAGGGATTTCAGCTTTATGTATAATTTATTTTAGTGAATTGCCTTGATCACTAGGTGGAAGCTGCCAGTTAGTGTTAGAAAGTTCCAACTGTGAGATTCAGAGAAATTAACCTGCTCTTTTAAACTTTGGAACTGACAATCAGAAGGTACTTTTGTTCTGAGCAGCTTGATAATTCCACGATTTTTTTTTTTAAAGCAGCCACCGAATAGAGCAGAGATAAATTAATGATTCTATGGACAACTACACAAATCCCTTCCTTTTTGAAAAGCATTGTAGATATTAAAACAAAGGTCATCTCCAACAGACAAAAAGGTTTGATTGCAAATGAAAGTTTTTCATAGGTCTTACAGGATTCACCGTCATTTTCTATGTAAGAAAAGGGTTTTTGCTTTGGTGGCCTTTGAAAATGGGCTAAGTTCTGGTACTTTTTTGGAAACAATTTGCCTTTGAATGCGTTTTTAAAAGGTATCAAAAATGACTCAGTGCTATGCCATTTTAAAAGGACAGTCTATTTATGTTAATTGCAAGATTTTTCTCTGTGTTCAATCGGCAATATATACTCTGATGAGTGCCCCAAGGTTAGGAGTTTATTTAGAGGTGAGAAATAAATGGAGGTCTAATTGTTCAAAAATAGAAACTCAAGACTATTTGCATATTCTTCATTTGTACAAGCATTAAAAATGTTCACATGGCACTATTTTTTTTTTTTGAGACAGGGTCTTTCTATGTAGCCCAGTGACTCTGAATTTACATAGAGATCCATTTGCCTCTAGCTCCCAAGTGCTGGGATTAAAGGCATGCACCCCCATGCCTGGCTGGTCTCCAAGGAAGGCCACTGGGATGGAATGATAGACAGTATTGGGTAATAACAGGTAATATGTTCCTTGGGCAATAGGACTTTTCAAGTTCCCGATGTGCCCACAACTATGCTCATAACCCCTGTAGACTCTGCCAAATCAGTATTAACAACGAATGGACCAGATGGTCACAGTGTGAGTGCTGTTAGGAAATGCTCCAGGCTACAAAGAGTAAATCTGTCCTAGTGTACAAATGTACACTACACTGCTTAGGTGACTGGGACAGTGTAAGCCCTTGAACATTTGTGTCTGTGTGTGTGTGTGTGTGTGTGTGTGTGTGTGTGTGTGAAGATGCTGTATAAAACATTACTTTAAATGATTTCATTGATTCAGTTTTATCCAAAATAATCACTGAACCCTACCACAGGATTCTAAGCTGCAGTGTAGTCTCTGTGGTACCCAGATGAGTGACCAAGGTAATAGTGACCCCAGTACAGGTGCAGCAGAAATGATGTGGGAAGGGAATCTTCACACATTGAAACAGCCTCGAATCTAGTCATAGAGCTAAGGAGAAAAAGGTACTTTAATTAGAGATAACCCCCTGCCTCCACGTGTTATCGTTACCAATTTCTCAAAGTCATCTCAAATGCAGTTTTGCCAAAAGTGCCTGATGTCCGCATGTCATTTAAGACAGGTTTTCTTCTTCTAACCGGATCTGGAGGGTGTGTGGGAGACGGAACAGTGATGCATACAGCATCCAGGAAGAGCCTTCGCCTGCGCTGAAATGAAGGCTCAGAGGGAAGGGAGGCTCGGTGAACCCCATGCAGACAGCGAGCGCTTTAGACGCAGGGATACATGAACCATTTATCAGCTTAAAACACACCACTCTCCTTACAGTGTGAAACTCAAGTGATTTAATAAGAAGTAGACTTGTGCTTTGTGATATAATAGATTTTCAAAAATTTCCTCATATTTTGAATAAGAGATAGAGGCAGTCCCATTAGAAATGATTAACAGCTAAAACGTGGATATTTGGTGTGATTAAAAGAAGGATTTCAAAACCAGAAAGTGGCTATTAAAATTAAGTAATATTTCAGCGAAGGGCACTGGAAGCAGCCCCGGCCAGCCATTGGAATTAGCTCAACGTGTACTTACTTAATGGGGCCCTTTGGTCAATGAATTATACAAAATCAATCAACAAAATAGCAAAATAATGCTTGGTTCGGACATGTTCTTTGAAAAAATATGAAGCATTGGGAGGCTAGGGGGTATCATTCAAAGCAGTGGGGGACAAAGGAAAAGACAATTTACTAAAACATACTTTGTCCCCAAATGATATAATGCTAGTTAATACCTTGTATGCTAATTCAGAAAATGGAACATTAAAACAGGACCCAGGTAGATCAGGGGTGGTTTTCGATGAGAAGGTGTTGAAGAGGCTGCTTAACTCTCCCGGTTCCACTTTCCTGGTCGCCATGCCAGGGTCTTGATTGCATAGCTATGCAGTCACCTAGCAGAGCAAATGTGTCCCCATGATTTCACTGTTTGTGCTTACCTATTACTGTTAACTGCCTGGTTTCCTCGCTACTGTATGAGGTGCTGAGCTAAGAAACGCACATTTTAAGTCACGAAGTTTGTGGAAATCATTTAGATAGTATGAGAAACCAAAAAGCATCCAGCTCATTCTTACTCTTAAACGTCCGTCTTAAAATGTTCTCAGCCTTCCTAATGCTGTGACCCTTTGATACAGTTCCTCAAGTTGTGGTGACCCCCAGTGATAACATTATTTTGTTGCTACTCTGTAACTGTAATTTGACTGTAACTGTTACAAATCGTAATGTAAATATCTGATATACAGGATATTTGATAGGTGCCCTCCCATGGGGGTGTGACCCACAGGTTGAGGACCACTATTAAAGAGCCCCCTGTCTCTCATGTTTCTGAATTTCTCCATTATGGAGGTTACAGGTGACCCAAATATGAAAGGGAGGGCAATAAGAGACTCGTCTTCATATTTATTCCTATCTCACACTTTTGTTTCATTGAAATGTTTGAAATAACACAGTATGAGGCACGCCATAGTCCGTATACTATTCGTGTATAAATACAGAGATATAGGCCATGTGTGCACGTATCTCATCAGGAGGCAAAAATACACGTTGGAATGTCTTCCTCAGCGTTAAAATGAGTCACAGGAGATTCCTCAGCCACTGAGGACTGGTGTGGGTGCTGTGGGTAGATGATTGGGTTCAGTTTGTATGGCTGCCACTTAACAAGTCTGCCACTGCTAAGCCTCGGGCAAATTACTAGTCCTTTTGTCCCTCAATTATACATCAGATTTATTAGTCAGTATGCATAAAGGAGATAGAGGCCTATAAATAGGTGTGCTTGGGATTATTAAAACATCTCATTTCAACTACACTTTCCTTACAGCCAAATATATCAAAGGAATTAAATGGCAGCTGCTTCTGTGTATCCATGGCCTAGTGATTATTTTCTGCATCCTTTTATTGAAATTCCATCTCTCAGTTGCTTAGCTTTTCTACCTCTCCATCCTCTCATCCGTCGTCACCTTTCTCAGAGCTTAGTTCAAGCCCCAATTTTCTTCATAATCATTTAGAAAGATTGTTATTAATAGGCATTTCTAAGATTTTGAGATTTACGATGCAGGGGTGATTTCCACATTTATATCTGGACCCTCCATCTTTTGTCAGGCCTCAGACTCATCTGTCCAACTGTCTGCTTGCCCTGAACTTCTCTTGTACCTCTCAGGCTCAAATGTAAAACTCTGTATTTATGGTCAGATAGTCTCAATTCTCCAGAGATCACCAAGAGTGGTTTGATCTGTTTCACCAAATGACACCAGCATCTAACTCTAGCTGCCCCAGTTGGGAGAATGGACACTGCCACCTTCTTTTGCAGTCTGATCTGTTAACTTGCCATCTGCCTCCCTTTGGCCACTTATTTCAACATATCTCACTCATTGCCCTTAGACACATTTCTGGCATAGAGTTGACAGAGTTACTTTTGACATTTACTTAAAATCCTTAAGTCTCCCATCTTCCTTGGAATGAAGACTCATGTTCTGACCATGTTACACTATGCCCTAAGTTCTATTTCCTGGTTCCTCCTCAGTCTTGTCTTATACTACTTAAGCTCATCTCCATACTACACGGGGAAAGTCTTGTTCATTACCCTAAGTATGCCCGCCACCTGCTTTCCCTCAGGCTTCACATGACTGGTACCTTGGCTTGGCACATTCTGCTCTCTCGCCAGGTTTTTGTTTTTTGTTTTTTTTGTTTTTGAGTTAGACAAATTCACTCATCTTTCAGACCTCATTTCAAAATTCACTTACTTACCTAGCCCATTCACACTAAATCAGGCCATTCTTGGGTGCTTTTGAAATACTCTTAGATTGTAATCAGTTTATCACAGATCACATTAGATTGGACATCTATAGAGTCTGCTTCTCTCTATATGCATAGAACCTATTTAGGGGATGGTTTGAGTGTATTGAGTGCACAGCTCTGGATAGATGGCCAGCTGTTCACCAAAGACCATTCCCTTTGTGGGAACTCTGTAAAGGCCGCACGTACAGCACATGATTTCCTTGAATTCAGATGTCACCTAGTGACTCGAATGTGAATGAGTGATGTGCATTGCCTATGGAACCTGTCTCCTAGACTTCCTACGCATGATCTTCCCTGTGTGTGACCATGGCCTCTAAGTGGCCTTGGCAGCTACATGCTGAAGACGGCAGAAGACTCAGAACTAGGATTCCTGTTGAGTTAATAAAGCAGAGTTCAACTCCAACCTGAGAATGTTTATATTCTAGTGAACCTCATCATCATCATCATCATGAACAGAAACTGTACCTTTTCCTATATAATTACATTTAAGCATTTGGTTGTGGATTTGTGACTGTTGCCTACCCCAAATAAAAATTTTTTCTGGGCAGGCTCTCTTATAACCTTAGTTATCCTCAAACTCACTATATGGCTCATATCCTGACACAATCAATACAAATAACTGAATGGGTTTTAACATTGTTTTCAGAAGTGTGATCAGCGATCCATTTATGGGTTGTAGAAAATGAGGAAAACATGACCTTATTTCTGTCATTATTTCCTAAATGCTCATTGCATTCTCAGCTTATTAGTCACTGTGCAAAGTGTTAGGAACGAATTCTGATTAAAACTTGCCCCTGACTTGAAGAAGCCCATCTTTGCTGGAGTGATCAAGCTTATAGCTAAAGAGTCAACAAGAATTATGAGTGCCTATGGAGAAATGTGCATTAGGAAGAGGCTCTGTAGAGAAAACAGAGGCATTTTCTGTGTGCAGTCAAACAGATATAATGGCACGTGAGGAGTAGAGGGTGTCGAGTCATAGAACCTTCGATGATTTCTTGTAGCATGGGGCATTAAACTACAGTACAAATAGATAAAGCCAGTCTGCTGTGACACACTGCTGTGACAGTGTGGAGCAGGGTAGCTACACATGATAATGATGCATATTTTTAAATGTTTGAGGACATTTTTGGATGCTTTCACTAGAAAGGAATGCTACAAGTGTTTTAGGAGATAGCCATCTTTAATCTTATTTAAATATAATAATATGTATTAAAATATCAAAGTATACCATAAATATATTAACTTTTATATTTTCAGGCACAGTAAACATCTATTCAATCATCTGTGCAGACAATGGACAATTATTTAGCTTTAAAAGAGGAAAATCTTACTGGGACAGAGATGAGCTTGAAGGACATAATAAGAAGTGAAATAGGTCAGTCACAGGAAGAAAACACTGCATGATCTCTCTAAATGGGTTGAATAAGAGGAGTATGGCGACCAGGATGAGGAAGAGAGAGTGGCTACGGGTCACAGAGTTCTATACACATATACTTTTGGTGACCTGCTCTCCAGCATGGTGACTCAGTTAACAATAATATATCCTTAAAACTCACTGAGAGTCGATCCAAATAATCCTCACCACAAAAAGTGATACATGCGTGGGCCCTTGGGCTAATTGGTCCCATTGAGATGTTTACAGGTCTCACGGTGTCTGGTTGGGTGCTGCGTGTCATTTACATTTACCAAATTCTTCTCAATTACCCCTCAATAAAGCTAATAACAAGCTAAAAAGTTAAAAAGTTAAAGGAAGATCCTCTGGTCCTACAGCAACTTGATGTGCCAAGGCTGGGTGACATCCTTGTGGCTCCCCCCTCCTCTGAGGAGAAAGAGGAGTGGATTTGGGGAGGAGTACTGGGAGGGGAAGTACTAGAGGGGGAAACTGTGGTTGGAAACTGAGTTAATTTTTAAAACATTAAAAGAAAGAAGATTCATATTGTAGTGTGTGTGGGTACCTAACATTCAATTATCTACCCTCTTAGCTAAAAGTTTAGATCTCTTCAAGTGTTTAAAATAATACTAACCAGTGCTTTGCCCCCTAGAGCACAATATTGGCATCTGGCATGGCATTAAACTTAGTTGACAGTTCTGAGTTGTGGAAGACTCATGAGCGAGTGGAAGTTGGCAAAACTGGGAAAGGGAGTAGGTGTGACCTCCGTCTTGGAGTGCTATTATGGTAAGGAACAGGATGGGTACATTCAAGTCACTGAGGTACGGATGCAGCGCATATCCTGGGTGAGGTACCCAGGACAAACCTTAGCAAGGTGCTCTGCCCGTCCACATTCTCTGTCAGCCAGCCAGATAGCCAGATTTCCCGACTCAGATTCAACCTTCAATATTCTGTTTTCTTTTTAGGCTTGACTTTAATGCTAAGGGATGTACACGGGCATCTCTCAGATCTGGATCATGGGAACTAATGTTATAGTTTATTAGAATGCAATATGGATCCGGTATTCTGAGATATGAGAACGGACCTCTGTAAATAACAATGCAGATTGCCAACACAGTCATAAAAGAGGCATTTTTAAGTAAGCATGTCAGAGAGTGGATCTTTGGTCTAGGAACATTCTTGAAAAGCAATGCCAGATAACCCTTGAGAAGGGCATTTCCTGCCATTGTGACCCTGAAGGGGTCTACTCTAGTGCAAAGGCATGCATTTGAATGACTGATGTGTAGGCCGACCCTCGGAGCAACACAAAAGTCTTACTAATCACTCTGAACAACAGCAAGGCGTTGTCTGCAGACATTTTGCTATTCCACAGCTGGCATCACAGGCTCATCCTCATGAGCTCAGGGGCAGTTATTGAGAAGGGACTCTTTATGAAGAAAACACAGCAACCGAGGGGCCGTTCTATTGAAAGGACACTTTCTTCTTTCCAATTCAGGAATGCTGGTGCCCAGGAGGAAATGCCCGGAGGAAAGGCAATGCCCTGTGTGGTTCTGAGATGCCATTGCTTCAGAGTAATGGTGAATAAGGGAGAGTGTATGTTCAGCAGCCCAGCTCCTGGTCACACACTGAGCACATGGGTCTCTCATTGCTTTGTTTGCGTTGAGGTTGGGGTAAGGTTTATCTGTGAGCCAGAGAGATCATAAAGCCACAGAAGGGAAAAAAAAAACAACCATGAGAAAAAGAGCTGAGCAGAAGCAAACCAAGCCACACTGAAGCCAGCTTGGAGAGCGAAGCCACCGGAAGGCAGTTTAGGGAGATGGGGGGGGGCAGAGTGATGTTTTAATTTTATCTTTTTGTGGGGTTCATCCATTGCACATGGGAACCCGATAATTATAGAGAAGGTAGAAAAATGACGAAGAAGGCAAAGCACTGGGGAACAACTAGGAAAAGGAAAAGAAAAATTCGAGAAAGAGTTAAGGAAAAAGCACAGGGCTTTCTGTTTAACCTTCCATTGAAAAGAAGCCAGAAGGAAGAGGAGATAAGAGAAATCAACAACCTGGGAATCAGGAGGGAGCTGTGGGGAGACTTTAAAGAGTTCTGGATCACTCGAAGGCATCACTGGAAGGCTGCAAGCTGCTGCCCACCCAGGGACTGGGTGCTGGGAGTCTAATTATTCGTTCACCTGGGGAGAAGGCAGAGACATCTGCAGCTGATGTTTCCATAGGAATGGAGCTTGATGTGAACCTCAGGGGAAAGAAAGGTATACCACAGGCTGTGTGGGAAGAAAAGCATGAGGAGGTTTAGTGATTTCTTCAGGCAGGCACGCTAAAGCCAAAAGCTTGCTCTGCAGAACTGGAGAGGGATGTAGGAGATCGAAAAATGATGAACGGCAATGGTATATGAAAACTTAGCAGCACAGGGGCAAAAGCTAAGCATGAATCAGAGCGATTGAGATGCGCATGGATACTGTACCCGTGTCCAGAGCAGAAACAGGCCTGGCTACTGTTGAGACAGCCAGGCCTGTCCTTTGCATCCACGGGCATGGATCACGGGAACTGAAAGGACCTGAAGAAGCTCTTAGATGCAGCAAAACAGCATGAGGTGCTGCACGAGACAGCAAGGGTATGCAGTAGCCCTGAGAAAGGTGTGCTTCAGAGGGTTGTATGGAGAAATCTATGAACAGTGTTAGGTGTTATTTATGTTCCTTTCAAAAATAATTTTTGATGGCGCAGCAGGTTTTTAGACAAATCGAGAGCAAAAGCTAAAATAAAATTGCCTAAAGAGGATGGCATATGTAGAAGAAACAACACTACCTGGGAATGGAGAGGCTTGGGTTTGAAGTCTCCAGAGGGGAGAAGAAAGGACTGGAATAAAGAGGAGCCAAGGAAAGGCATTCAGAAATACAAAAGCAGCCCAGGGAAGGCAAGGGGAAGAGGAGACGTAAATAACCTGCTTTCCACGGTGAAGCCCAGGTTCTAGGAAAAGAAATAAAGGAGACTTTGAGATAAGAGGGAGAAGAAGATCACAGAATGAAAAGGAATAGCTTACAAAGACTTGGAGGTAGAAAGCACACAGGCGCTGAGAAAGTTCTGCCTGCAGGGGCACTATGTAATGGAAAAGACCATGCCAACGATGGCCAGCAAAATGAAACTTTACAACAAAGTGTTTCTAAGAGCATGGGGAAGGAGGCTAGGCCCTCTTATGGGAGTGTCTTGTGGCTTCCTTTAAAAAAGTTATATTTTTATGTGTATGGGTGTTTTGTCTGCATGTATGTCAGTGCACCGTGTACATGCAGTGCCCTAGTAAACCAAAAGAGGGCAGCAGATTCCCTGGAACGGGAGTTACAGATTGTGAACCACCATATGGGTGCTGGGAATCAAGCCTGGGTCCTCAGCAAGAACAAAAAATTCTCTTCACTGTTAAGCCATCTCAACAGCCCAGGCTGTGGCTTTTTGATGCTTATTAATCAAAGAAGGCTGGTAGCTACAAGGGGAAACAGGGTACCAAGGGAAACATTGTTAGATGTGAGACTATGTAACCAGTCAACCCTGGGAAGGCCTCTGGATCTCCTAACCTTCAAACTCACGGATTATGGGAGAGCTTTTGGAGAGACATAAAACTGATTTGGGGGGACACTCTTGGAAGGGGTGATGTTCCCTGAAAAGACATTTGAAACCCAGGGGCAGCTTAGAGAGACAATGATAGGTGAAGGATGAAGGCCACAGACATAAGTGGGAAAGCCATGGAAGTATTACCAAAGCACACTAACAGAGGAGATGTCCACGCACGCACGCACACACACACACACACACACACACACACACACACACACACGCACACACACACACACAAACAATGCTACATGAAAGCAAATCCAAACATACTTGCAGGAAACCAGTGAAGGGGAGCGACAATTCACAAGCTCCCCTGTCACTCTGAGAGCTATCCCTCTGCTGGCTGCCTTCCCCTCCTTTGTTTTTCTTCTTTATTTTTCTCACCTGTCCTTATTTTCTCACCTGTCATCTCTTTAGTACGTCTTTCCTTGATCATTCTCAGTGAAGCACGTCCCTCCTCTGTCCCTGTTGCTACAGCACCTTTCCAAACTCCCTGGACATTGTATTGATTGCTTCCGACTCTGCTGTTGTCTCTGTGCTTTAACCAACATCGCTTTAATTGGCATCAACCATGAGTTACAGGTCAGCACAAAGCTGGAGGTAAGAGAGATTCTGTCTTAGCCTAGGAAAAGTAGAAATAGAGAAGTTCTTGGTCTGGAGGCTTAGAGTAAGGAAAGGTTGGACTTATTTGGTCAAAGCTATAAGGACTATAGGGGGAAATGAAATTATGTACAGTCATAAAAATAGAGCTACCTAGATGAACAGCTGATAATTAAATTTTTTGTATCGTTCTTATGTGGGAGTTTCTAATTAAGGAAACATCTGAAAATGAGAGTAGGTTTTGGGGAAAGATGCAAAAGCCAAGAATACTGTATGACCTTGAAGGTGATGACCAGGGGATATAAGTAGAAAAGGAGCAAAGAGAACAGCATCTCAGACCAGAGAAGCTGGACAGATCTAAACAAGGGCATGTGACATTGGAAACTTGCCTATCTCGATGGTTATAGAGAACATGGCACTAGGTATACATACAATGACTGTATGGCTTTTTATACAACCATGAGTAACAAAATGAAACTTAAATGTAAAATGCTTTGAAATGCTAAACTTACTCTATCAGCGAAAGGCACTAACATCCTTTATAGTTTATTCCCCTCTTCGGTATGTGTGTGTGTATGTGGTGTGTGTGTGTGTGTGTGTGTGTGTGTGTGTGTGTGTGTGTGTATGTGGTGTGTGTGTGTGTGTGTGTGTGTGCCTGCTCATTTATGTGTTCACAGGAATGTGTGCTTGCACATGAAAGCCTAGGGTTAATGCTGAATGTCTTTCTCAATTGCCCTCTACCTTATTGTTTAAGACAGAATCTCTCACTGAATTGTACTTGGCTTTTTTAATACAGGGATTAGGGATTGAACTTGGGTCCCCTTGTTTGCACTCCAAGAGCTTTACTGACGGCTGGTATTCCAGGTTAATATCAGGAGAATAATCATTTTTCAAGGAAGAGGATTCCTCCCAAGTCCAGTTTTTGTTCTGTCCTTGGCTTTAGACATCTAGTAGCTGGTCTACATAATGGTGAAGAAGAATCTCACCATTCTGAGGTAGATTCAGTTGAATGTGTAGAGCTGCAAAGAACCCTCACTTGATGAACTGATACCTGAGGTAGAGTGCTTGGCTATCTGCATAAGTTGTACTCTGGCCTGAAGGGTGGAGCCAGCACAAAAATCCCTGAGTTGAGATCCCAAGTCCAAGGTTAGGCAGTGAGGCCTTGGGACAGGATTAGGGCATAAGAGCCAAATCCTTGGGAATGGGAATGTTACTATGAACAAAGAAGCCTGAGGGACCTCTTTGTCCCTCTCTCCATGTAAGAGCTTTCTTTTTTTCTAAAGCTATATATCCCAAATGATGCTCCAACATATAATAAGGACATATGGTCCACTATGTTCATAGCAGCCTTATTTATAATAGCCAGAAGCTGGAAAGAACCCAGATGCCCTTCAACAGAGGAATGGATACAGAAAATGTGGTACATCTACACAATGGAGTACTACTCAGCATTAAAAATTATGACTTCATGAAATTCTTAGGCAAATGGATTAAACTAGAAAATATCATCCTGAATGAGGTAACCCAGTCACAGAAAAACACACATGGTAGGCATTCACTATAAGTGGATATTACCCAAGATGCAATCCACAGACCACATGAAGCTCAAGAAGAAGGACGACTAAAGAGCGGATGCTTCAGTCCTTAAAGGGGGAACAAAAATATTCATAGGAGGGGATATGGAGACAAAGTTTGGAGCAGAGACTGAGGGAATGGCCATTCGGAGCCTGTTCCACTTGGGGATCCAGCCCATATATACACAGCCACCAAACCTAGACAATATTAATGAAGCCAAGAAGTGCATGTTGATAGGAGCCTGATATAGCTGTCTCCTGAAAGGCTAAGCCAGAGCATGACAAATACAGAGGCAAATGCTAGCAGCATACCATTGAACTGAGAATGGGTCCCCATTAGAGGAGTTAGAGAAAAGATTAAAGGAGCTGAAGGGGCTTGCAACCCCATAAGAACAACAATTCCAACCAATCAGAGCTCTCAGGAACTAAACCACTACCCAAAGACCCATGGCTCCAGCTGCATATGTAGCAAAGGATGGCCTTCTTAGGCATCAATGGGAGGAGAAGCCTTTGGTTTTGCCAAGGCTGGATCCCCCAGTGTAGGGGAATGTCAGGGTGGGGAGGTGGGAAGCAGAGGTGGTTGGGGAAGGGTAACACCCTCATAGAAGGAGGAGGAGGGGGAGGAGGAGTGGGATAGGGGGATTTTGGATAGGAAACCGGGAAAGGGAATAACATTTGAAATGTAAGTTTTAAAAAAAAAGCTATATATACCAGAAGGCAGGGCCTACTAGACACCATGTGCAGTAGTTCTCTCTTTCCAAGCTGAAGAACTTGAGAACGCTTTCTATTATATGTGTCACGTAGCTTATGACCCTCTTTTAAAAATAATCTTTCAATTCAAAATGTTCCCCCTTAAATTCCTTATATTTCTTATAGTTGAGAGATAGTTTTGGATTAAGACAAGGTATGAAACCCAACTGTGACTACTACCATTTTAGTCCCATCCGAGGGACGCACTGTGTACACTCTTTACTGGAGATAAACAGGAGTAAAGCGAGCCCATCTTTATTTAACAGCCTGATCTATCTGGGAGCTTTGTAGTTTCATTATGAAACTAATAGTCAGACCACGGGCAGGAGAACTCCAGTGTTGCCATGCCCAGTCTATTCAGTTCAGGTTTCAGGCATAGACAAGTGTATGTGGGGCTGCAATTGTAGGCACGTAGCTAGGAAATTTGAATACACAGTTTTAGCTTAATGATCCAACTGAGAGGTAACACAGAGGAACTTCAACGACATCTAGGTGAGAAGGAATCAGTTCAAGGTGACAGGTGAGCCCCTTATCCAACCATGGCTCTTTGTGGTCTCACCTGCATGATTCTTTTTCAGGTTTTGACTTTTCTCTCTAAAGTGGAGATCTCCTGTTCTCATTCCTTCCTGCTTAAAGGTTATACATCTCATTAGTGTACCTCACATGTGGCCTTAACCATACAGCTTGTTGCAGCCGAGTTACACAGGGAGCCATGATCATCTCTAAGTACATCCGGAATTCAGAAGCTCTCAAATTGTTCATTTTGCAGAAACAATTTCGTTTCCATCTGCTTTGCCTAGGGGGGAGTTCACTGGTGTTTTTTTGTTAAGAAAATTGGAATATCATTAGGGAATTCAGTGGATGCTTGCACAAACGTGTCATGTCAGTAAATCACGTAAGCAAAACCAGAGCTGATAACCGAACAGGCATGATGTAAATTTGAATGCAAGCCATTCTCAGCAAAGGTGGCTGTTTGCTTCATTTTGCCTTCAGACTGGCAGCTGGAGGGGCCCTGCTGGGATGGCAGGAGCTTTTAGTTATGTAAAGTACAGCACAGATTTTTATGAGAAATGACTACCAAAGACAGTGTTAAAACAGCATATGTTATGTAATTACGACTTATTTTAAGCTTCGGCAGCTTTCTCCTTTATTTGTAATGGCATTCTGTTGTCAACTTTAGCATCCCATTTTAATGAAGGAAAGTTAGTAAGTTTCGAGACCACACCAATGAGAAAATGGAGCCATACGTTTCTGGTCAGTTGTGTCGGACGGATGGCATCATCTTCTCATGACATCATTCTTATGTTAGACCCATTTTCTGATTGTCTTCCACAGCACCTCACTGAATGGAGAACAATCCTATCTTTTACACTTGTAAAAATCCCGTAATACTCTATGCTTGTGTGTACCAACATCCTGCCTTCGTGTTGTTTGCAGATAGTTATTGAAATGTAGGTCATACAAGCATTAGCAGTTGTACAACATCATGCCACAAAAAGGATAGTGAAGAGCTTGAAGTAATCTGTATTTCCATTGCTTTAATATGCAAATTAGTTTTTTGGCAACTAAAGAACTGAAGAGAATATATAGTTTTGAATTACTGCATAAATTTAAAATGGTCTCAAAAAATCTTTCAACTAATACAAAGAATTTAAGAAATTCAAGGTAGAATATCAAGAATTAAAAGCTGAAAAGACTGTGTGTTATCTGAGAAAAGGCTCGGGGCAATCGGACTCCTTGAATATTTGATAACATATGGTTGACAGGGACAGACTCACAGACACAGAGAAATACTTCTGTGAGATGCTAAGGGCTAAAGGAGTGTTGTAGATTTAAGTTTATAGGAGAAATGACCCAAAAGGCAATGTATGCTAGTGAAATGGAATTTCTATAATATGCAATGCAGATTAAAGGTAGCAAAAGGAGTCAAAAGTTTTGCTTACAGGTGAGGGAGGCATGGAGAGCAACGCTTCCTGAAAACTGCTGTTTCCATCATAAATCTTTGACACTCCTCAAGCATACAAGTATGCAGGTAAACGGGCTGCTGAAGTGGTCCACTGGGCAAGGCACTTGCTATATAAGCCTGACAAGACCTCAGTTTAATGTTAGAAGGAGAGAACTGACTCTCCAATGTTTTCTTATTCTGCTCCCCATATGTCACGCACACCCAAACACATGAACACACGCATGCGCACACACCCATGCATGTATACACACACACACACACGCATACATACATACACACACACAGAGGCACGCACTGTTTTTTTTTTTTTTTTTGGTTCTTTTTTTCAGAGCTGGGGACCGAACCCAGGGCCTTGCGCTTCCCAGGCAAGCGCTCTACCACTGAGCTAAATCCCCAGCCCCTGGCACGCACTGTTTTAAGAGTTAACAGAATGAGTTGGTGCAGAAGTAAACTGGAGCGGCTGCTGCAGAGCTCACTGGGGAAACGGTTTCCTTGGCTGATAAGTTAGAAAATCAAGAAAGGAAAACAGACAGGAGACAAAGTCTATATTCCTAAAAGACAGTGGGTTCACAGAAATTGCAGGCAGCCAGTACTGTGCTTTCGGTGGCAGTCAGCCTGCTGATAAGTGTTGGCTTATCACTTACTAGCTGTGTGATCCAAGAATATTCTTAGCCTTGTTATCCTTATCAGCAAAATGAGAATGCTAACATTCACACCAAAGTAACGTGTGTTGTACACACAACAGAACCTGGTGCATAGTAAGCGCTCAGGAAATGCTGGCCATTGGTAGTAAGAAGCTGTCGCCGAGGGGCAATTTCTGAATTACCATTATAGTTATGATCTCCACGAATGGACAGGACAAGACTTTGCCCTAGGAAATAACAATTAAAACTCAGAGCCCAGGTTCACACAGTACCAAAGTCCATACTTTGTCTTCTCTGTAATAAACATTTCAGGAGGCTAAATGTTCTCCTTTACACTGGATCATATCTAATAATACCCAGCACTCATGATATGGTAGAAAGACTACTGTTAGCACAAAGTTCCTGAACTTGGAAAAAAATCGTTATGTCAGGCTCTCCCTGGTGTCACCATTCATAGCTAGATTGTTCATCTTGAATATTTCATATTAGCTGTTGAGCAATTTGTAATTGCTTTCATGCCTTCCTGAGTGAACAGGATGCAGCTGCTGTAATTCTGAAATGACCACCTCAAGGTCTTCCATGGACATTGTAGATGTTCAGGTGAAAGTGTCTCAGAGGAGCTGAGGAGGTGCAAACACAAGCTCCCTGTTTCCCTCTACACTCCCGAAGTTGCCTCAGCTAAATTGATTGACTAAAAAGAGATGTATTACATTTGCCTTGAATCAGAAGGCATGGGAGAATCTATTGCTCTGTCCTCGCAGAGATTTAATGAGGTCAAATAAGATAAAATAGGCAAGGAAAGCTGTCTGTAGTAGAAAAGATAAATGAGTCAGAGGTATTCAAATCATGAATTAGGAACTTAGACACCTGCCTTGCCCCTTACCTGTTGAGTGACCTTGAAGAGACTTTCTGCTTTCTCCCTCAGTTTACTACTGGATAAAATGGAGACAATAGCTGCTGATTTCAAATGGTTGTAAGGACTTAATGAGAGGGGACATAGATGTCACTTAGAGCCATTCCTAGAACATGGTAAATGCACTAGCTTTTCATTATTACTTCAAGTCCAATACATGCAGTTGACACAAAGTTAAAATATAATGACTGTCTTTTTACATTCTTAATCTGTGGTACATCTCCTAGCGCAAATAAGATCCATTTTTTATTAATTAATGAATGGATAATGGCATCATGTGCATAGAGATTTAACCCAAGTCACTTTTCTAACTAGGTTGTTCTTGCAATTCTTGGAGATGGTGAGTAACAGGAGTGGTGCTTAGCTGTACCCATGTGGAGATGTGTTTCTCAACTGGCATCGACCCTCTTGCAGGGAGAATCAGGACCTCCTCAAATGGTGGGTCTTCCAGAGCTTAAGCCCACTATAACCTTTTGATAAACCACAGTTTGCATTTGGGCGCCAATGGCACTCTCAGCAGCCCTGAGTTTGGGTCAACAGAAGCCTGGCTGGAGAAGTTTTATACATGCAGCTGCTCGATGGGACATGTGGAAATGAAAAAATCACAAAATCCTTAGCGAAACATTAAAATACACCAGTCTAAAATGCAAGGGGGATAGTCAGGCTTCTTTTTCAAAGAATGAATTTGGCCTTTGGCTTTATTTATGAGTAGTTTAATGGAAGCCATTTGACTAGCGAGGTGAGATCGGAATGAAGAAATTGAAACACCATCACGTGACTATACTATTTAGGAAACTATCAAGTACGTAATATGAGGCACTGAATTACATGGTGAAAAGGAATGTGATCTTAAATATAAATGAATTGTTTTAATCAGTGACCAAGAAAGAATCCCTTTAGTATTTGTATATATTTCTACAACTTCATTTTTTGCTTTAGATGTGCATTTGCCTATCAACCCAAATAAGTATTGAAATTACTCTCAGTGCCTCTCTATTTCCATTCCTTCTATCTACTCATTAAGAAAATTCTACAACCTAGTTCTTTTAAAAAATGTTATTTTTATCTCCACGGCTATATAGTTTCAGAGACACTGCAACAACCTCCTCCTCACAGAGGCACAGCCTCTAATACCTCCCCACTACCAAAGGGTTGGTCTTTAAACACATGAATGATGTGGCCTCTGGCTCCTCCCTCACTACAAGGATAACACTCCACCTCCCGTCTACAGCCGCCTTGTTTGTTTCTTTGGCTTACCTTTGGCTTTCATTTGTCCCTTACTCAACCCAATCAGACCTGTGTCTGAATGCTCCCACTGCTCACCTCCCTGTTCTTTTTCGAAGTCCTTATCTCACCACATTGAAGTCCTACCATCTTTTATAACACACCTCAATTCACATTTCAATCATTTTCTCCCCTTAGCTTCCTATTTCCGCACCGCACCAACCCTTCCTAGGGTACAGATAAGGTGTCTGATTCATCTCCCTATCACACCCAGCAAGGCAGGAACTTCAGGTGGAGGCTTGCTGAGTTGAAACATTGAATTATTGATGCCTTCTATGGAGAAACCACTTCCTTGGTTTTTATGCTTCACTTTACATAGTCAAATGTGGGAGTTACTGAGCCGATGATGGCATGGTGGAGTGGTGGCTGGAGGAGAGAGGGCCTGGGCTTTGGTGCTTGGGCTTTCCTGGATCACAGCCACAGGGAATGTGGCTGTTGAGAATTGAAATACAGACTGCAAATGGGAGGTTATGTACGCTCCTTTGAGGGACTCCCTTACTCTTCCTGTATGGAATGATGCTAGCATCACTTCGGTATTAGTAGGAAGACTGAAGGTTTCAAATAGCATGTACGACTTGGAGTACAGTACTCTTAATTTTATGAAAATAGAAAAGCCTTTATAGACATTAAAAACTTCGGCATATTCAGCGTACTTCTGAAGATAGTAAAAAAAAAAATAGTTGCTACAGGTTTGTGTAGGAAATGGATAGAATTATACCCATGAGTTGTTGCTGAAAACAAACCATCAGATTTACAGTAAAGTGGCAAAACTTCCTAAAACTATTGTCTATTCCTTGTCTGTAGGGACCACCTCATAGGGAGTCCCTGTTTCCCTTTGTGTTATAATTTAATTCCCAGCTAAAATAGGCAAACTTTTAGAACTAACAAGGAAAATGAGAAAATACATAGCTGTTTTGTTTTTGTGGTCCTTCAGTCAGCCTAAAATATTTTCTTTCTGTGATCAATACATTTTTCCCAAGATTGGGAACAGAACACATATTCTTGGGCATGTCAAATTCAACATCTTTTTTTCCTTTATGCTGGACTTTGAAATGAAGGTTTTACGCACGATAGGCAAATACTCTACCACTCAGCTCTACCCCAACCCTTTTCTTTTTTTGTGATATGTTCTTGTTTAGTATCCCAGGCTAGCTGTAAACTTTTGATCTTTCTGCTTCAGTCTTCTGAGTATAGTTATTATGTGTGAGCCACCTTGCCCAAGTCGATAAATGTATCAACAAATAAATGTAACTCCTTACAGACAACAAATGTATCTAAATGTATCTGGGAGTGTGTGTGTGTGTGTGTGTGTGTGTGTGTGTGTGTGTGTGTGTGTAATCTAATATACCTGAAATTAACATAAAATGTGACTTCCGGTTCTCAGCTTAAGAACCATTTCTGGGGGCTGGGGATTTAGCTCAGTGGTAGAGCGCTTGCCTAGCAAGCGCAAGGCCCTGGAGAGATGGTTCAGTTGGTAGAGGTGCTGGCCTCTAGCCTGATGACTTAAGTCTGACCCCTAGAATCCATGTAATAGAAGGAGAGAACCAGCTTCAGCAAGTTGTCTTCTGACCTCCACAAAAATGTGCCTGTGTGCACACACCCCCTGCCACTGTCCTTTCTACTGTTAAGATAAAACTAAAACTGACAATATCAAGAAAGCTATTGCCAGTCAGTTCCCCTTTACAAACAGAGCAAAAAGGAAATAAAAAAAAAATCTGTGCATTGAAAAACACTAAAAATAGAGAGCATCAAGACAACAGTCTTTCATTTTCAAACATTGAGTCAGGATATCAAATATCTCTTGTTTCTCTCAGAACAAAACTGGGATTTTTTTTAAAGGGCAAATAATCTACAAGCCCTCTTAGGTTTGCTGTTGTAGTCCATTGCGCCTCTCCCCTGTGCTCATGAACACTGCAGTTGATGTCTCTGCTCTGATGACCACATCTCATTCTGCCTCGCCATTTGGCTTCTTCCAGCTCCTGCCTGATCATATTTCCAAATGTCATTCACATTTATGTAAGCCAGTGCACAACACAAAATTAATTTAACTCACAACAGCATGTTAATATTATTACTCTTGACACCATGGAAAATTTATTAACTATAGCTTGTGACAAACCTCCCAGAGAACATAGCCCAGCTCCAAACTGAGAGAAAAAGATTTTGGTGGAAAGCCTGACTGGATCTCTAGAAACTATAAGAAGTAAAACTCGCTGAGTTTTACTTTGATAATATTAAAACGAGCCATCCTTTATGGAAGGCAGGAAAATCTGTTCTATTTTGTGGGCTTACCCTTTAAAACGCATTTTGTGGTGCAATGCTCTCAGCTTTAGTTTTTCCTGCAGCCATAGAGATGTCGTTGTATTTGAACTTGTGGAGGGAGTGTAAGCCCACACTTTATGAGTTCATGTGCATCATATAATTTTCTCAGGGTGTAGAAGTAAGAAGAGAAAGGGGGCTCAGGATCCAGGGCATGCTGGCTAGTGTTGTCTGTAGTGGATCTCACTGTACCTTGCTAATAGCCTGTGGAGAGGTTTTGCATTTTCCGTCTTATTCGTGAGTGAATTAATGCACAGCAAAGACATCAGATGCCATTAAGTTTGTAGAGAGCATTTTGGGCAGTTTGACCTAGTCTGACTCAAGATACCTCTCTCTCTGTCTGTTTCTGTCTCTGTCTATCTCTCTGTCTCTGTCTCTGTCTCTCTCTCTCTCTTTCTTTCTATGAACTCTTTCTGTAGCCATACTCAATTTATATAAAGGAAAAGTAATTAGGAAATGTGAGCCTTACATGAACTGGACTATTTATTCTTTTTCTGACTTCTGTAAATTGCAGGTTTCATAGAAATGATCTCTCTCTCTCTCTCTCTCTCTCTCTGTGTGTGTGTGTGTGTGTGTGTGTATGTGTGTGTGCGTGCATATGGATGTCAAAGGTTAACCTTGGGTATAGTTTCTCAGCAGCATTGATCCTTGTTTGTTCTGGGATATGCTGCTCCCTGGCCAGGCTAGCTGGCTGGCCAGCCAACAAGATACTTCCCCCCAACCCCAGGGATGAAATCGTACATGTATTCCACCATGCCTGATTCTTTTAACCTGGGAGCCAGGACTGGAACCTAGGTCCTCACGCTTGTGCAGCATCTACGTTACCAATCAGGCCCTCTTCCTAGCTCTAGAAATGACTTTATAACATTTCGTAAATTCTCCAAACCCGACATTTGTAAAGAGAAACTGACATTGACATTTAAAAGGCATGGGAGGCTAAAAAGCACGTTCTAGGTATTTTTGTATGAAATTAAGTGTGAAACGGTATTTTCTTTGTTCAGTGACCAATGGTCTCCTGTTCCATATTCACCGAGACGGAGAGTATATGCTTCCTTTTAGCCTCGAGACAGCTCTTTCCTACGCAGGAAGGTATACTTGTCACATTGGGATGCTGTGGTTTAGAAAGTACATTGCAAGTACTGGGAAGTCATGTTTCTTGAGCTTCTGATGGACTTGGCTATGGAAGCAAATCTCCTTGGCTGTCAGGAGCAGGTCAAGAGTCTTGGAGAAATGAATGGATAGTTGAGCAGAGACCCAACTTCCATGCTCTCTGCAGGGTGAGGAAACATCTAAAGGTCACTCTAACATGGCGAATATGCCAGCCATTGTAGTTTTCTGTGGTGGCCAGGAAAAGACAGCCGTCATTTGGTGACTTCTTACAACCCAGCTAGCACTATAAGTGAGAGTTCTTAGAATAAGAAACTCCGAGAAAGCATTTTTGACTAGTGTGAGTATATGGTATTTATCAAAGCTGTTGACATCCTTAAGCAATATATTTTCCACTATACTAACAGATTATAGCTCTTCATTTTGACAGATTTCATTGTTGAGTATGGAAAAGCTACCACCAAAATTTTCTTTGCCCAGTCATTTAAAATGGATACCTAGCTAATGTGTGTGCTGCTCACAGGGCTCTTAGAAAGTGAGAAGGAGGGACAGTGTGGGTGACACCCCCTTTCTGAGGACTCACAGCAAGGGTCCCTAAAACAAATCTCCTCTGAAATGAAATATTCTGGGTCAACCTTAGAAGAGATAATGATTTGTTATGTTCTTTCTTATGAGTCTCTATGTTTGTGTGCATATCCTATGTGCATGTTAAAGCTGGGACCCTGAAGAAGATAACCTTAGCACCCAATGATATTTATTCTTATTTCATAGACTCCCAAATTATTTTACATAACTATATACAAATGCTTCTAAAACTCCACTATAGTGCAATTATATCTGTCTTTATAAATGTAATTTTTTATTTGCCTTTCGACTTAACATACTAATGGATTTTTCCATATAATTATATCTAATGCCTGCTTAATATACCTAATATACCTTACTCTGAAAGCACTTTGCTAATGTTGAGCAGGGAGCCCACTTTATTTTGGGTAATTCTAAGTTGGTACAAGAACACGAGGACCTATAGTGATGTAGCTATGGCAGCAGAGGTCCAGTTTTGCTAGGTTTTGTTTACCAGAGTTTATTATAGTGTGAAACATTATATTCTGGACTGGTGTGTGTGTGTGTGTGTGTGTGTGTGTGTGTGTGTGTGTGCGCGCGCGCACGCGCGCTAATAATCTTATTAAAATAGAGTTTTAAAGAATTATTTTAAACTTGCAACATTTGGACAATATTTTTGACATTTCCTACCTGGTATGAAAGTCAACATGATGTGACTTTTGTCTTTATTATAGTCACCTCACTGTCCACTGAGGGCTGCCTGTGGGCACCTGCCCAAGGAAGGTAGGCAGACGCCGGTCTACGAAACCTGCTTGGCTCAACTCACTCCCTAAATCTATCATCGCAGTGCACAGCCTCAGGAATCCCTCTCCTCCATTTTTCACTGTCAGAAATGGATTACTTTAAAAGAAACCAAACCCTTAACTCCTGTTATCATTGTTTGTCAGAGTAATTGGGAAGAGTACGTGACAGGCCTTCTGGAAACGCAGGGGGAGATTAGGAGGCAGGAAAGGGAGACAGTACACAAAAGCTGTGCTATAGATTGATGAGAGTTCCTTTCCTCCAATGGCTTTGCTTTTTAAACACCTTTTTGATGAATCATCCCACAGGAGATAACCATGTCTGTTCCCTTACCTTGAAGCAGAACCAGGTCTGTAAATCTGTGCCCTAATTCTTATTTTAAAAAATCTTCCAAAGAGGTAGGAGTTCTCTTGGATGTCTGCTTTCACATTTAACACTTCCAGAAAGGTCTTCTCAGTTTTAATTGGTTTTTGCCACACTTTCTCTCTCCTTGGACTAAGGGGTCTTTGGAAAGTCATTCCTTTTCAACCTAAGTGGATAGCTGAGTCCCTAATTAATTCAGTCACCATTGAGTTCTCTCATTTCTTGAGTTCTGGTTTGTCTATTTTAAGAGTCTGAATCAGTCTAGAAACTCCAAGGCTGAAAAGGAGAGTTTGACTCAGACCCCAGGTCTACATGGCTTCTAGCACGCAGTAACATGGGCAAGGGTGAGGCAGTCTTACCAAGTTCATTGGTAGATGTTCTAAGATGATGCAAAAGAGAGACCTTAGCTCATTCACATTGCCTCTAATTTGCTCATAAACACAGATGCAGGAAGGTTGAATATTTGGGACATGCAAGAGTCCAAACAAATATAGGCTTTAATCTGAGTTTTGTTTTTCTTGTTTTTGAAGTCTGAGTTTTAAACGGGAAGGCTGAGGCAGACACACAGAAGATAATGTCAGCAACAGTTTCTATTTGGGTTCAGATGAGCCCCCAATTTCGCAGGCTCGGAATGTGTTTAAGTAGCTTCTATCTTAAATTGAGATCCTTGGGGATTTTAGTTTACTGTGTACGGAATCTCTGTTTAGTGATATCAGAACTTGCATTTCAGAACCATTTCTGTTCTCAGTGCTGAAGGCAAGAGCATGTAATCTTTCTCTGGAAACAAGGCATGCTGAAGCATTTCTTAGGGAACAAGGCACAGATGCATGTGCGGAGTTGTGAGGCAGCAGGTCACCCCTCAGGGAACTGAGAGAATCGGTTGCCAGCTCTCTGTGGTCTGCTCTCGACCTCCACCTCCTTCTTTCACCCTAGCACTCTAACTGATGGCTGACTGGGCAAGTGGCTCTAGGCTCTTCTCAGAGGACATCACACAGCTTCTTAGGCATTATTTGCCAGTGGAGATTACACATGGCGAACTTGTTTCTGCTTCCAGTTACTTAAGTTCTAGCCTAGGGCATTGAATTCATTATGAGTTGAATAAGAGGATCTGAGAGAAGCCAGGGACTGGGTTTTTCCATGAATGTATTCCCTGGTGATTTGTAGAACACATACTGATAAACACTGACTGCAGACTCAAACCAGAAGCCCCCAAAGAGTAGTCTAACCTAAATAAGTCTTGTGAAAACTCAGCTATGTCCCATTCGTATTTCTTCCTTGATTGGTGTGTTTTATAGGGACAGAAGTCACTTGGAAAACAAGTATCACTTTCTTCCACCACATTACATGATAAGAATGATAAAGATATAGGATTTAAACAGCACCTGTGTTAGTTGAATAGGTAACTTCTGAGCCTGATTACTTCCTCAGGAATGCTCCCTCAATTGTTAAAAGAGAAAGGCTGAAAGGTCCAAAAAAACTCGGGAATAAAAATTTTCAACTCCTCAGGAAGCAAACTGAGTGCTTCAGAGAAAGCCACTGACAATGGATCTTTAGCCAATAATGACCCCAAGCTAGGGAAGATAGCTCCAGAGCTGAAAGAGTCTCCTGGACACCTAGCCGGAGGAGTAACGGGGCCAGAGCTGAGCAGGTCTCTGAAATCCTTCAAGGTCTCAATATAATGAAACTAAATAGTAGCCAATCAGAACTGTTCTAGTGTCACTGCTTTGCTCCTACCAATCATATTAGAGGTCACCCAACCCTTCTGAAAAATTCCCCTCACCCTGTGCCCCTTGAGTCACTGCAATTTTGATGAATGGTTGTCCCCTGCATGCTGATAGTTTCTGCAGAATAAAGGCTCTGTGCCTTCATACTATTTGAGTATGGGGTCTTCCTTCAGTGATTGTTGGACCCTAACAAGGCTACCATATTGTGTGTTTACATGGTGTGTGTGTGTGTGTGTGTGTGTGTGTGTGTGTGTGTGTAGAGGTTAGAGGTCAACATTGGGTATCTCCCTCAGTGGCTCTTCACCTTAGTTTTTGAGAAGCTGGCTGATTAAGTCAGATAGGCTGGCTAGCCAGTGAGGTCCAGGAATCTGCCTATTTCCATCCTCTCAGTGCTGCAGCTACAGACATGCACCTCCATGCATGGCTTTTTGTATAGTACTAGGGATTGGAATGCAAGTCTTCATGTGCACAGTAGGCACTTTACTGACTGAGTCATGCCCCCAGACCCGTTACCATATTTAAAAGCCTAATGCCTTCCAAAAGCCAATAACCAGTGCTTTTATACTTTCTTTAAATTATTCCTGAACAACTGAAATTAGGGGTTTAATGGAGTTCTTGATACAAAGATTTTTTTTTTTAGATAAAATAAATAATAGTGAATGCAGACTCTGGAATAAAGCAAACGCCTATGTTTCTTACCATTCTTTGTAGGTTGCATGACTTCAGACAAGTCTATTAGCTCCCGTGAGTCTCAGTTTCCTCCCTTATAAATTAAATATCTATAGCACTGTGAGGGTTCATCAAGGTGATGGGTTTAATTATTTCCGATTTAAGCTAAGTGTATTTATCGTGTTCCTGACAAAAGGAATTGATCAACAAGCACAATGACAATTAAAGTGTTGAAGAGGAGACACAGCTAGCTAATAGAAGCAGGGCATGGGGGTATGTTGGGGTGTCAGGACAAAGGTCTTTACAAGTCACCTGGGAGAATGCCTGCTGTTAGAGGTAACTGGTAACAACAGCTAATATAAGGCTGGAAAGTTAGAACTAGAAATGATGACTAATCTTTCTTTAATGAATGCCACTTCATTAAAATACTTCATTATTGCTAAAATTCAGACCTGGCAAGAAGTGTTGAGAGATTCAGATGAAATCTCAAATCAATGAGGATTTCTAAGCTAGGAGTGTTACAATATACTCTTCAAAACATGGGCTGGTTTTTGTTTGAAGAAAGGACGAACTGGGGGACTGGTGGTACACATTTGACTGTTACATAGCTTTGGAAGATGTGTAGTGCAGGGTTTTTCTATCTACCATCCTGACATTCCTTGGGCCTTTCATAAAAAGTAGGTTTTAAAACAGAAATCTAAGAGAGTGGTCAGTGCCATGTTTCTAATTGCCGTCCTTTCTACTGGAGCTACTCATTTCTGGCAGCTTTATTGATCCGTAGAAATTACTATTTTTATAATCACAAATATAGAACAAGTCTGCAAAGCTCAATATCTTAACTCTGCTGGATAATGTTAATAGGTAGCTTTTATTGCACTGCAAAGCAAAGGCTCAAAACTCCAAGCATGGCAAATATTTAGTTTCAGATACAACAAGGCCGATATACACACACAGCCTACCTCATAGAGAATGCAGCAACATACATAGAAGACCTGCAAGGGTGCAAACCAGAGAAAACCCCAGTGCTGAGGAGGGGAATGAATGCAAAGTGCTACCCATAACAAAGACACAATTTACAATTTATACTTGCTTGGAGAGGGAAATAGGCCTTTTTCCAGTTGAGCAATACTGGGTATGTTAACCACACTCCTGGGCAGGCCCCACACTCAGGAGAAAATGGCCAACACAAAATGGCCTTTTTTTGGGGGGGGTTGTTTCAGTTTTGTATTTTTTGTATTACTGGTTTGTTTTAATTTTCATTTGTTTTATTTTATTTTTATTATATTTTTTTGAAAGGATGTTGAGCGTGTAGGGAGGTGGGAAGAGTTTTGGGCTAAGGGAAAGAATATGATCAAAATAAAGTGTACAAAAAACATGTTTTAAAGCCAGGCACAATGTGTATGCCTTTTGTGCTCCTTAAAATAAGAGTGTTCCCCGTAGGCTCATGTATTTGAAAGCTTAGTCACCAGGGAGTGAGTGGGACTGTTTGAAAGGATTAGAGGGATGAGGAAGAGCGGCTTGTTGGATGGAGTAGGTGTGTGTGGCCTTGTTAGACAAGTGTGTCAGTGGGGATGGGCTTCGAAGTTTCAAAAGCCCATGCCAGGCCCATGCCCCCTCTCTCTCTGCCTGAGGATCAGGGTATACCTCAGTTAGTGCTCCAGTGCCATGTATGCCACCATGGTTCTTGCCTTGATGATAATGGACTAAATCTCAGAGACTTTGAGCAAGCCCCCAGTTAAAAATGCTGTCTTTATAAGAGTTGCTTTGGTCATGATGTCTCTTCACAGAAATAGAACAGTGATTAAGACAGCTTTAATCCCAACAGTTGGGAGGCAGAGCCAGAGGTAGATTTCTGTAGGTTCAAGTCTAGCCTGGTCTATACAGTGAGTTCCAGGTCAGCAAGGGCTACACAGTAATACCCTGCGCTGAGAAGAAAAAAAAAAATAGGAAAACCTTAATTTTCCTTGAATAAAAAAATAGTTTTAAAAGGAGTTTCTCCCATGTTCAGGTATATCCTTTAAAACTGTATTTAGGAAATGTGACATTAGCCTTTGGCTCTTGAAGTATGCTAAGCAGGCAGGATGTTCAGCGTGCAGGCCATCATATATGGTGTAAAGGGTTGTGAAAAAGAGATGCAGCCAGCTGTCTTTCCAGGGACATGCTGATGGTAGACTGCAGGGATGGGGAATAGTGGGTGTGCAGATCCTAACCTTTGTGGGATCTGCCACATTTATCTGTTGAGAAAGGGTGACTTAGAAGAGAGTTTCAAGAAGTCAAGAGTCCTGTGATGTGGAATGCTGCAGAGACAGGCTACTGTGGCTCCCCTTATGCCCCTCATGGTAGTGACCTTGGAGTTGGACGAATGGAAGTGAGGAAAAAAAAAAAAAACAATTGACTATGCGCAGACTGTGTATGTGTGGAGAAACTGAAACACTGACTGGGCACTGGTCCTGTGACTTCTTTCACAACTAGAAGCTAATTTACATAACGCACTAACTAGTGCCTTCCAGTACAGTCTGACTGCAGCCCTCCCACTAGCGTCTACTTCTCCACATGCAATTTATCTTTGCCTTTCAGCTTCTTGGTCATTAAGGTAGGCATAATTGTCATGCCTATGCCATAGTAGTAGCATCAAGAGTAGATGACAGAACACAACACTTGCACAGTGTCATTCTTATGACATGCTACAGAGGTGACAGTAAGGTCCTGTTAAAGCCATATTAAGCACTGTGCCAGACTTTTCAGATAACAGAGCAGTAGAGGCACTGTTTAGCAAAAGGAAACCCAATGGCCTTAGTATGTAAAATTAGGATCAGGCAATCCTACCGAGACATGTAGTTTTCATTGTCTTCATCATTTTCAATGTGTACAAGGCATTAGTAAGGTACTGCTTGGAACATCAGTGATCTTAAAAAGAACTGTGTGCCTCCCTACATAGGCTGTAAGTGAAACATGGCTGACCATATTACACAAGGCAGGTTACACAGGCTGATTTTGTGTCAACTTGACATAAACCAGAGACATCAGAGGAAGAAGCCTCAGTTGATGAAATGCCTCCATGCAATCTAGCTGCAAGGCATTTTCTCAATTAGTGATCAATGGGGAAGGACCCAGCCCATTGTGGGTGGTGCCATCTCTGGGCTGGTGGTCCTGAGTTCTATAAAAAATCAGACTGAGCAAGCCAGTAAGCAGCACCCTTCCATGGCCTCTGCATCAGCTCCTGCCTCCAGGTTCTAGCCCTGCTTGGATTCTTGTCCTGACTTCCTCCAGTGATTGACTATAGATCTGGAAGTGTAAGCCCAAGAAATTCTTTCCTTCCCAACTTGCTTTTTGGTCATGGTGTTTCATCACAGCAATAGAGACCCTGATAAAGGCAGCAGTCCTTTCAAAGTCTGGTTTTTATACTCCTTCTTTGTGACATTGGTGATCTAAAATAGGTTGAAATAAAAACATAAAAGTCCAAACTCTTCCTCAGCTTTAATATTCTAATCTCTATTTTTATTTTGGCCCTGAGATATAATTAAGCAAGTGTTTTTAACACTGTATTGGCTCAGTGTTAAACTAAAACACACTCCCACATCCTATTTTTAAACATAGCAGAAAGTAGAAATTCCATCAAACACTTTGAGACTATTGATTCATTTATATAAGTATATCAGATCAAACTAAAGGACTCTTGGTTAACTTGGTGACCAGCAGCGTTGCCCATAGTCTATACTGTACTCAGCCTAACATGTGAGAAACCTTGGCCAGAGGAAGGTTTGAATTTTCTTTTCTGACTAGAATTGTAGATGAGGCCTTCCATTCACCAACAAACATTATCTCTATATAGTAGTTGAGCCCCCTCCCAGATTTGTTCCCAGATATTCTCTGTACTCCCTATGAAAGGTGAATTGGATGCACACACTGCTTTCAGGAGGATGCTGACGGCTGGGTCTGATCATAGGGTGAGGACCGAAATCTCTCTCTCCCAGCAGCAATGATCCAGGAAGCATTTTAAGATGCATTTTAGGAAGCATTTGCTAGGTTGGGTTTGCTGAGCTTGCTTCCCTACTGCCCAAGACTGAACTGTGTGTGAGGGACCTGAAAGCCCCAAAGCAAGATGTCCCAGGGAATACCTGGTTATTCTGTCCCCCGCCAGTTTACAGAGTATGTCATTTATGTTTGGAAGGCATTTAAACAGAGAGTAAGAGGAGAGGGCAAGGAGGGAGAAGAGGGAGGGGAGAGAGAAAGAAGAGGAAGAGAAGGAAGGGGGCGGGAGATATTATAGTACTGTCAAGAAGACAATAAGGGCCAGAACCTGTGTTTGAGGAAGCTGTTGGCTAAGAGTTCTCATCAGTATATGGAAAAGTTCATTGGTAACTTCATCTTTGGCTAACTGCAATCTGGAAAGAGTGACCAGGGATGGTAAATTATATAGGGACTGCCACTGGCTCCATGGTGAGAGCAAAAATATCCAGTGGACCTCTAGGTGTTTCCGGAAGTTATGGGTTGTTTTTATCCATAAGAAACAAAGAGCAGTTTCATAGCCTATTTTTTTTATTGACGCCCCTGTGTTGGAAAAATAACATGTGTACATAATCTATTTTGCACTTTTTTTTTTTGGTTCTTTTTTTCGGAGCTGGGGACCGAACCCAGGGCCTTGCGCTTCCTAGGTAAGCGCTCTACCACTGAGCTAAATCCCCAGCCCCTATTTTGCACTTTTCAATGAAGAAATAAGATTTAGATTTGAGTGGCTTGGAATTGGAGTTGTGTATTCATTTGATGGGTAGCACACTTACATGCCTGAGAGCGACATACTAAGATGTGCAGATCATTCTATGCGTAGAGACAAAAATGCAGGTAAGTGAGGCATCTCTGTATGTTGTAGAATTGTGTACCTCTGCATGTCAGATGACAAGGCTGTGAAGAGCTGCATGTGTGGTCCAGGATAGATGGGTACTGTGGAGGATGGGGATGGGGTGGGCATTGACTGGGAGGTAAGGAAAAAAGACAGGAAATATGAGTGGATCCTATGCAACAGATTTTGTAATAAGCTCATAAATAGTTGCCTGTAACTCAGTCATCTCATGTTTTAAAAAAGTATGATATATGTGATATGTACATATACACACATTTATCATATCTTTACAGTACTCTACCCCATTTAAGTTCTCTCTTAGAAGCCTCACTCCTATTTTGTCTCCATCCCAACTCTGTATCCTCTTTATCCTTTATAACTCACCTAGTCTATGCTGCCAGTATGTACATAGGTGTACAGTCATTACTTGGGAATGGTCAACTGAGCAGAAGACAGTTCCATGAAGGAAACCAACCCTCTCTCCAGCAACCATCAATGTATCAGTAGATCTACGCTAGGCTTGGGTCCTTGTGAGCCTTTTCCATCCATGCTAGGGTGTTGACTGTCTTGATCCAGTGTGGGCAGCTGTCACTGTATGTTCATGAGTGCAATGGTTCCATCATGTCCAGAAGACAATATTTCACTGGAATCTTCTCCTAACTCTCTCTTACTATCTGCCCTACCCCCATCCACTTCACAATGTTCCTAAGACTTGCAGGGACAGGTGATATACATGTCCCATTTGGGAGTGAACCCTTGACAGTCTCTTCCTTTCTATATTTAGGCTACTTATGTCTTTGGCCACTTCTGTAAGAAGCTTCTCCCATGAGGGGTGAGAGCTGCACTAAGGTTTAAGGATAAGTATGTAGAAACCACTTTGATATTATGTCCCTTTCTCAAACTAATACATGGAGGTTTTCCTTTAGAGTATATAGTGCTTGCCATTTACAAATTCTTGATGCCATGAAGAAGTCCAGAAAAGACCAACTGGAGATCTCCAATAAGCTACCACATGAAGCTGGGCAGCAAGATGGACTAGTTCTGATATTTAGAATAATGCTTTCATGTTAGGAGATTGCACCTCTGCAAGTCTTACCTAAAGGAAATTGGGCTTGTGGAGATGACTGTATCCGAGCCCTGAGCTCTTACTAGCTGGGCACGTGATGTAGATCTGAGTTTGTATTCTATAAAAGGAAAATCTTAGTTCTGTCTTAGTGCTAAGAGTTCTGGGAGCCAGGAACATGGTCTTGGAGACCCTAAGTGCCCTAGTCTTGAGCAACGAGAACATTTGAAGAGCATGTCCAAACTTTTAAGACAGTAAAGGGACATCTGCAGCCCAAGTTCTCAAATGAAGTTCCAGATGAACTGCTGCATGCTTCGTGCTTGGAGTACTGAGGATTTTAATAGCTATGTTAATATATAATTCACAAATCTGTATAATTTAATAATAAACTTAATCTTCATAGTTCAATATATCCAGAGGATTATATCACTATGATTACTCATTTTAGGATATTTTCATAACTCCAGCAAGAAACCCATGGTCATTACCTGCCATTATCTATTTTCACACCAGGCTCTTCCTGTTTCCCACCTACCAGGATACCATACGTATCCTTTTGCCCTCTTGCAGTTCATCAGTGTTATCATGTCTTTCAGTACTACATATCTCCTCATGGCTGAAGAATATTCCATTGTGAGGTAGATCCCCTTTTTATCAGCTCACCAGCTGATGAACATTTAGGTTGTTTCTGCTTTGGTCTGGTGTCAAAAGGCTGTTATGAATACTCTGGTATGATAGTGTATGCACACATTTCCTCATTTACTCAGGTGTATATGTGGTAGTATCTAGGCCATACTGTAGCTCTACTTATATCTTTTGAGGACTTGTAGGATTGTTCTCTAAAGTATTACATCCTTTCTATTGGCAACAGACAAAGTTCTTAATTTCTCTGCATCATCCTCAGCAATTGTTACTACCTGGGTCAAAACAAAACAAAACTTCTTAGTTTAGGGAAGCCTGAAATGTTGGCAGCACTGTGTATGAGCCATCTTCCATCCGCACCTGCTGAGCCGTCCCCAGAGCTGGCCTTTGTGAAAATATTCATATACCCCAAGACCCCTGCTCATGACATCTAGGCACATTTTCCTCTCCTAAGGACATCTGCAATATCTCTTGAGCTCCTAGGCTGGTCTCTCTGTCTTCCCAAAGGAAACATGTGAGTCCAGTGGTCGGTTATGCTTTTTCAGTTGGCAAGAAAATGCGGGCTCTGATGGGTATTTGCAACATGCCAAATAACTAATATTTATTTTTTAACTGGTACCAAGTATTATTGGAAGAGCTTTATGTAACTCTTAAAGAATGCAACTTTCCCCACAGATATTAGTAATATTAACTTAAATAATAAGGGCGAATACTCCCTGCGAAGAAGTGGAATCATAGTTGGATTCATGTAATTGAGTCTAGAGCTTTAATCTACCCTGTGGTTCTGCCTCACTGTTGATTAATGACTGCCTAGGTGGAGTAGGACTATTTCATTTATCATATTCCTAGGAATTAACACAATCCTTGCCCTATAAAAGGGGCAAAGCAATTTTACCTTGAACAGACAAAAGTACAAAATTACTTAGCAGTATTTTAAAGCTCCATTCACAGGCAGGGATGTGCCTCTGTTCTCCTCTCTCTAATTACATAAGGCTTGACTGCTCAACGAGTCTTCCTCCTCTCTCTGGAGCACAACTAGTACAACTGCTGACATTTCCTGTAGTTGTGGAGTAACAGATTGTAACAGATTAAAGATTTCACAATACAAACATTTGGCCTGCCCAAAGGTAGGTAGGAGGAAGACAGAAGGTAAAAACATTTAATTTGAAGAGTCGCAAACAGGATAAATAAAAAAAGATGGTGCCAAAACATATGACGAGCTCATCAGAAAAGTTTACATTTTGAGAGATTCAAATATGGGCAAGATAGAACAAGACATTCTCTTGCCTTGCTTCCCACTCAAAAAAAAAAAAAAGTACTAGTTTATCCCGTTTTCCTCTTCATCTTCTTTCCATTTTGGCTTGTTCCTGCATTAGCTCCCATTACTCAGGCTCTGCCAACCTGTCCTTCCCACCACTCTGCTCAATTTTACTTGAAGTTCAACTAACAAATTCTCACTTTTTATTCTTTGGATAAAAAGAAAAAAGAAAAAAAAACCCCTAACACCTACACTCATTTCTATTTTTAAAAAAATTTTTGATTTCCTTGGTACAACATGTATCAAAATTTATGAGAAATTCATGAAATTCAGTGAGGATTTGTCCCACAATAAGCCTTTTGAGAGACCACAGAGCACGGCTAATGTTCAGAACATTTTTGTCAAAATCAGAATGCGTGCTTCAAAAAGACACCCACCTGGTTGTTTCCCACAGTAGCTAAACCTCTTTCTTTTGCCTAGCTCCCTCACCAACTCATTATCACTGTTGGACTCTACAAGGTTTAGGGCCAAGTTGATGGACTAGAAAGACAAAGAGAAGCCACAGCTGGGCAGGAGGGGCAGAATAACGTCCTGTACATAGGGAAAGATCTTAAGAGATGGCGACTGTAACCCCAAAGTGTGTAGGGCTTTGCTGCAGTCACGGTCACTGGGAGAGCTGGACAGTCACCCTTTATTGTTAATATGGCTGATGATACAGGTTTGTAAAGGAAAAAACTTATTACATAACTATATGCTTTAGTTTATTGTATATTTTGCAGAAAAAGCAGGCACAGAAAATCCCTTGCACTCTCTTGAGGTCAGTCAGCATAGTGGTGATGCTACAGAGCTAAGGACAAGTGGGTTCTGGAGCCCAACTGTCCTGGGTCTAAATCATTACCACGCTGTTCACTTTCTGTGTGGCCCAGGATAAATGACAAGACAAAGAGTAATCCATGGGGTGGCTCAGGGACTATATAAGATGAGAGATAAGAAGGAGAATGTTCATTATAGTGTGTGTGTGTGTGTGTGTGTGTGTGTGTGTGTGTGTGTGTGTGTGTGTTTGGGGTGGGGTTGAGTGGCTTCATGTTTGACATCTAGTCTAAGCTCTGAGAGCTTACCCTTTTTAGTCTAATTTTGTAAGTTCAACATTTAAGGGACAGAATGTCATTAAGTTACTTACTCCAACCTTACTCCTCAAGATACCAATTCGAGTTTTCACTCTTAATTGGACCTGCCCTTGCTGACCTCTTTTACTTAGGAATTGCTCTTGGTTTCTCTCTGTTTAATTCAAAATTTACCCAGTTAAAGACTTTGTTACATTTACTGTGTTTGTGTGTGGGCATACACGGAATTCCTAGGTGCGTATTTCCTAGGTGCGTATTTCACAGTGTGGATGTGGAGATGAGAAAAGCTTCAGAGTTGGTTGTCTAGGGGGGGATTGGGTGTGGTAGCTCACACCTTTAATCCTAGCCCTTGAGAAGCAGATGCAGACAGATCTCCATGAGTATGATGCCTGCCTGATCTATATCCATAGTTCCAGGACAGCAAGGACTAGTGAAACCCTGTTTCTAAAACAAAACAAAACAAAACAAAAAAACAAAACACAAAACAAACAAAAAAAGAACTTGGCTCTTTCCTTCTACCATGTAGGTCCTGGGAACTGAACTCAGATCCACAGCGAGGCAACAAAAGGCATTGGGAAGTGACTCAGCTCTCTCACCTCTTCAGGTTTAAGTAGACGCCCAAGCTCTTCCCTGGAGCTTCCTCATGATCCTGAAAATCCTCCAGTGTATCATGGTCTAATATACTAAAAATGGTTCAGTACTGTTAAGTGGTATCTATTGTACCATATATTTGTTTAACAGCAAATTTTCTAGACATAATATATTTGGATTTGGGTCATATAATTTGAATCCTCCTTGGAACATATTCTTATATATCTCTGGTTTTCATTTTCATCTTTCGAGCAGACACTTTATCGTTGTTTAATCTAATCTTTACTGTTAAAACCTAGTTAAAGCTAACCTATATGGCTCTATGTGAGTCACAGAAACAAGATGAAGGTGAGGTTCATGGGAAGGAAAGTACAGTGAGCGAGACATTACAAAAACAGCACAAGGAAATTGTTGTTTGTACATCGTCAACCAAAAGTATCAGCAATGATCTTCCCATGTATCTGCCCTGCCCCATCCCCCCAACTTTTTTCACTGGGAAAGAGTAAGATTGTTTCTGTCTGGAAGCACATTATCTGTGGCTTCTTGAAAGACTGTGGATGTAAGTGAATGTTTTCAGGGCATTTCTTAAATGTGACGGTCTGTGAGTGACAGGCAAGGTTACTGTTCACATATCACTAGAACTGTTTGCAGTCTGCACACTTGTTTGTTGGTATGTGTTGGGGGAATGTCTCTGACAGCTTGAATTGCCTCCAAACTTCTACATGTACTTAGAAAACATCAATTGTTTGATGATCTTTGACCATAAAGATGCTATAAGAAATAACTTTAACTCTTTTCAGAGAAGTACCAAGTAATTGACCACTGGAAGCCAAAAATCTGCCATTTGATTGAAAATGTATTCTCAAAATGCTTTTCTGTGAAGTAAATGTTTTTCTAATTAGGCTTAAAAATGTGAAATTTTCTTGCAAAATTGATTTCCCATTAAAGACCGAAAGTAGTTTCTCTTCCCTTCTGCCTGAGTACTAATTAAATTATGTCCCAACTTGTTTTAATTCAGCAATCAATTTTTTTCCCATTTGCACTGGATTACAGAACCTCATTTAAAAAGCACTCTTAACAAATTCACACAAAAAGAGGTGATAGACTTATTTTCTACTGGAGAGAAAGCAGCTTCAGGCCTGAGAGCTTGCAGTCTACCAGGGCAAATGCGTAAACAAAGAAAAAAAAAAAGTCCATGTGTGTTCCACTGCTGTGCACTCCTTACGCCATTTTAGAAATGAGAAGAGAAATAAGAAAGAAAACGTAAGGATGACAATGCATTGATGACCCTGACACTAGATGCAGGGATGAGACAAATTCTAAGCTAAATTTATAAAAACAAATGGACAATCATAGCTGTTGGTAGCATTTGGAGTGGTGAGGGGAAATGTTAAATGAGTAGATTATTCTGGAAGTATGATGGTTAGTTCCAGATATGACCTTGGGTGATATGAAAAACTATACTTTGAATGACCAAACAGAAAAGAAATCATGAGAATTTCAACACAGACAGCCTGACGCCATTCCTATCAGAAGCCTTACACAAATGGAAGAGAACTGTATATGTTGTTTATATGGCAAGGTTTGGAGGCTACACACAGAGGAAAATTGGATAGAATTAACAGTTTTACATGGAGCCCCCTCTTGAGAGAAAGGCTCTACTGTGTCCAGGGTCAAATCCTATTGTCATCTGTTGAGAAATGCAGAGGTGGAAAAGGAAATAGTCAGACATATTACACAAGGTGAAGAAAACGCGGCAGTGAAGGGGAACAGTGAGTGGCGTTGACTGTGTGAATGTGAGGAGCACTGAACTAGATGGGAAACTCAGGAGGAGTGGAATCTAACAGAGTCTTGAGTCAGAGCTTGAACTGCTTAAGTCTCCTAGCTGAACCTGTGTGGCGTGTCAGGCTGTGACAGAAGCTGGTTGCCCATGGCATGCCAAACGTTTGCTTATGGTGGTACTGCTTCATTATCTTACGGCTTTAGGTCGTCCACTCTTCCCTTGTTCTATCACTGTTGCCGGCGTGGAGCTCAGTGGGACTCAACTTGCCTTCTGTCCAAGTCTGACTGAACAGCTTGCCATGGTTACATTTTAAGTCTTTTGACATTAAAATGATCTGTAACATTGAGAGGTGAAATGAAGACTGAGGATGCAATGGCTCACATGGGAAAATGGTTCACTGAAGTCATGAGAACTAATGTTCATCCAACATACCAGCTTATTTGGTATTATCAGCTTACCATGCAATTATCACTTTGTGCACTTAATAAACAGCACCGCACATAACACAGAGAACAAAGTCTTGAGCTAGGAAAGGTAATTGGGTCTTATTTCCTCTACTAGGAGAAAGTGTCTCGCTGCTGATAGTCATGCTGAGGTATGTGCTGTAACATGTTTTAGCAAGTTTATTACTTCACAATAGAGGACATAACTTCTCCCTGGACCACAGTTACTCTTCCAGAATGAAGACCGAAGAGGAATGTGCTCCAGGTGTTTAAATTGAATGGCTTATTGCTTAGTATTAAAAATGTCCAGTGGCTTGAGGGCAGCGCAGTGTTGTGAGAGGATAGGTTGAGTTGATGTAGATGGAGGAAAGATGAGAAGAGGGAAATGAAGACCAGCTGTGAGAAGAAAAGGGGCAACCAGTCACTCCTCTACTGAAAAGTCACTGCCTGCCCAGACACTATGTGAGGAGTTCTGCAGTCTATCCTATTTATAACATTAGGCCACTCTTTAGAATAAAACAGTTTGAAGGGGCTTAAGTAGCCAGGGCTAATAAATAGATTAGCTAGAATTGAAATGATGAATAATTGTGATTTTAAGGCAAGTCTTTCCCAGAATCCAGTGCAGCTAGTGATGTCAAGGGTGGGTTGGAGGCGGAAGAGGAGGCGGCTGGAGACTGTTACACACACCTGTTATTTTCCCTAAAAAGCATGGGAGCATAATTCCAGGAATCCAGCAATTACTATTTTCAGAATGAGTTGTTTTCCACAATTTGGGTGACAGATGTATTAAAGAAGTTACGGGAGAAGAAAACAGTCAAAGGAAGATGGGAACATCAAGAGAGAGAAGGAAAGTCGTTGTCTACTTAGATCCAACCTACTAGTTTAGTGGTAAGTCGTAAAGCTCTACATTTACTCAAGGAATCTTTGAAAGAATACAAACTACCAGGCGGTTTACCTAAACACAGGCAAAAACACCTCTCAGAGAGCCACTTGGTGTGATTGTAGACTCCTACACCATGAACTTGGTAACAGGTAAGCAGTGAGAGCCAAGAGCCCAGGAGACAAAGCCTCGCCTTGTCAGATATAAGTGGGTCATAGCCAACCGAAAGCGAGTGAATTAATAACTACCAGTTAGTAAATATGTGTTACATTCAAATAAAATATAAAAACTCATGGGACATCTTGATACTTTGTTGCATAAAAATAGTATTGCTGAATAATTGTCTTTCTCCTCTTATGTGTGCTTGAAATGACATTGGTATTAGCTCACTCATAAGAAAGAGTTACATATAAAATCTTAAAAGTTAAAAATTTGTTATTTTTCAAGATTCTTCTTCTATTGGTGCCTTTTCACAGTAGGACAAACTCTTATCTCAATGTTGAAGAATGTGATGTTTGATTATTTTTACAAAGCAGAGATTAACAAATCATTTTGCTTCCTTTTATAGAATGAAATAATAATATTAAAGTATAAATCTCAACATGCTGTGGTAAAAGTTTTCATATTCTATTAGGAGTCTGATTTGTAGGTGTAGGTGGCCGAAAGGATTCTCATGGTAATGAACTAGGCTGAGATCTATGTGGCCCCAGAGTAACTACACATAGAGATCTGGAAAATTGTTGCCCGTATCCTAAAGAGGAGCTGTGAATGGAGTTTGTTTAGAACTGAGCGATGCTAAGGGCTGTTTGTTTGTCTAATATTAGCCTGCTGAGACATTCACACAAACGCCCATGCCCGGCAGGCACAGCACAATCCAACAGAATTGGTTACTATGGAGTGTAAATGCACTATGGATATTGAACTCTTTTTAAATGACAGAAAAATACTAGGCTATTAAATCTAGGAGAAAAACAATGTGTGCAGTACCATGAAGATGTGACTCACTTAAAAAATGGACTTAATATCAGCTTTTGTGTGTAATGGTTTTCTTTTTTTTCTTTTTACCCATTATGCTTTGATGTCTGCATCAGAAACAATGAACCTCGATATGCAGACATAATCAAGGGAAACGCACCCGCTTACTTCACTGTGATAGTTCTAAAATACACGCAGACAATACGAGATGATTGCTCACTGTCTTCTAAAGGACGGGGTTGTTTATATTCCCAGTGTGTGTTATCTCTCTATTTTCTTTTAAATTCCACTCAGAAGTCCTGAATATATTTTAGCAGGGTCATACAATCCCTCTGACTCTGTTTTGGCAGCTGTCAGTTTTTAAAGGCCCATGCCACCCTTCAGGAAGATCATCTCTCTATGGCTTAGTATTTGAACCGCAACAGGTGAATGAACACAGCTTGTGTTAGAAATGCTAATGAATGCCCTACCTCTTCTTTCTCAGCGCTCTGGAGATCGCGCCACTCCTCGGTCACATGGCCAAAATCCACGGTGTTCATAGGAACTTTGAACTCTCCGATGATGTCGTGCTTGGAGAAGCGATCAAAGTCATACACAGCCATCACCAGGGTTTTGCCACCTAATTCCGAGTAGGGCACCTGCATGGAAAGACATGAGGGGAAGACGTGCTGTCACAGGATGCTTGACATCTGCTCCTTGTGGACAACTTTTGGTATGTGTCCTGGAGAAACAGAACAGGCTCTTTATATTGAGCCTTTTGGCCAGTTTCTTGGGAGAAAAACGGAAAAGTGCTGTAGTGACTTATCACTTTACTACAACATTTTGGAAGCAGTTGGTATAATCTTCCTATTAGTTATGCTATAAATACTTCTAATAAATGAAAGAATAGGAAAGTCGATTGCATTGGACTATATAACTCTCTCTTGCCAATTAATGTTGTTGTTAGTTTTGTTCTTGGGGTACAGCTGGTTTCAAAGTGTCAAGTTATCTGGACACCACGGTTTAGTGGACACCACACTTTCAAACCATCTGGAGCTGGTGGTTGCACCCTCTTGTGGGAGGGTGTTAAATGTCCCTTTAATAGGCATTATCTAAGACCATCAGAAAACACAGATACATTATTATTCTTAACTGCAGCAAAATTACAGTTACGAAGTCGACAAAATAATTTTCTGGTTGGGGTCACCACAACATGAGGAACTGTATTTTGTTCAAAAGCTATGCTGGTAGTCTAAAAGGAACTAAATGAAATTCACAAGATGCCTCTCAGACTTTCTAAAATAATTTAGTGATTGACAAGAGCTGACTGGAAAATTGATGTTTTGAATATCACAGCTTCATTATCATATGGATCTTGGAGTTCGTTTGTAAGTGTGATACTCGTTAGCATGAGTAGTAGCAAAAGGCCAAGGAGGAGTGAATTCTCCAGCTGTTCTAATCCATTTGGGACAGATGTTATGGTTTCGAAAGTTTATTAGTGACATTTTTTAAAATTCAGGGAGAGCTGTGCATACCAAGCAAGCTACACTTTAGTAAGTGGATGGAAATGTCTCGTCTAGGGACTGTTTAGAGTGACACTAGATTTTTGATCAATTTTACACATGTAATATTTAATCAGTGTATATATGCTGTATGCTCCAGCAAACACTTCTCAATGCATTTTAAGAAGGAAAAAAGGATGAAAGTCTAATTGACCATTTATGTATAAGAAATGTGAGCATTCTAAAGAGTGTTTGTCATTTATGAATTATGATCAGAACCAGGTTATTTTCTAAAGTCCTGTGAATAAAAACTAAGTTTAATATTTTTCTAGTTTCAGAAGAATCTAAAATAAGCTTGAAAGACCTGGATTTCAATAAAAACCAACAAATTTTAGAGTGGTAATATAGAATCCCTTAAAATTTTAAATTGTATTTCCTGGAGATTTGATCATTGAACAGTCTCTGATGCCCGTGCTTGGGGTCAGGCAGACCTGGAGCTGGGGCTCATGGACAAACCCAGCCTCTTCACCCATCCATCACACTGCAGCAAGGGGTCTGCTGTGGGGCCATTGAGAATGAGCGAGTGTATTTAAACATTTAGTCTGGGCTGGAGAGATGGTTCAGCAGTTAAGAGCTCCAACTGCTCTTCCAGAGGTCTTGAGTTCAATTCCCAGCAACCACATGGTGGCTCACAACCATCTGTAATGGGATCTGATGCCCTCTTCTGGTGTGTCTGAAGACAGCCACACTGGGCTTGTATACATAAACATTTAGTCTACAGTAGGCATTTAAATCCATTTATCATTAACACACCCTTTAAATAGAAACTTATCTTAGCAGAAAGAAAAGGTGGTACATTTTAAGTACATTTAACTCCACTTGAAAGCCAGCCTACAAGCCTCTACTCCTATAGTGCATGTCTGTCTGGTAAACTATTACCACTAATGTGCTTCAAAAGAAATGATACACAAATAATAGAGGAAGGCACTGTAGAATTATTTCAAAATTCCTTAAAATAATATAAGAACTATTAAACTCCATTTGGAAATATACACAGCCAACTAAAATGCTATTGATTACTATCTACATGATGTTAAGAAATTGGTATTTAACATTTTTGGTACAGGGACTGTAATGACTTGTTTTTAAGGCAGGGATTTCTAGGCTCTAATTATTGCTGTTTTCATGGTCCAGGCAAAGAAAAACTAAGGGATTCTGTCTCTAAAACTCCAAACCTTGACAGAATAGGAAAACTGTTATCTTTCACCAAATTGCAAACAAGATTTGAAGAGGTGACTCATTCCCCCGTTTCATTTCCCACCGGAATGTTTGCCAACACGAGGTGCGTGTTATTGCTAAGCCTGGCTGATGGACGGGGTAATTTTGAATCAGCCTGCTGGCATATTCATAGAGATTTCATTTTCCAGAAATGTATTGTTCTAAGGAAACCATTTTAAAACAATTCTACCTCTCCACCAGAAGCACCATTTTTATGAAGGACTCCAAGTGAAGAGTTCCAAGGTGCCTTGGGGCTCTCGGGGCATGTCACTTTGATGAGTAGTCCTATGGTCAGAATGTCTCTTGGTTATTGTTTGTCAACTGATGTGTCTCAACATGATGAAGAGCATTAGAGAAGAGCCTAGGGCAAAGCACTGATGCTGGAGAATCCCATAACCTTTTTATTGCTAGGAGGAAGGGCTTTAGCATGTTCAAACCTCCCCACAGCATTGATGAGAACAGCTTCCTCCATTTGGACAGCAACAGGCCTTATAGGCTTGGCCTGCTTTTCTGAGACTTTGGAATCCTGGAAAGGAAAAGCTTGGTCCTTATTTTCGAGGCAGTGGGGTGTAGTGTCCGAGTCCACAGGCAGGCATGGAGTAGAGCCTGGGTGTTTTAGGCGTGATGCTGATACTAGAAGGTCTACATTCTATTCTGAAATGACACAGCCAAAACCTGTAAGGCAGAATCTTTGCTAGACTGAAAGTTAAAGTGTAAAATATTCCGGATGTAACTGTGAGGGGTCCCAGAGTCACTATTGATGCATATGCTTTTATGCATGTCTGGATGCAACTTGTGTTTAACCTGAAACCATAGGGGGAAAGTTATGATTCTAACATTCTACCTTGAAAGTAAATTGTTCATTGAAGACTGGATTGAGGGTTTTCCGGTGGACTTTAGTCTCAAATTTCTTCTTTTTGTCAGGCAGCAGGAAGACTTTGACGTATGGATCGGATGTACCCCCCATGTCCAGGGCGGGCAGTTCAGCAGCCTGGATGATTCCCACCAACAGCTGAAAGGGACAACAGCAAACGAGCAACACAAAGGGTGAGCATTCTGAGGATTGATTGGTTCACACTGTCACCCACTGTGATGTGTCCTCCCCCCGCCCCCCCTCCCCCCATGTTCCCTCTGCTTTTAGTAAACTTTTCTGTTCATGCATCTGAATAGAGAGGGCGCATGCAGTGAGCTCTTTAAACATTAGAAACCGAATTATGACAGATGCAGGCTCTAGGAAGCCTAGTTTTAAGTACAAAAGAGGCTTTTAAAAGGTTGCTGATTACAGTTAAATATGGAATTCATATTTGCAGAAGGGTTGCAATCAAATAACTTCCCAGTTGCTGAAAGCTCTTGTGCATTGTTTTTCCTTCCAGTTCATGCTTTATAAGTGGAAATAAATCGTTAAACAACCACTAGCCTGTAATTGCAAAGCAGGGATTTTTTTTTAAAATTCTTTTCTGAAGCCACAGAGCAGCTAAATGGAAATTTCTTAGTCACTGACTGGTATTTTGAAATAAAAAGTGAGAGCTTCACATTTCCATCCCACTCGACCTATCCTTGTGTGATATCTACTGTTTTTAAACATTAGCTTATCATTGAATAATTACTTAAGAAACTTGCATTAAATGTAGGATGTAGAATAAAATATATAATTCAAGTTTCCTCAAAAAAGAATTATAGGCTTGAATATTTATATTAAATGCCCATTTTTGATTTTTCCTAATATAGCAATTTTATCTGCAATGTATTTTTCACAAATAAAATTTTCATTTTCCCTGAGGATATTAAAATAATGTGGCTTTTTTTTTAGATAAAAATCTTACTCTGTAGCACAGGCTGGTCACAAAGTTGTGGCAAATCACCTGGCTCAGTATCCCTAAGTACTCAGATTCCAAGCATGAGCCCCACCAAACCATCTTTTTAATATTTTTGCAAAGGAACAAATGAAATCCTGTTATTGCAGATTCTGGATCCATCAAGTGTGTCTAGATACTGAGGGAAATGCTATTCAGTCACTCCAGACACTGCACTGCTTTACTCTCTGTACGTCCCAAACATGTGAGTCTGACTTTATGGCCAACAGAGTGGATGAATAACTCATCCTTACAAAAAAATCACCCCCATTTTCTGTAAAGAGATCCAGTGCATCCTCAGTACATTTCGGCTGGTTGGCTCAATCAGTTTCTAACTTGGATCCTATCCTGAAGGAACATGCTGTTTCTACTTTAAAGCTGCTTTCTTTAGTTTGTGGCATTGTCTTTCAGGAGCAGCAATGAATGCTGGGAGGTAGTACAGGAACAGAGACTCATGGTCCAGGAGTGGCTGACGGACGCACTAGATTACAAACGCATGAGTAGTAAAACTCACGGTCATGCCTCCACTGGGCATTCGCTTCTGGGTGGCAACGTAATATTCTACTTCCTCATTCTTCCTGAGATAATTGTAGTTTAGAGACTTAAATATCTTGTCATTAGAGAATGGAATGATTTCTTTCAATGTCCTTTTAATTCTGTCTAAGAGAGACATGCTCTATTTTCCCACCCCCCAAAGCTTCTTAACTCAAGCATTTTAAGACCATGTTTTGGATTTGGTAGACAAGTACTCAGATTTGGCTACAGCTTCGTCTCCAAGATTCCTCAGACTTAACCTTCCCTGACTCATAGGAACCATGTGATGACTAAAACTTGCTAAGAATAGTTGGAATTAAAATAAGTATATAATATTTATAAATGTTTATATAATCTTCTAGACCATCATAACAAAACACATATTTTGGGCTTAATGTGTGCTGAAAACAGAGTAATAAACATACACATTATTTTTGAATAAAACAGAAACAATTCCATTCTTAAAACTACTATTAAGCTGAAGAGACGGTACTGGGTGCATCTCCAGAGGACCGAGTTTTGATTCCTAGCACCCACATGGCAGCTTATAGCCATGTATAACTCCAGTTTCAGAGAATCAATACTTTTTGACCTCCATGGCCACAATATACACACTAGTGCACATACATACAAAACATTTAGAAGTCTCAAAGCAGTATGAGATGCTACTAGATTTCTACTGGGCAATATAAATGGGGAAAAATATTAGGTGGATATATATAAAGACAGGTTTAAAACCTGGAAATCTCCCTGGGAATATAATGTAAGGTAATCTTGGAATATATCAATAATAGATTAATACTCTAAACTCCAACTAAATCCTAATGCTCATTTTGACAGAAGTAGTAAAAATGACCTGAAATATATTTAAGCAATTATAAGACATAAATGGTTTACCTATGATCCTATATAAATGCATATTTAAATACCATACTTAAAAGTAATACATAGGTAGCTAGAATATACCATAAAATAACTAAACAGGGCTATCAGGAAGCAGATCAATTAAAAATATTTTTAAGTCTGAGACATCCTTAAAGGGAGGACTCTGAGGCTTCAAAGACTTGAACTGTTAGTTCCCAAATAAAATTCAGCATGACTGCAACTGCTTCCAGTTCTGACTTTAGACATCATTAAAGCAGAGTGTTAATGTTTGATTCTCTCTATCGCTCATTGCTCACCAAGAAGGTGAAGGTTATTACTAGCGTATGCGGGCTTCCAGCAGTTGTACTGAGCTACCAACCTTCCTCACCAAGATGGCTATTCTTGGTCATCAATTTGACTACATCTGGAATGAACTATGATCTAGCAGAACCAATGGTACTTGAGTACCGAATAGGGATGCTGTCTGGAGCCGTTGGCAGGTCCCTATAGGTGACTTTCAGAGGAGACTTTGAACTTTTAACATTGCTGAGATTGCTATAGACTATGGAGACTTTGGAAGTTGGACTAAATGTATTTTTTATTATGCTGTGGCTAGGTATGGCCCCCATGTATTCATCAAGCCTATGGGAGCCAGGGAGTAGGATGCGGTGGTTTGAATTTGTTTGGCCCAGGGAGTGGCACTATTAGAGATGTGGCCCTATGGGAGGAAGTGTGTCCCTGTGGTCATGAGCCTTAAGACACCCATCTCAGCTGCCTTGAAGCCGGTCTTCTCCTGTTTGCCTTTGGAACAAGGTGTTAAACTCTCAGCTCCCCTTGAGCCATGACTGACTAGATGCTGCCATGCTCCCACCTTGATGATAATGGACTGAATCTGTGAGCCTGCTCCAATTAAATGCTGTCCTTATAAAAGTTGCCTTGGTCATGGTGTCTGCTCACAGCAGTAAAACCCTAAGACGCTCAGCAAGGAAGGAGGGGTGCAAAATGAGTGGGAGAGATCTGGACTCCCTGGTAGAGCAAGGGCTAAATCCTGAACTTACACAGCCTTTGTACCCTTCCCGCAATTCAGAAAGTAAAGCAACAGACATTAATATTGTAGATCGGACCTAGAAGGGTTTTCAAAGGCATTTCCCACATTTTGAGCTACCCAGATAACAGGTACGCAGTGAAAAGCGGCTGCTGTCATTAATCTTACAGCACTTCAGCCCCTTTTGAGAAACAGAGGCAGGGATGACTGTTTTGTAGTCTTTAGTCTTGTCACTTCTGGGTAACCTCCTTAGGCTTTGAGAATCAAGCTGTTCATCTCCCTGCTTTAAAAAGTTGCTATCTCATCACTGCAGAAGTCTCACCTAGACTTCTGGTGTTCCATAGAAGGCATTTCTGCCTTTAAAGGCCCTGGAGCCCAACAGCCAGTGGAAAGAGATGGAGAGTCACCTCAAACAGTAGGTGGAAAAAGATTGAGGGACTAAAAGAGGACAGGCACTCCACAGGAAGACCAACAAGAGTCAACTAACCTGGACTCTTGGGGGATGCCAGAGATTGAATCACCACAGGGCGAGCATGGGCTGGACCTAGGCCTCCTGCACATATGTAGCAGATGAACAGCTTGGTCTTCATAACGGGTCCCCAAACAACTAGAACAGGGGTTGTGGGTGAGCCTATTGCCTGCCTACCTGCTTGTGGAACCTGCATCTCTCAATGGACAGCTTTGTCTGGCCTCAATGGGAGAGAATGTGCCGAGTTCCGCAGCAACTTGATGTGTGGGATGGGATGGGGGTGTCTGTGGGGGTTTGACATCCAGAGGGGAGTGATCCTTTCTACAGGAAGTGGGAGGAGGGAAGAGAACTTGTGTAAGGGTGTACTGGGAAGGAAGGAAGGGCTGATATTGGGTTGTAAAATGTATAAACAAACAAACAAACTCATAGAGCACTGGCCAATTTTTAATTCTTTTATGGCTTTTCAAACTAATTTTTCTAAATGTGGGTGTGGGTGGCAGCTGGTGTGGTTTGGAATCTGAATCATACAGTTCAAGGAAGGTTGTTCCTACTCACACTGCGGGACCTATGGCGACTGGTCTGGCTGGGAGCTCTAAGCAACCACTGATGGCTTGGAGTTAATTTGTATTCTGGCTGCCTCCTGTCAGCGCCACGAGTAGATGTAATCGGCTGAATACTGTGAATTCTAATTACCAGAAGTTAAATTAGCAGCTAGGGGACTGCCTGTACTTAGAAATGATTTCATCAATAGCTTTGATAATTGCATTTTCCGCTCACAGCAAACGAAATGTTTTAAGGACTCTCTTGCTTCAGTTCCTACTTGGTAGTGTCAGAAATGTAATGGAATTAGACGCATTCCCCTCAGACCTGGTTATTCTGGAAGTCATAGTCCAGTGAATATTGGAGCTTTCCCAGTTTCTCCTCTTCCTTGGGCTCTTCCTTTTCTTCTCCATCAGTCAGTCCGGTTTCAGCATCGTCATCCTTAAGGGCCTATGAGGACGAAAAAGAAATCCAAACGAATTTTCACCAAGGCCCAAATCCAACTGGCCATATAGTTAGACCTCCAAGCTGTTTGAAGCAAGCAGGAAGATGCTGGATGTCTATTTGTCTGACACATTCTCATTGGCTGCTAACGCACACGTGTTTTTAATTTCACTTGTGCATGAACCTCCCCCCACCCCCAGTCAGCAAGCAGCATGGAAGCAATGGCAGAAGCCCCCTGGTAGTGTAGCAAGCAAAATATGAAATTGTTGCAAGGAAAACGTCAACTTGGTGTTCTCTTGTCTCGGATCGCATTGCCTCTTTTGGTTTTTCTAGTGTGGTGAACATGCTTGTATCCAGGCTGGGTTTCACATTCTCGTAGCTGCAGTGGTGCTCAGCACCATGTAAAACATCCTTGGTGCATGCAGTGGGGAGAGTCACATGGAATGCATGGCCTTCCACTGCCTTATGGCTTCTGTCAAAGATGGCTGAGTGACCCTCGGAAAACCGTAAATTCTTTGTGTTTTCACATCTATGATTGTTTTAACATTTCAGAAGAAAAGGAGAAAACATGCCAGCAGTGAATGCTGTTTAGAGAGAAGTTCAGTCCATTTCCAGCTGAACTTTACCATTTTATTTTCATAACAGCTCCTCAGAAAGCTAGGCTGAATTAAACTGATTTGACTTTACTTAATATCAAAGACAGAAGAGTCATGTTTGTCATTTTGGAAAACCTTATATTGGTATAAAGTTCATTTTGCATTGAACAACAAGGGCCATGGTGCTAGACTTAGAAAACCTATACAATTATATATTTTTCAATCTAAAAGATAGAACATAAAATAAAGTATTTGAAAGGTCATTATGTCATAAAATATGTACAATTTCTATATTTCAAAAAAATGAAAAGGATATAATATTTTCCTAAAATGTAAAAATTGTGCTGGGTATTTCTACTACAAGGGTTTATGCTCCTGGAAGATTTCTTCATGGGGCTGTATAGATAAACTTGTATACTCTATGCAATGCCATTCTTCACAATCGAAAATTATGAAAAGTTCCACCTCCCTGTTCACTAGTATGTTTGAAAAATTGAAACATTTAAAGGTATCTGACTAGCACTCACATATTTTGTTCTGCTTTGTGGGTTTTTATTTTTACATTGCTTGTGTTTTTAATGGAGCGAGTGTTATCTGCTTCCATCAAGCCATCACGTATTTGTTGTGTCTGCTACTGCAGAATCTCACAGGACGAGAAATAGAGCCGACAAGCAGTGAGCTGCACTCTATTTCGTCAGCGTTAGTGACTCTCTACTGTTGTCTAAATAGCGTCAGCTCTGGAGCTGGCCTTCAGAATGCTTACAGAACTCAAATATGAGAGGTTTAGCCAGGCTGCAAAGGTCCCAGGGCCAATGGACCCTGGTTCACCATCTTGCTGTTCCTGTCTGTCTGTCCACATAGATGTTCCCTCTGCTGTCTCTCTTCTCAGTGGAGCCTCCTTCACTCCCTCATCACTTGCATGGCGAGCTCTTGTGCTGCTTGAAATAGCAAGCTCTGTCTTCCAGTCTCGCTCCTTTCAGCTAACCCCACAACGATCCCCCATCTGCAGGGAGGCTGACATAGCTCATTAGTTCTGCTCTCTGCTTAGAAGAGCGTCTGAACAGAGGTGAGCTGTCGTCACGCGTGTGTCATCCTTTGTGCCTTTTGACACATCTCAGGAGTCTACAACGAGTCTGAGAAATTGAAATTACCATTTTCAAATGTGGCTAGCCCTATACTATTGAATTTGGAAAGATTAATTTATACTTGGGAACTTCCTTGAATATTAAAGTAATTTTGTAAGGGGCCAAAGCATGAAGCAGCACAGTTATTGATAAACTGCGTTAATATGGCTGAGTCTGACTAGAACACTCTAGATAGTGGCCTCCATTTGTCCCTGAGAACCCTAGCTATGTCCAGTCTTTAGCACTGCTTTAGAGGATGTGGATAAAGAGATTATGGTTTGGGTAGTTCACCTCCTTTTAATATTTTGATTTAAAAAAAAAAGAATGGAAAATTCCTAAATGACCCACTGACTGAAAATACTGATGGGTCACCCCATTCTCTCAAAAAAAAAATCACAAATTTAAATACTTTTCCAAAAGTCCCCTTTCAGAATCGACAATTTATACATCATGTTTCAGCCAAATGCAATTTGAAATAGCTGAGATATTAAATCTCTTCTTTCCTATGTGTTTTTTGCCAGAAGAGAAAGTGCAGGATCATCTCTGCAACTATTTTTCATTAAATTTTTGATATTTTTTTTGGTGCTCCTGTTCACCACCAAAGTGAAGTTAATTCCTGTCTTAGAGGTCGAGCTTCATTAACATGTACACTGTGCATTACATTAAATTCAGACCTATTAAATCAGTAGTATTATAATATCTTGAGAGCAATATTTTTCCCTCCATAGGGAAAAACAAACAAACAAACAAACAAACAAAAAAACCCACCTGAGATGAAAAAGCCTGTAAGCCCAGCATCTCTGAAGCCAGGCAGATTGTAACAGGAAAGCTTTGTTGAGAACATCAGGGTTTTATAAAGTTTACAGGCTTAGAGGGGCATGCATGTGGCTTGCTTTGGCGTTCAATATTTACCTACTCCACAGTCATCAGTAAACGTATTTCCTCATTCTAAGTTACATTGTTCAGACAGGATTTGCTAAGGCACATTAAAAGGCGCCATAAGGACTGCATTTTCTTTCCTATCTATTAATGTAAAACCTTTGAATCCTGTTCTATTTAGCCCATGTTAGTCATGTTTAAAATGAAACACATCATCGTGGAAGATCAGTTGAGTTCAGCCTTTTGATGTCAGAATGGTAAGCCACCCGCTGTGGAGCCCAGCCACCAGCATTGATTGGGGTATCTAGTAGCAGAAGAAACCTACCGCAAGGGACAATCCAGAACAGTCATGAGACACAACACAGATAAGGGGGACATAGAAGGAAGAAATAAAAATTAAAATATCCACACACATCAGTGAAAACCATGGAGAAATGACCTGTCTAAGCTTCTTACTTACAAGTTGCCAGCATCTCCCCTTCATGGCTAGTCATTTAAAGACTCAAGGTATTATAAAAAACCCCAATACACGGATCTTTTGGAATACAAATATGCTCTATCTAGAGTTTACTTTTGAAGTCATTGCTGAATTTTAAAAAAATTATTTTTTGGTTACGAAATCTTAATATAGATACATAGCCATGAGCGTTGAAATTTGAATTTCTGGGAGTTTGGAATGTTCTGAAGTAATAAAAACATATTGATTGCCCTCAAGCCTATATAGCCTCAGGAGTTCCATCTAAAACTTGTTTTTCCCTGTCCTGTCCTTCACTGAGAGAGTCATACACTGTTCTTATCTCCTTCCCTATGTTCCCTGAGATATGCTACTTAAAATATTTCGAAAGCACAGTGTTTAAAAATGAATTTAATCTGTATAATTTTGAGAACTATGGGACACAATGTGACATGTCATTCTTCTAAAACTTTTTTCATCTTTAGCCTTCATATTCATAGGCTGTTAGCTATTTTTGTAAGGATTGGTAGAAACATATACTATTATTATATAATTATCATGAAACATAATTTCACCTATTCCAATTATATTTTATTCTATACATTGAAGATTAAGACAATTATACCTAGCTAAAAGCCCTGAGTACATGACATTGTTGACTTACATTAATTAAAACCAAAAGTGGTTGAAATTCTAGATGCTTTGCTATATCAAGGAAGTAATTATAGACTATCACTGGCCTTTTCTACTAGTTCATGACTTGATTCCTATTCCTCTGCTCCAACCCATTGGAAGGAGCAGGAGAGATGGGAAGTCACCATCAATCTCTATGTGAGATCCAGGTCATTTATCCATGGTGTAATGGGGATATCAGCTCTATGCCATCAACTGTAGTGTTACATCGTACAGAACAAATCCACAAATGAAAATATAACACTCTTATCCTGGAAAGAAGCACTTTAGTTACCACCTAAAAAGTAATCAATGCTTTTACGTGTTCACTTCAGGACACGAGAAAATCACAATAGAATTTTATAATAATTATGAAAGCGATAGCATTGTCTATTCAAAGTTTTCTTTTCAAAGATATTGCTAAAATAGCATTTTCTAGTCTGTATTTACCAAGGTAAATTATTTCTATAATCATAAAAAAAATATGATTCTGTCTTTAAAAAACTAAAATAAAAACTAAATAGATAAAGAAGGAAGAAATGTCAGTATTAAATTCTACTTGCTATAAGCCAAAATTTGAGTATCTACTTAACAAATTAAATGAAGGGGAAAATCCTTCTTAGTTATCTGTAGTTGTTCATGAGGTTCTGTGACTGATGAGAAACTGCCAGAGAAATTGAATCTTTGTTACCCTGAGCTCAGACCAAAGGTCTCTGAGCAGGAGAATAGACTTTCATCCACTCTACAGCTCTGAAATCAAGCTGAACTGCAGGGAATGGGACGTGGACTGTGTCTGTCCATAGACACTGCATGGTCTTTGAGAAGGAGTTTAACACTCACACTGGGAAGGAGGGTTAGAATATGAGAGTCCATGTGTGGAAACCCAGGACGCTCTACATGTGTGCTATGAGGCTATGGTAAGCCCTGGTCAAACTGCTCTTAGATGCATGTGTTAACGATTCAGCTAACAGTAATTAATACCACAAAACAATCAGCAAAACTGCCTCCACAACTTCCTATTTGGACATTAATAGAACATTTAAATTATCTGATAGAAAACAATGCTTCCAAATTATTTCGATGAAAAATCTTTACACTCTCATTTCATATGAATTAAATTTTATTTAGAAACATTTATTGTAAGTACTATTCAAAAACTGAAGAAGCATTAAATACTTTTTATTAAACTTGACCTTAACTAAGTTGTCCAGTTAACGTAGTTAAAAATCGGCAGCAATGCCAGGGAAACCAAACATCATCTCTATGCATGGGAAGGCACTCAGGTACATAGTTTATCAACATATGGGTTCTAATTGTGATCATTAATTGAGGAAATATAATTTTGTCTTTCAACTCGGTTTTGTTCTTTAGGACTGGATCCTATCTCCCCTCACCAGATATAACTTATTATCTCCGGCATGTGAGGGCTGAGCTGGCCGGGTGCATAGCATGTTGGCATTTACCAAATAGGAGGAAGATCTTTAGCAGAGACTTAGAGCAGTGCCTGAGGCAGAAAGAGCCTCCGTCCAAGGCAGAAAGCACTCAGATAGGATTGGCTGATGATGGAACAAAAATGTTCAGGAATTGTCTTATTGTGCTAGGCCCATGAAGCCACACCTCGTGGTGTGAAGCCTCTCCTGGTATATGTGTGTCATCAGGTGAGAAAAATACCACTGTGTCTGTCTCCACTCCACTCTACTTTGGGAGACCGAGTAACACCTGAAAGGACTGCCAAGCATCTCTATACAAACAACAGTAGCCTCAAGTTGTCTATGTCTATGAGCATCTGCAGAAAAGAGCACAACCCCACTGCGCATTCTCGGGGGCATCTGTGAACAGGCACGAGGGGGCGAGTGCATTACCTGATCCTTCATGGTCTTCCCTAAGTCTTTCACGTCTTTCATGTTAATGGCGTTCTTTCCTCCCTTTTCCTTCCCCTTCTTCTTGTTTTTCTTTTTGAACAAACATTTCTTACAGACACAAAAGCAGCAGGTTACGACTAAAAGGACCGCAACTATGGCTATGGCTATTAAGGCCCACGGTGGCACTGGAAGAGAGAGAGAGAGACAGAAAAGGAACATCAGCAGTGGAACCAGTTAGCCAAGCACAGTGAAGACCCCAGGCCTGTGGCTGGATTTCCCCAGCTCTTGTTTTGCCCCAGTGGTGCTGTTCTGTAGGTTTTATCTGTGCTGCAGCCTGGCCTGGACTCTTCCTCTTCCTCTACATATATTGCACGTTGCCTTTCCCATATGCTTCAAGCTAATTTCCCATTCACTCTTCATTTATTCAGAGCATCTTGTACAAACCCCCTCTCTGCTTTAGCTTCCTCATCTATTCAGTAGAGGAAAAATTAGCAAGTAGTTTGGTGAGTCTTACAAGAATTATTGAGATGCAGTGGCTAGCATGAAAGCTTAACTAATGTTCACTGGAATGCTTCCTTATTGATAACATTATAGTTGTTAATATATTCTGGCATGGTAGAATGTGCAGATATTAACCACACGAATAAAAGCCAATTGTAAAAATTACAACCATGTTGAAGGCAAGCAGTAAGTATACTTGGTGCCTTGAGAAAAGATCATGGAGAGGGTTTGGCCAGGCAGAGGCTGTATGACTACTCCCTGATTGCTTAATGTGATTTCTGTTTATTTCTCTATCAAGTGGAGAATATACTGTCTGATTAAAATTAATAGACTGAAAAAAATCCTAAGAATGGCACCCAGAACACACCAGGAACTCAAGTACTGGTAGCTATCATTTCTTTTTGTATTTAACGCATAGGATCCAGGGACTTCAAGAATCTTTAAGGAGACACAAGATTTTTGAAGAGAGATATCGAAAGAAAGGTGGACACCCTGAAGCAGTGAGAACACAAAGAGAATGGAGAAGAGGAAGTGATGAGTTTTGGGTGATAGAGGAGGTAGATTTTTAGGCTCTGTTTAACATAACAGAGTAGATACCACACACATACACATACTCACACACACACATACACACACATACACACACACACATACATACACACATACACACATACATACACATACATACACACATACACACACATACATACACATACACACATACATACATACACACATACATACACACACATAACACACACATACATACACATATACACACACATAACACACACATACATACACACATACTCTCACACACACACATACTCACACACACATACACACACATATACGCACACACATACACACACATACATACACACATACATACATACACACACATACATACACACACATAACACACACATACATACACATATACACACACATAACACACACATACATACACACATACTCTCACACACACACATACTCACACACACACATACACACACATATACGCACACACATACACACACATACACACATACATACACACACATACACATACATATACACACATACATACATACACACACAGACATACACATACACACATATACACACATACATACACACACATACATACACACACACACAGAGTTTTCTGTTGTAGTTGTCCAACTGCTATGAGTTAAAACGTCCCCTTATTTAGCATCTGTGTACAACGTGCTTATAAAAAGCTAAGTTCCACGGGTGCGTTTGAGATTTAACTTTGACTGGAAAGGAATTATTCATGATTCAAATCACAGCTCTTCAGATTCATCAGAAGTAATTAGATTTGTCTGTTCTAATAAGAAAAAAACATTGGGCACTGAAATACTAAGAAAAAGCCTAATTTTCTTTGAGCCGCATAAACATCATTAGTGCCAATGATGGTCGAACACAAGTCAGGAGTACTCTGATAAAGTAAAAACACTTAAAATTAACCTCTCTTCAAACCAGAAAATCTGCTCTTGTGTGCTCTCTCTGCGTTGAGCTTTGTGGTGAAGAACATCCACTCTGCATATTATTAGATACTAGATAAGAACCTAAAGACGTATAAAATTACCACTTTTGATACCATGTTTATAGCCACAGAAGTACTTGTGGGAATGGTAGCGATAAGTACACACCCTACAACGTGTTTTTCTTATGTCCGTGAATCTATTTGAACAACCCGTGCCTTTTTTTAAAACGTGGAAATCAATGCGAGCTCACACGACCAATGATATTATTCCCAAGCCTTCACTTAGCTGACTCTACCCCTGATGACTGAGTTAAAATCCTGCCATGTGTGAACAGGGGTGGGGCGGGGAGGTGGGGGAGGTGCTGTGTGCTCACTGCAGGCAAGACAGTGTTAATAATGGCCCTGCGTTCTAAATCTCAGAAACTATTCTCCCAGTCAGATTTTTGTGTTAGTCTCTCAGAGAGCTACATAAAGGCCTCTTAAACTACAAAAGAAAAGACTGAGATGATTGGACAAGTTCACACAAAGAAAATAGGCGGTAAGAGCAGAGGAACATTATTTAATCAAAAAAGGTTAAAGAGAGGGAAGATGGGTTTGCAGGAAGGTGATTTCAAACCACTGGAAAAGTTTCATTTTGTGACCTTTGTTTCTTAAGGTGTTTCTAATGGAAGTCTGCTTTTCAGTTGATCTGGAGTGCAGGCTAATTTTAATCTTATATATAATTATTAGAGTTTTCCTCAGGTTTACTAATACCTTCGGATGGAATTAAAAAACCCTTACTCTAGTTAATTTGTACATCCATGAAGAAGTCAACAATAATGTAAAGGAAATAGCTTCTTTTAATGGATAAAATTATCTGAACACAGTGTGTCCATGAGCAGTTCGCTCAGTTCAGTTTTATTGTGGCGAGCCAATCTCACAGAATCCAGTTTGGACTGTTGGAAGCTGCCTCTGAGGGCCTAACCACTGAGATGAGTTTAGCGTTTCTTTTAATCTTCACAGCAATTTTGTTCATTATCACTTTGGTTTTACAAAGCAAAACCTAACAGACTGAGCATCGCGAGGAATTTCAATGTCTCTAGGTTGTTCGGCTAAAAAAGTGTGTAACTAAAAGAAGCATACGAAGGAAAAAGTCACGTCTGGGTTTGAGGCTTTTTTAGGTAGGGCATTTTAAATGGAAGAAAAATCCAATAAAGCAAACAAACAACTGTCTAAAATGTGGCCAGGAGCAATGTCCTTGGTATGAATCCGTGTCCATCAAAACATCGCTTGCTGGCACAGTATTCAGATGCCGCTTCTCACTATCAACCACCGACACGTGAGATTTCAAATCAGAATTTTAACATTCAACTTAAAGGCTTCCAGCAAAAAGTAATAAACAAGGGTGAAAACCCTGAAAATATTATTTTTAATTTTCTAGTTAATGAGCTATTTTTCCTGTATTTCTTGAACCAAAGGCAAATAGATACATAAGGATTAAGCCAAAGGAAACTTTTTTTTTTATATGATAGTTTAAGTTAGACTGGTGGTAGGCAGACAAAAGTCCTTTATGATTTACACATCCTGCTTCGTGGAAGCTGAGAGCAGGCCACAGAGGTTGGCATCTCTCTGCTGTTCCTATCATTATGTTCTTTCTGTGTGCTATTTTTGGGAATGCTCCTCTTTTCTCTTTTTAGTCAATTAATATTTACTCTTTAAGTTTACTGCAAGTATTAGCATTGACAGGAGTTTATGTAAAATTGCTAGATACATTTTTTAAATCCCAGTGGGATTACTGACTATGTGATATAGTATATTGGGTGGTTTACAGTAAACTGGTATAAAATGATTTGTTGTCATTTAAAATAGTAATTATTATTTTAAATATGCATATACTTAGAAAACATTTTAATACATCCTTTTTCTGTGACTGAAACATACTTCCTACTGATTCAAAACTTGGGTTTTTTTTTGCTGTAGAGTATTTGTGATCTGAGCATTAATACTGACATCCACACAATGAAAAGATTACTTACCATTTTAAAGTAAAATTGCATTAATAGGTCTTTTATTGGAAAAGAAAGTAGAATTGCTCTCCTCAGTAAGAAAGGTGACTCTTCTATGGAGGCACATATACAATGAATACTGAAATATATAATTATTTAATCAAACACAGTAGTGGGTACCTGCAAGAGCAGTGTCTTTTTCTCAAGACTGGGATACGAATTAAGCAGAGACTCTCTCATGGTGCACCTTAATATTTTAATTTTCCAGTGCTATAAGGTAGGTGTCATTTGCTCTATTACAGGAAACTAGGTTCTCATTTTGCTAAATGAACATAACAAAGTGCATTTTAAGATGAAATCCATGTGGCACTATTATATATTGTGTATATTATTATATATAAGTAGGCACTTGTGTATACATTAGGCTGCATGGGCATATCTATTGAAACCAACTGGTAACTGTTCTTTCCAGAATGAAAAACAAAACAGAACACAATGATATTGGAAAGCATCCTTTGTTTCCTCCAAGGGAGTTTTGGCATAAAATAGATTTTAAGGAAAGTTATTTACTTAAGGGACTCTCAAGAATGTCTTCTTTTTTCAACATGCTCACTTCAAATTTTTTTCATCTATATAGGATTGTGAATTATGAGCTAACAGCTCCACAATGACAAAGCTATTGCACCGTGTACATTTTTCAGAGGAAAATCTCCAGCATTCCCTAGTAACTCGTCTGGGCATTTGGGCTCCGAATCTGAAGCCTGCCCATCAGAATACATTACAGTCTGGTTCACAGTATCAGTAACTCATTCAGAGCACCCTGTGGTCTAGGGATGCTTCTGTAGGCAGCTCTGCAAGTCTGCACCTACAAAGACATGACTTTTAGTGACTCAGAGATCAGTGTCTGGCTTGGAGAAACCCACAGAGCCATGCTCTGTTCTAGGAGTGAGAACGTTCTGTAATGTTCTCCAGCCCTGGCTTCTCTTGGGGCTCCCAATCCTAGCTTCTCAGCTCCAACTCCATAGTTTCTCTTCCCTCCTTCCCCAGTTCATGTTTCCTGCTCGTTATTTTGTGGATTTACTCCCTATCATCTTGGTTTAGGTCAGGGCCCTCGCTCACTGTTTTCCCTGTTCCAGGCTTGCGTTTGCATGCCCAGGCAACTCTGCACTTTGTGCTGATTGCATTATCATTCATCATCTCAAAAGATCGCCTTAAATTCAGGTCCCTTTTTGTGCTAAGATGGGCCGCTGTTATTCCCTTCCTGGGGCATAAAAACTCGGACATTTGTGTGAGTCTTGGACCAGCCAGGAACCTCAATACAGCACGGGCAATTCTGTTGCTATGGACACTGTCAAAACTTAGCAGTGACTTCAAGTATTTTCTGTATTTGATCCATCTCTATTTGTCCAATGAAAGCGCCACTCCTTCACTCTGGAATGAAGTTTGTGAATAAATTCCACACTTGTGCATTCATACACCACTGAAGGTTTTTTCAATGTCTAGTTTACCACAAATTATCCATCATTTATTTATCATTATGGTTCTCCCAGATGAAGAATACAATATAAAAATGGTTATTTTGCCATTAACTAGTAGAAAAAAGAATCTATTTCAAAGCTTTGCTTTTTAAATTGTTTATGAATAATTTTTAAAAACCTACCAGGATAATCACCTGATAAAGGCTGGCATATGTTAATTAATTAACCAATTCCCGAATTTAGGATACGATTTGGTTCCCAATTCACCCCTTACCCAGTGCCTCAGGGCAAATTTCATGAAGATTGACTGATTTATCAAGCCCATGGTCATTTAACTTTTTGCTTATTTAATTTATCATTAGCCTTTTATCCAATTGGTCATTTAGCCTTTCATTTCTTTTTCCTTGATAATCTACTGAGTGGTCAAGTTGTGGAAGGATGTGGATGCTGAGGACAGAGGACAGAAAGAAGCATGGTCCTTGCCTCTGGGAAGTTAGAAATAGTCACTTCCAATAAGAAGGTTAGGAAGAGACAAAGTCAACACGTTGGTGGGGCTAAGGCTGTACTGGTAACAGCTGGGGAAGAACAGGATAAACAGGCCCGAAATTCAAGCAGAGCTGCATGGGGGAGGTGAGTTTTAAAGTGTGTTCCAAAGCCTCGCTTGCTACCATGAAAATACTATTTTTAGGACGTATGGTCTTCTCCCTGCCTCCTTTCCCTACTTATTTCCTTTGCGTTCTAAACTTTTAATCTAACTGATTCCCCAGTGATGACCCTGTTAGACAAAGCACTCAACAGGATAAAGACATCAGAGTCTTCATTAGAGATTTTTTTCAACCCTAGGACTTGAGACCATCCTCCTTGTATATTCCCAAACCCTTCACCAAATGGCACTCAGAGTAATTTTCTTAGGGATCCATTTTGTGTGCTTTTCCATTTCTGTTCCTAACAACAAGCAAACTAGCAAGATCTGCCTGGCTAGTGTGCTCCCTCCAGGAGTTACTTAAGGCATTCATGTCCACCATCCCTGGGCCCTTTCAGGGTAAACACTCTTTGGTTCCTGTCAGTGTAGGAGAGATGGATAAGCTCATGCATTACAGTGGCGGTTAGCACATCAATCCTCGGCATGACGGCAGAATGTTCACCAAGTCTGAAAGAATGTAATGAGCTTCTTTCTATTCGGGTAGCTCTAACACATACATGAACAAGGCAGAACTTGGAAGTGGCCATGGCATTTCTTGCTACATTCTGATTATATGTACTCATTGCAACCTGAGTCTATTTAGTGAATGAGCACTCCTTTAAAAGAAAACTTTAATAAAATGGGGCCTCTGCCTCTGTACACCAACTCTTAAGAACCAACACAGAACTTCAGGAAACATATATTGCTTTGATATGCACAAAGCCGATAGCTGATCTTTAGTAAAGTTTTAACAGGGACTCCACCCCTTAATCTGATTTCAGTATTTACTGTGCTGTTGATCAAATTTATAAACACAGTGGAATAACTTCAGGCACTGATGTTTCTCACCGAATGCTACGATTAGCCTTGATAGTAAGTTATTTGACTGATGGCCATTTTATCTGCACGTGGATTAGTCAAATAATTCTATACAGTATCTATAATAATAGTAGTCTGCTTTGAATGATAAGGCCATATCTTCACAGTACTGGAAGGTTTGGATTTGATATGGAAAATGATGTTTGGGTTTTGGGAGGATAAAAACTTCCAGAGGATTTAGATAAGGTGCCTGGTCTGCCCACCAGCTTGCTAGCAGTAGGCTTCTGGGAGGAGAATCTTGGTAAATGGGAAGGATGCCAGGAAAGCTGGTGGACATGAAGACCATTGCACAGCTGACCGTCCCAAAGCGGCTGGAAGTTTGTAGCAGGTTCCAGTCATTCTGCAGACAGCACATTTTCGTGACTAGAGGGAAACCCGTTCATCTGCGGTACCCTCAGCACATCTCTCTCAAGTTCCGATTTCTAAGTTCAGAGTTAAAAACAAGTTAACTAGTTTTCCCCCTTATGAAAGCTAGTGTCTTCTCGATTTCTATACAAGAAAAAAGTCGCAATAAGGAGCTTTTGGATTTTGACCCTTCTCATGTTGGTTTTATTTCGATGCTGTGAACTGGTTAGAAATTTCTTTAATCTGTTTTCTGCCTTGGCAAAGATGCTCAAGGAAAATAATCTAATCTAAAAATGGAACATGGCTCCTGCTGGTAATTTGTGGGTAATTCAATATTTTATTATCAATATTTGTTTCTTTTCTCAGCAATTTAATGTTATTAAAAGTCAATTGAGTTTTGACAAGGGCACATCTGTGAAAAGGGGGATATGTTCCCTGTCCTTTTATAGTTCAAGGTCATGGCTATCTATAACAAACAAACAAAATTCTCCTTAGTTGTATCACATGCTGTTTGGAAGAACCTCCCTGCCCCCAGTGCATTGTGATTCTTCTAGAAACAAGATCGTGTATTTTTTAGAAATCCCTGCAGGTTGGAGAGTTGATTGTACTGACAGGAGCCTTGTGTGGCTGCTGTGCCTGAGTGCAGAACTAGATGTCTGGGCCTTTCCAGTTGTGAAAAGGAAGCATCAGGCTCATTAATTTCATTACTGCCCAAAGTGACAGGTAGATAGCACTGTGAGCAAAGCGCCTTGCTTGTCTGGCTAGCCACAGGAAGTTTCCCTTTGATTATCCAGTGGATCCCCATGGCTCGAGACCGAACATTAATTTTCTTCTCAAACTGTTGTTTTCTGTTTCTCTCAGTATGTTTCTCTCTGTGGCAATTCCGCGTGTCCATTTCCCTGGCTGGACTGTCAGTCTGTCTTTTGGCTTTGTGGGCTCTTGGAGATAAACCTTTCATCTTTATTTTGTACGACTCCCACGATCCTCGACTTGTTTCCTGGTCTTGTTTTTAAGAGAGCTTCCCTATCTCCTCAGTCCTGTACATGGTGGCTTTTCCCTTGGGGTTTATTCTCTTCCGTTTAAAAATTTATTCTCTTGTGTGGAGTTTGTCTGTCTAAGCCTTGTGACTGACAGCATATGACCTTAAGGCCTTGTATGAATCTCATTTATTCTTAGTGGTTCTTACAGATCTCCACTAGGAATATAGACTCTGCTTTGTTTTCTTCACCAACTCTAGATGGACACTTTGAACATATGTCTGGTTAAGAACATTCGTGAACCTTTTATTTTGTTATATAAGTTATTAATGCAAGCTTACTCCTGCCCATTGCCTTCATCATGGGAGAAGCTATCTGGATTGATAAGTCTCTCTCTTTTGCTTCTATGAAGACTTCAACAAATGCTTATTGAATTATAAAAGAATAATTAGAGGGCAGAGAAAGCCCTTCTTAAGTACTATGAAAACTTAGCTCCTTTGAACCCCTTTTAAAAGCAAATGGCATCCTACTTCCTCTTAGCATTTCAGTCAAAATTTGATTAAACTTCAAAATTGTCCAGACATTTCAGGACAATTTGTACTGTTAGTGTTTATAGTTTATCTAGGTCATGAACTGACTCCACACAGCTCAGTGTTCTCTGTCAATGTTTTTTCCTAAATGATTTGCATACTTGACCAAGGACAACTGAATGAGTATTTGTGATTAATAATATGGCTTTTTAATGAAAAACCTACAATGTTAGTACAGTAGTTTTTATTTTTGAAATCCCTCCCCTACTTGATATCATCTCAACTGGTTTGACCTTCTGTATCAAACTGAAGAATGACTAAGAGAGATAGAATTATCTTAGACTTTCAGAACAGACCCCAGAGAATATGAATGTGGCTTCCATAACATGACACTTATTAGAGTTGGGGTCAGACAGGGTTTTGTGATCTAGCTTTGATTCTCTCACCATATAGCCCCAAATTCTTTTGTGGCCACAATGAAAACTCTCTAGGCAATTTTATTTTTCTAAGAACAGTTTAACTTTGTAAGGTATATCAGAGAGTATTTCTATCAGGTTTTTTGGGCCCGGCCCCCCGCGCCAAAATCAATAGAAAAAATTGTTAATGATTATAAAAATAGGACCATAGTAAATATAATATAGATCATAGATATACTCTGAGCTCTGCCTTTTTAATTGCCCAATGCTTTGATCCTGTTATGCAACTCTGGGAACCTCCATATTTTTATCTGTACTATGGAACATGTAAGGAAGGTTTAATTATCTGTGTGATGCGTGACATGTGAATGTGTACTATAAAAATGTTTGGAATAACTGAACTGAGAATAGGACCCCCGTTGAAGGAATCAGGGAAAGAACTGGAAGAGCTTGAAGGGGCTCGAGACCCCAAAAGTACAACAATGCCAAGCAACCAGAGCTTCCAGGGACTAAGCCACTACCTAAAGACTATACATGGACTGACCCTGGACTCTGACCTCATAGGTAGCAATGAATATCCTAGTAAGAGCACCAGTGGAAGGGGAAGCCCTGGGTCCTGCTAAGACTGAACCCCCAGTGAACTAGACTGTTGGGGGGAGGGGGACAATGGGGGGAGGGTGGGGAGGGGAACACCGATAAGAAAGGGGAGGGGGGAGGGGGATGTTTGCCCGGAAACTGGGAAAGGGAATAACACTCGAAATGTATATAAGAAATACTCAAGTTAATAATAATAAAAAAAATGTTTGGAATAGTGGACAGTACAAAGGGAAGTTCTAAAGATTTAATCATAATTTCCAATGGGCTATATTAAATTTCATAGCTTGAAAATACTAAAGACTACATTTGCCTTTTCCCCTGTCAAGTTACCTGGAAGAAATATAGACGATGTTATACGTGTGACATAACTCACAATGTTTCTAACACATTCTGACTTAGGGATATATGAGAATGTCAGGCAACATTCTAAAATAAAGATTGCTGATTAAAAAACTACAAGTCAAGACATTTTGATAGTTTTCAAGCAATTCACGGAGATAGGATTAAAAAAATCAAACATTGAGGAGAATAAAAGTAGCCATCTGAAGCCACAGATAATGCAAGCCTCATTAGAATATTAAGCTTGTATAGTGGAAGGGATTTGCATCTCTGTAGTCTCAGTGATTGACCACCCAGGCAATATCATCGGAGATAATGCTTTAATACAGTAGTCAAAATGGTGTGGCAAGACTTCACCCTTTCTGTGGCAATGACAGGTCTGCTCAAACACATGCTCATGGCGCTCAGCACCGGCACTGGGAACAGACATCCTTCAGTGCAGGGTTGCTTTGCTTTCAGAACTGGCTCAGACTTTAGAGACTGAGAAGCCTATCTCCATGCCACACTTACTATTTCATAAATATTTACTGGCATCTAATTGGTGATCATTTTTATCAAGAATCAACTTGATATTCCATGCTTCCATGGAGTAATTTATGAAATATTTGTGCTTATCATTTCAATTAGTCAATATTACCTTTAGTTATGGTGGTAAATTTAAGCTACATAAATGTGAATCTTAAAAAGGTTCTTAGAAAAAAAATCATGGCCCCACTTCATACTTAATCTTTGAACTATCAAACTCTTCTAATTAATCCAATTTCTGGTACTCCCTGTTTCAAATCAAGAATTTCAAATTACTTAAGATACTACATTTGGTCTCTTACTAGTCTATAGTTCTAATGGATATGCTTGTTTTTTCTTTTTCCCTTTTCTCTAGAAAACCTTTATTTTCTGCTATCTCTTCTCATAATTTTCCTGAAAACAGGAGTTCATAACATTCTTGTATTGGTTTTGACTAGAATTAAAACATTAACCCAACTGGTTATTCATATTTTAATATAAATTTATATTTTAATTCATATCTTCACATGAATTAGTAAAATGATGAAATAGAGAATTTACTAAAGCATCAAAGCTATGCAATATAATGGAAGGGACAGCTGCATTCTGCATTTTATTTTTTTGTATTTTACATCAATAAGCTGACCAGAGGCTGGCCACTATGATTGCAGAGTTTTATAGCTGTTATGCTTTTGTGCTTACAGTGTCTTAAAGTCCAGCTAATGCCTAGAGGAAATGTAATTGTCTCAGTAGACTTGTGGCTTTTGAAAATTCAAAAACTTCAGTAGATGGATTGCTTGGTATGTTTAGACCAATGCCTTTCCAGTAATGTAAAAGTCTGTATTTGAAGTTCACTTGAAAGACTAAAGAAATGGTGAATTTACTCTGCTGATATGGGCAAATTGTTTGACTTAGGGTCAAACGGTATCTATGAAAAATAAGTTTATTTTAAATTAAATATTGTTGAGTAGAAAGGGAGAAAGTACCAGAGTGCCAGTCATAAAAGTGCTAAAAAGAATCTGAGAGGGAAAAAAAAGAACACTGAAATGAATGGAGTACGGTGTGTGTGTGTGTGTGTGTGTGTGTGTGTGTGTGTGTGTGTGTAAGTACTTACTGAGAGAAGCAGCTCACTGGTTTACAAGTAGTGAATAAATGAGTGACTTTCTTCAGTCCCTGCAGTCTGAAGTTCATCTTAGCCATTTGTAATAAATGGAACATAAATTCCAACTGCATCCTGGAGACTCCTCAAAGCGACTACATGTTTGCATTAACAGGTTAGATTCCCCTGAATCCTTTGTTCTACTTTGTTCTTTGGCACTCTTTCTGGTTTTCTTGGAGCAGCACAACTTGTGAGATGGGTAGGAGGAGGGGAGGAGATTGGGGTGGTAGAGCATTTCCAGGAGAAAAGGGTGAGCTATTTCAGCTCCAACAGCCACCAGGAAGTGGCAAAGAAAGCAACCGGCAGTGTCATATCTCCACACAGTCAGAGGACATCAGGTGCTGTATTTACGGGTTTATGTGGGTGAGAAGGACACATACAATCTCAAGACAATGACCATGAAGATGAGCACTAGCTTCAACATGTATGCTCTTCCATAAAGGACCAACGAGCTGTGGAGATGGCCATGAACATGGCTGTATAGTATTTACTGCAAGTGATCTTGGTTCTGTTCCTCACCTAAGCCCCACCAAGTAACACTGACAAGTTTACAGCAGCAGATGCTAACACCTACGGCTAGAAAAATACCACAGAAGAGTCATGAGGTTGGAGTTAGATAAGAGAAGTTTCTGTTTCCTTAGAAAGTTAAGATAGCTACTAGCTATTTTGAGATGTTTTATAATTTTCCAGGCGATGTTCCAACTGTGCTATAAAATGAAATGGGCTCCTCTGAAAACAGCAATGTATGATAAGATAGAGACTTTGTTAATCCCAAGTTGTCAGGCTCTGATCAATACACAACAGTAGAAAATAAGTTCCTGAGATGTATGAGGGGTTATGATTGTTTTCCTACTTTGTTATAAAGCACGATCTAGTCGGAGTGGATTTAAGATTAACTATCCCATTGGCATCCTGTCAGTCGAGTATGATTTTGAATTAAAAGAATGTTTTGGGTTGAATTTTAATAAATGTGAAACTTAATAAAGGAAACAACAAAATCAAAATCAATTGTAGTGTTTAAAGCTAGTTGAATTTGTTATGATATAGAAAGTGCCAGAGGTTTGGAGTGTGAGGATTCTGACTTTAAACTCAGTGAAGTTTTCTTCTTTGATGATTTAACTTCATGAAAAGAAGGTCTGATGCTATCACAGTGATAATTTTGAGAATTACCTGAAATTCTGTGTGAACATCTAGCATATACAGAATTTTTTAAAACCACTTTTCCTAAGATTAATTTATTTTTTATGCAAATAAGTACACTGTAGCTGTCCTCAGACACACCAGAAGAAGGAATCAGAAACCGTTACAGAAAGTTGTGAGCCGCCATGTGGTTGCTGGGAATTAACTCAGGACCTCTGGAAAAGCAGACAGTGCTCTTAACTCTTGAGCCATCTCTTCAGCCCCACATGTACAGAATTTAGTGAATAATATATTTATTATTAAATCTGACATTTTGAAAGTAAAGATTATATAAAAAGTAAAGATTATATATCAAATTCTCTAAAATTTAATAGAATTTTTTTAAATTCTAAAAGTGCTCTCCAGATATTTAAAATGTTTAGATACAAATATTCAATTATATGTGAACCATCTCTCTCTCTCTCTCTCTCTCTCTCTCTCTCTCGTTAAGGAAAAGAAAATTGGCGTGGTTTACCTCCATGACCTGAAAGGGAATGTCAGTGATTTGGGGTTAATCCAACATGAAATGAACATTTGAATACTAGAGAAATCTTAGATTTCTGGGAATGAAGAATCTATTTCCCAAGAAGGGAGACTGAAAAGAAAAACCCAGTGGAACAGCTGAGATTGGAGGCAGGAACAGAGAGTGGGGCCTCTCTCAACCTAAACAAATAAGGCCCTCTGGATTTGAGAGAATGTACCCAATGTAGATCACCAAGTCGCACAGGAAGTGAAGGGTGTTGGTAGACAGTTCTGTCTTTCTTATGTAACTATCATGTATGTGGACACAGCATTGTACTGTGTTAAACTCATAAGCATACTAACTTATCACGTTATATCTGCTTGAGAAATCTGTAGGAGAGAATGTGACTTCTGAACACTGATGGACCTTGAGAACCCAGGAGACAATGACAGGTAGCAGAGGGTGGACTTAGCAACTTTGTGAAGTAACTAAGGGTGAGCCTATTTTGGGTCATCTTCAGAAGGTTACAGTGTCTTGGGGGAAGGAATTTTCTAGGTGTAAAGAACTCACTATGATCCTTAAGGTTTGTCCTTGTGGCAGGCATTTCCATAAGCTAAAGCTGTCTTTTCCTTTTATGGCTTAAGACTCAAGTCAGAGAGAGCAGGAGAGCAGGTGAGAGAGAGGGAGGGGGGGGGCAGAGACAGACAGAACAGACAGAGACAGACAAACAGGCTGACTGACTGACTTTTCTCTAAAACTAGAAAATTCTCCCAGGTAAACAAGCTAATGATACTCACATGGATGGGAACATTTTAATTTTCAATTTTTCAATAGATTGTGATCATTGGCTGAGGAATGAGAAAAGGAGGGAAGTACATTGAGTTTTGATCTTTATAAGAGGCATCAGGTAAGAAAGGGGAGGGGGGAGGGGGATGTTTGCCCGGAAACTGGGAAAGGGAATAACACTCGAAATGTATATAAGAAATACTCAAGTTAATAATAATAATAAAAAAAAAGGCATCAGGAAGCTAAGATTGGGAGCAGTGAGATCTTCATGCTACACACTACCTAAGGCACAAGACGTAGTTCATGGGGATGCTACACAAGGACGGACTATAACAGTGTCTTGTAGTTCATGGTAACTGACCCAGAGATTCTTAGGCATAAGGATACTTTAAGCAATCTCGGTATTTAGGGAAGACTTGTAAATATGTATTAATAGTCACATTGAACCCACTAAATTGGAATTTATTACTAAAGAAGCATTATGCCACAATTTTTGCTGTGTACCATTATATTTGCAGTAACAAGTACTACTGTCCTCTCTTTTGCCACTGCCTTGTTTTATACGCCTAACTTAATCTTTATGCCTTAAAGTACCATACTATGTTATATTCAGCAGACATTCCATTTGAGGTCTGAGACGTGGCTTGTAACATTAAAACCTGTGATTGAATGGCTAACCCCGTTTTAAGTTTAGAGCTAGGAAGAACATTTTCTGGCAGAACTATGAATTTCTACTTTCTTCAGATACTGTTTTCCCTTTCATCAGAACAATGTATATGAATTTGGTAGCAACAGAAAAGAGGATGGGGAGGAAGTTTCAGTTGAGTCTGGCGACACAAATTCATGCTCTTGGTGTTGTATGTGAGAAGCTTGACCTTTCCCAAGACAATGAAACTCACCCTTTTCTCATCATCAAAACTGCAAGTCATTTATTTTTCTGTCCAAATTTCTCATCATTCTTTCTTACATGCCACTTTGTTTTCTTGTCTGTCCCTCACTTACATACATTTGGTGTTGCCTTCAAGGATCACACAATTTTGCACCCAACCTCTTTACTATGAAATTTTGCATACGATTCCATGGACTCTAGGTCTGTCAAATATTATTTTAATTCAACTTAAGTCAATGGGATAGATGTATGCTATACACTTACAGCTATGCAGCTGGAGAACTATGAAGTTCTGGTGCTATGACAGCCCATAATCAGCCCTGATTATATTCTTTCTCTTTTCCAAAGAGATAAACTTTACACAAAAACTGGTGCCAGCAACACCCCCACCCCTTGTTTTTCTAACTTCCAATGGCGTAGGTAGTGATTCTTTTGACTTTTTGACGAACTACCAAAGGGATAAGTAAGGAAAGTAAAAATAGAAAAATAGTATTATTTCTAAGAAGCTCCCGATCAAGGAATTGAAGATTTATCTGACAAGGAACTAATATTGAGAATGTATTAAAAATCTAAACAAGCTGACTATCAAAACCCTCCAAATAGGTCAAAAGACCCCAAAATAAACCTTTCAAAAACACATGCAATGGCCAAGTTTACAAATGTAAAAAGCTGAGTCTAACTGATCATCAGGGAATTGTGAATCAAAATCACACATCTTACTCTGGTGAGAAAGGCTGGACCCAGAAGACCAAAATAATAACCACTGCTGAGGACACAGAGGAAGTGCAACTTCCCTTGTCTAGTCAGGGCTTTCATGTCACCTGGACTGCTTCAAAGTCAGACAAGATGCTAAGTCGGACAAACAAAGCAGAACCCTGAAAGCCTGACATCAGACGCTACCACAGTCATTTTAAAACAACATGGATTAAAAGTATTCTTCTTTAGTGTGATCCACAGGGACAGGCAAACTAGAGTCAGGCTCTAAGCTGACGCAACGCTTTCTTCGCCCTCAGCTGAACTGTGAAACATGGCGCTTATATCTGTTAAGGGGCTAGTCTCAAGGTTATTTGCTATGGCTAAGACCATTCAGGTACCTTGCTAGAAAACTGCTCAGAAGGATTTTGTTAGGAACATGACCTCTGTTGTAAATAGGGCTTAAGCTCATATTAACAAATTATGGTTTGAGGCTTCCTAAGTTCATTTAAGGATGAATCATGGAATATGTGAGAACATTAAATAATATCATATTATATGGATAAATATTGTGATATTAATACTCAGAGATAAAATCCAAATGTCGGGCAAATGGGTGGGCTATGTGGAATAACTGATTTTTGTAGACTGCATTTTCCCCCTAATCAGACAGAGTAACACCCATTACATTTTAAAGAAGAGTTCCTATTGTTACCAAACTTTTGAAAGGATACCCACTGTTAATAGTGGCATATTTCGTCATATCAAAAGATCTTGGAGCAAATGAGTGAAGAGAATATATCGTTATCCTCATAGGACATGGTATAACATTCAGTAGAACCTATAATTTGGCACAAACAAGTAAAAGCTGACATGAGTTGGCAGGACTGTGTGCTTGAGAAGCTAGCGGACTTTTTCATTCAAATGTCAATCTAAAGGGAGCACAGTGACAAGAAATTAAAAATATATTTCTCTGGATATATTAAATCTTCAGCTACAGGACTTTACAGTGAAGCAAAGCCTGAATTTTCTTTCTAGGCTCCTATTTTGAACACTGAATAGATTTGAATTGTATTATTTAGAGGCAATTAAATACACCTGTGCTATGAAAGTGGGAACTGCAAATATTAATAAAGAAAATGTGTTCCATGGAGAGGAATTTGTTTTGCTGTTCCTCCCATTGTCTGCATGATTGCATGACAGAGGCGTAAGGCAGTCATTTACTTTTAGCTTTTAACTGGAATCGTGTCTTTAATGCAAATTGTGTCCGTTTTCAGTGCCCTAATGGAATGGCAGAAAAGATCCCTCCTCTCTGGTAAGATATTTCCTATTTCTCATCTTAAAACAAAGGGGACCACTATTCATTTTTCACTGTAGGAATGTATTTTTAACTTAAGAACTGCTTAAAATGGAATAATCATAACGGGTGATAATTAACGGTTATGTGGTCTCCTAATTCACATTCTTTACTGTACATTATTAGATCTCTTTCTAAAAGTGTGGCTAAGCATACACATTATCCATTATAACATTTAAGCAGAGATTTTCTAATATACCTACCTCTTTGTGGTGGGCTTAAAATCTCTACTGCAGGGGTTGGGGATTTAGCTCAGTGGTAGAGCGCTTGCCTAGCAACCACAAGGCCCTGGGTTCGGTCCCCAGCTCCAAAAAAAAAAGAAGGAAAAAAAAATCTCTACTGCAACACAATGCATAGGTACAGAGGAACTTCCTTTAGGAGGCGCTCATCTGCTTCTGTTTAGGGCTGTTGGTCTTATAAAAGTTGTATTGGTTCAAACAGCCGTTCTTTTTTAATCCCCTAAGGGAATACTGACATGTTCAGTTATCAGATTACCATAGTCAGGAATAATAAATTAGTTCCTCAGAGGAGTGGGGATGAGTGAATTATGATTGAATTAAATCAATATTTGGAATTTCAGTATTTCTCTCATTGATTGCTCTACATTTGGGACAGAAGACTCAATACTGCTAGTCAGATGTAAGACACATGTGTGGACAACTGCTGCTAAGTGTTTTCATCTCTGATAGAAGACACAGGTTGGCGGGAAAAGGCCTCTCTAACTACTACCACCACACCACTGCCAGCTGGATTGCCATGTGAGCACCCAGTATTTGGAGTGGCCTAAACTATCATTTTAACCATTCGGTGAGGGCTCAAAATTGCTGTAATCACCTGTAAACAATCTTGGAAATTATTTTCCTGAAATTTCAGCTCAGATGAATGAATAAAATGTGTTATTATTTAAGTTGCCTACGTTAGTTAGGGTAAGTTAGCTCACGCAGCAGTAACAAACAAGGCAAGTCTCAAGGGCTGGGTACAACACTACCATATCTTTCACTCTGGCTTTAACATGGCCTGTTGTAGTCACTTAGGGATCTACACTGATGGGGCGGGAACATCTGCAAAGAATAAGTTCTGAATGGTCTCACAGCCAAACATCATAAGCCCAAAGCAACACTTATCTACATCGAATGCTACACTCTTATAAGAAGAACCCCAAAGTACAGTCAGAAATATGTGGTGACCAGGTACTAATGACCATTGTTTCAGCTTAAGATTAGGATCTTGCTACTTGCAGTGGAGGAATTCTGAAGATGATGACAGTAATGATGATATTAATAATGCAAAATGATTAAATGATGATATTTTCACCATTTCTGGCATTATATGTTGATACCTTTAGTGTTCTGTTATTAAAGTAATATTATTCTCACAAAAATCATCTCAGAGATGTTTCATTTTGATGTTCATATAAAAGCTTACTACTAGAGTCATGGTTTAAAAGAACCCAGTTAAGTTGTAAAGTTTACTATGTGAACTGTCTCTATTAATTTTAATTTTCTCTCTCTATATATTTATCTACAAATACACACATATGTATACATGCATAGACACATAGATAATGTTAAAATATGAGTGCAAATTCTATGACATCATTGATAAATTAAATCAAAACATTTACTAGGAGGAACTTATTCATTTTGATTCACTTAGTTGACGTTACCATATTGGGCAGTTTTTGAATGAATTTTCCAAAATCATAGGGTTTACTTTTTATCTAGTAGACATAAGACCAAGACATATGTTATAAATTACTAAGCCTGGAGGTCTCAACCAAGAATAGCTTTAGCTCTGCTCACTTAGGGGTGACATAAGATTGAATACACTATTTACTCTCTGTGAAGAGAAGTAAGCATTTATAGCTCAGAGTTATTCATATAGCCGGTGCTCAAGGGTACAGCATACTCTCTATCAGAGAACTAATTTCCTAGCAGTGCTTGTTGATGCACTGAGGATGAACCTAGGCTCGATGACTATGGAAGTTTATTGAATTCACTTTTCTTCTTATCCAAACAAGTTCTGGGCAGATCTTTCTAAGATTTTTATACATCTCTATCTTGAATTGGGAATTTTAGTGTCTTAATTGAAAAAATTCTCTTCTGTAGATACACATCCCTTGTTTTGTAAAAATTGGCTTAATTTTTCTTTAGAAAACGAGTGCTTTATTCTTTTTTTTTCTTTTTCTTTTTTTTTTTCGGAACTGGGGACCGAACCCAGGGCCTTGCGCTTGCTAGGCAAGAGCTCTACCATTGAGCTAAATTCCCTACCCCGTGCTTTCTTGTTAGTTGAAGTAATTTGATTTGGGTCACTGGTTCTGGTTTTGTTTCCATTTGAGACTCAGTTCTGGTGAATGAAAAATTTCCGTTTTTCTAAGACATAATGGTTGGTTCATCCATGGGTCTATGATTCAACACTGTGCTGTCAAGACTTAGGATTACTGTGATAAATGGTGAACCTAGAACAGGCAACAGAGAACAGAGAAATTTCTTGCTGTCTCTACATTGCGTACAAGGTTGGCACATGCATATTTACTGAATGAATGAGAGGGAGACTCTGGTATATAAGCTCTTGTGTTGATTGCATGTAAACCTTGAGCTTCTAGGTAGCTATTCTATGGGAGACACATGCCCACAAAAGAAGTCATAACTGCATAAATTCAAACAAAAAGATAGAAGGAAAGAAATGTTGAATTCTATTGCCATCATTTGGGTTTGGGGATTCAAGTCTATGAAAGACAGTGCAAGTGAACGCTGCTTATTTCTAAGAATCAAATGTTTCACTTAGTACCTACTTCAGGTTGGATTGGGTTTTGCCAAAAGAATATGAATTATTAATGAAGCATTTTATTATTTGAACACTCTTCTAGCTTTGAGCTATTGTAATAAAATGACCAAAATCACATCCTCCTGAAATCACTGACTTGAACATTTCATTTGCAGATATTTTATTATTGCTGCACAAGACAATCTGTTGTGCACCATTCAGATCACTTGCAGAGAACTACTAACATCATGTGTGAGGGCCACTTTCAAATGTCAAATACTTTAAGTGGGTTTTCTGGACTTAGAAAGTTGGCATCTGATGATAATTCAGCTTCAATGAATGAACAAAGGATGCATTTTGATAGACATATGAAGAATATATTCAATACTGGAATTAAAAAATGTCAAGAGAGGATTTTTAGGTCGTACTCTTAAGAGCTTTAGTATATTGCGAGATACATTATCAGAGAAGACAAATGTAACTACCAGTGGTCCCCTTTTCCCTGGTTTGACTTCTAGGAGAGGTCAGCTCTTATGCCAAATCTCTTTTTTAAACTTCTACAATGGTAGCTGTTTGTCATTACTTACAATGGTTTTATCCTACTTCCTATAGACAATCTGTATAACTTTGAGCAAGTTGGTTCCTTTAAAATGAAATGGTTGTAATAGCCACTTTATAGGAATTTATGAAGATTAAACAAGATTATTAAAGTAACTCATTCAATAGCCAAATCAGTGCTGGTTATCATAACTATTTCAGGCTTTTTGGGTCAATCTACTCTGCATGAAGTTTTAAGTCCCAGGTATGCTAATTTACATTATCCTGCTTTGGAGATGAACTTCTAGGAAACAGGCTTCAAATCCATTAAATTTCTCATTACCTATTTGGATGAAAAGTCTCATTATACTTAGTTTTTCTGGGACAGGGCACCTTGAGTTATTCATCTATCCAAAGGAATAAAGTTAGCCTCAAGTTGGGGTATCTGCGGTTGCTGGCATTTTAGCTGTCTGCGTATCGCTAAACATTCTATCTGATCCTAGCTTTTCCTTCCATCCTGGATGCGACCACTATTTCACACCAGGTTCACAGATGTCTCTGTGCCATCTGCTTTAAAAATAATCACCCTGGTCTTCCTTCAAACTCTTAGGTGGGCCACTAGCACATTTTTATAGTTACGCATATTCATGGGCTGGAAAACTGGTTAATACACACAGAGAAAAATAAAACCATTAATAAAATGAAAGTAAAAATAAAAATATAAGTAAAACCATTAATAAAATAAAGCTCTTAATGAATATCGTGAGTTTTTGTTGGCTACTGTGCGCAGATTGTCCTAATTAGTTCTTCTTACCGGAGCTGTTTACCATAATTTTTTATCTGTTAAAGATCTCCCTCATTAACCTCAACTTTTGCCACAGAGGATTTTGGGTCAGAAATGTTGGGAACCTAATCCTGTTGTGCCTACCCTCATCTTGACTGGGCTTCCTGTCAGCTTTTCCATTCAGTAGTTGTGAAATATCCTCATTTTTATGGTGTTGGTTGGGGCTTAGTTTATATTGTTCTCTACAACCTATACCTAACCCAAATCCAAATTCCTTGTGATGTCATTTTGAGACTCAAATTACCTTCAATTTAACATATATTCCCTTGCATCCTTGTGACAGGATTCCAAATTGCTCTGTTGATTTCTAGGCAAGAAGGTCAGAGAAATTTAACTTCTCATGCCATTGTTTCAGTAATTTTTTTTTCTTTTTCAGATATTTTTGCTTTCTCCTTCCAAATGCCAGGTGCCAGAAAGACACTCTATTAGCTTCCCAACTTTAATTTCTCCCTAGTGAGACATTATTTATTTTTTAAATAAGATATTTTTCTGTTTTTAAAAGATTTTATTGGGCTGGAGAGATGGCTCAGTAGTTAAGAGCACTGACTGCTCTTCTAGAGGTCCTCAGTTCAATTTCCAGCAACCACATGGTGGCTCACAACCATCTGTGATGGGATCCAATGCCCTCTTCTGGTGTGTCTGAAGACAGCTACAGTGTACTCATATACATGACACAAACAAATTAAAAAAAGATTTTATTTATTTAATGTAGATGAGGGTTACATCTGCATGAATACCTGCAGGTGAGGAGAGAGAATCAGATCCAAATACACATGGTTTTGCGACACATGTGGTTACTGGGAATTGAACTCAGAACCTCTAGAAGAGCACCCAATGCTCTTAACCACTGAGCCATCTCTCTACCCCCTGATAAGTTTCCCTGTAAGCAATCTAATCTTGTATTGTCTATTTTCTCCATTCCACCAACCTAAAGATACTGTCTGTTGGGCATAAAATCAACATTGTAACATTCTATTAATAAAGGGCTAGCAGGAAACATATTTTTAAAAATGTCTTTGGTTTGTAACCATTTTCTGTGTGTGTGTGTGTGTGTGTGTGTGTGTGTGTGTGTGTGTGTGTGTGTGTGTCTAATTTACTTGCTTCAGTATGGAACATTACATATAGACTATGATGATAATGAGACCCAGTGGGCACAGTTCTGCTGCTGTTCTATTTAATAATTGGAGTTAACCACCAAGGCTACCATTTTAAACAATAAGATCCTTAGTGACTTTCATTTTTTTAAAAAAAAAATCAATTCAAGCTGTACTTTCGGAATAAAACTATTTTCGTCTCCAATGTTGCTCTTACTGTCTTTCCAGCTGGTTCCCTTTCACTGTGCATACTCAGGTTTTATTTTACTATTATATTCTATGCCTTTTGAATTCCTTTTCAGCACTCTATAACTATTTGAATGTGTTCTGTTTTCTTTCTTTTTATGTAACTCTGAGCCTTTTGTGAAGCAATGCCTGTGTGCCATAAACATGTATTGTGTTGTAACTCTCCCCCACTGTCATTGTTGTGCATTCTAGAAGACTGTTTAGTACACAGCAGGCATCCATTTAATGTTGAGTGACCCACTGCCAACATGTAGGTGGATGCAAAATGTTCTTTCATGTGTGAAAGGAATATATGTTTTTACTCTTTTCAATTGCTGGTGGAATATTGATATCCCTTATGTCTTTGGTAATTCTCCAGAAATTATTTCTGTCACAGCAAAGACAAGTGATTCATTAGTTTTCCTTGTGTTACTGTATATCCCAACAGTAGTTTATTAGTTCTAATAATGTTTATAAAATATACAAAGTCCGATATGAGCAAAGATATTGCCATCTCATACATAGTTTGCAACTGTTGATATCAGTGAGTCAAAGGTGGTTTTAAGTGGGTGAAATGAGACTGAGGTTTCATATAGTTGTTCATAGATACCTGATTGCTCCACTGAAACCTAATCTCAGCTTTTAAAATCACACACTCACTAGAAGAAGACAGGAAACATACTACTCATCAGAATCATGATTTTTCCCTTTAACTGACTTTCCTGACACTTGGAATTAGACACAGATGTCAAATTTTAAAATAAAATCAAAATACCTCCTCCATTAAGATTTCCATAACTATTTTTTCATCTCAACACTTATCCTTGTAATGCCATGAACAAACTCTTTGTCCTCCTTATAATGAACTATATTCTAGCATTAAGCTAGTTTCTCCAGTTTAATCTGCTTTGCCAAGCTCAGGTTGGAACTATATAGTTGCTAGTGTGCTTTCCTTATCTAAAAAGGCATAGGTCTTTTGATGGCCTTCTGGTCTACCTTCTTGTTATGGAATCCTCTTTTAAACTACACTGTTGAATATTTTGTGAACTAGAGCAATCATACAATAATACTAACATTCTACCATCACTATCCCTTTAACTTACTGGTTCTCTACCTATGGGTCACAACCTATTTGGGGACTGCATGTCAGATATCCTGCATATAAAAATATTTATATTATAATTTATAACAGTAGCAAAATTACAGTTATGAAGTAGCAACAAAATAATTTTATGGTTGGGAGTTTAGGAAGGTTGAAAACCACTAGTCTTGAGTTGTCAGTAAGAAATCACAGTGAACTTAATCACATAGTGATGGGAGCTAACTTCTGGAGTCTCTCTTAAGGGATTATTTTGAAAATTTGCTTACTTCAAATTAACAGTTGGCAACATTCCTAATAGATACTTGCTATCTTTGTTCTTTTTTGTCATTATTTTTCATGTTATATTTTCTTATGAATGCTACCTCACAAAAACCTGCACAAATATATAATGTACTGTTTATGAAGCCAATGAAAGGTGAGAAGTTATTTACTTCTATTTGAGCTTTCAAGCAACAAGCAAGGTGATCTTTCCAAAATCATGGCTTCTATAAGGAGGTAGGACAATTTCAGCATCATTCCCTTGGCAAGAAAACTCATTTCTCATGCTAGATCTTGTAGCCATAATACTGTCATTCCCATGGTAACAGTTTCTAGGAATTGAGTTTGTTCTCCATAACTGACGCCTACTTCATCAGATGAAGTTTTAGAATAACATTTAAAGTGCTCTTTCCATTCTTGCTACAGAAGAAAAGAAATGAGAGAGAAATCCCTTCAGAAAAAAAGGAAAAGCAATTCAAAAGTAAAATAACCTCTGAGTCTCTCTAGTTCCAGATACTAGGTTGAATTGTACTGGGACTTGGGACAAAAGGTTAATGCAGTGTAGTCCCTTTAGCTTTATGATCCAGTATTGGGGTTTCAACTGCAGAAGGGGAAAGAACATGAAAGTTTCAACAAAAGAGGAAAAATGCAAATGAAATATGAATACAGGGGAACCACATGGGACATTTGCAAGTATCATTGTTGCCAACAGAAAAAAGGTTTAGTAATCTGCAGATAGAAGGATTTAAGCCATATGCAGAGCCAGTGATGTGCTTATCAGACCAATAAAGGCATAATTTTTGGCCAGGAAGAGCAGTGAACACTAATAATTACCCACAGGTAGTGCCTCCCTGCAGTGACTTAGCATGTTTAGAATGGAGTTAAGATGAATTGACCAACAGTTTTAACACATTTGAAAATGTGGGTGAGAGTATCTCCTCCCACTGGGTAAAATGTATAACCCTTTTCTCCCTTTTCTTCAACTTTATGATAGCCATATAGGATTATGCTTTTATGTCATATGACTTGTGTGGCATTCTGAGCTTTGTTAGGTGTGGTTTTTCCACTGCATTCCTGCTAGCATTTCCTAGTTTCCTCATCTCTCTCCTCTCCTCTCTCCCTTTCCCGTTTTTTGTGCTAACTAAATTTTCACTGTTGCATTTTTCTTCCTTTGATGGCTCCTATTAATGTTATTTTCGATTTCTATCCTATTGAGATAGGATACTTAGCATGTTTATGGAGAAGTTTGAAATTAACATTTCAATTAAAATCTAGCACTAATGAAACCAGCCTGGCACTCTGGGGAAGCTCCAGCTTCTAGAGACCTCCTGCTTGCTAGGAAAAAAGCTGCAGGCTCCCTGAGTTTGCAAAGAGAAAAGCAACCCCATTTTGTGTAGTGATGTTACCATTTAACTATCCCCATGCCCCTGCAAATCCCCCATTATCTTTCTCATTGAATTGATTTTCTTTTCTTTTCTTTTTTCTTTTTTCTTCTCTTTCCTTCTTTTTTTAAAAAACAGTACTGAAGACAAAATGGATCTACCAATGATTCTTCACTTGATCTTAGCCAAAAGGCTGAGAAGCGATTCTACCAATGATTCTTATCTTAATTTATCATAAAAGTTACATGTATGTAAAAAAGAGGAAAACAATATAGTTTATCTGAATAATTTTATCTGCAGAGAAAAAATAGTGAAGTGAGGAAATAAAGAAATCATTTTCAATCTTTAAAACTTAAGAACAAAGTTATGTTACATACTCAATGTAAGTTACATACAAGTTACATATGATGCTCACATGCAGTCTTATGGGTGACTGGGAGGCAGAAATAGGATGAGAACCTGACTGGATGTGAGACTATCAGGCCTGTTAGGTCTGAATCCTATTCTTTTCATTTGTTAAGTGACCTTGGTTAGTGACCTGGATTAATGTATTTCCTTAACCATCAGTTCTGTGTTTGCTGAGAATATTGCTAGGATATACTTCAGAAGGTGATCGTAAGGAATAAATGTCACGATGCATAGTAAGGGCACCATAGGTGGTTGCAGAGTCATTGGCAGATTTTACAACATTGGTCACATGCATTAAGTGTTTTCCAATAGACACATGAGGAAGGGATGCCTCGAGGTGAGTGTGCTCTGGCCAGACTTTCCTTTGTTCTTGTACAATTAGTTAATTAATTGATAGAGACCTAAGTGCCCAAGGGAAGTAAGGAAATAGCTCAGGTCTCTGGCTTTCCTTGGCTCTCTCCACTGCTCTTCTGGTCTGGGAAGTGATTGGGAAGGACAGGGCAGAGGAGGCAAGGTGGTCTTAGCTTTGGCTCACATACCCATTGCTTTCCTGTGCTGTTGTAATGAAGAACCACAAAAAAGTGGCTTCAAACCAATGAAATACATTTTTGCATACTTCTAGAGGAGAGATGTCCAAGATCAAGGTCATGGACAGACCATGGTTCCTCTGAAGGCTTTAGGGGAAAACTCTACCATGCTCTCCTCATGGTTGCTCTTGTTTTTTGTGATTGACAGCATTCCCTGACTTATTGATCTATCTATGTTCTATCTCTGCACTCTAAAACTATGAACTACCACTGTGCTCTGGCACTGTGGCCAGTCAGTCATTGTAGCCTTTCATAGTTGTTTGTCATTACAGCCTACCAGTGTCTGTCTCTGTGGCCTCTCTCTGTTCTATACTGAAGTCCACAGTCTTAATCTATCTTTCTTATCTATCTGTTGCTATGCACCATCGCCATGGTCTCTTACTGCTCCATCTCTATGGTCTTCTGCCTTGGTCTGTCTCTCTTACCTGTCACCATGATTTCTTACTGTTTCTGCCTGTCATTGTCCCTCTTGCTTCCTTTACCACCTGATGGGGTTCTCCCCATGTGTCTTAGTGTCTGTGTTCTGCTCTTATGGACACTGGTCACTTTGGAGTGTGTGTCATCCTACCTGACGTGAACTCAATTGTATCCTCAGAAACACTATTCCTCAGTAAAGCTCACAAACACAGAGGCTATGGGGGCTTGAACATGCCTTTCTGGGAAGAGAGCATAATTTTGAACACCCACCCACTAGAAGTGTTTCAATTTAAGAAATACTTTCTAACTTAATGGGGTCGGTTATTTATCTCTCTTACCAACATCACTTAATTTCTATTTACCTATTTCTTTATTTTATTTAAAATATGATTTTTATATTTTGAGGAAACATATTGAAAAACACCTAATGTAAAAAAATTCTTATTAAACAAATCATTTTTATACTATTTTTCTCTTTTCTTATGTTCTTCATACCATTCTTTCTCAACAGTTTGAAGGTCCTTGGAGACAGGGGAAGCACACAGTAAACAGGGCTCTAGGGATCAAAGTGTGTCTCAATGACTTAGTGAATGTTGTCATGAGTTAGGATCACAATTTTTCTTTATTCATAACAGAGAACATGTTTCACCCTCTCGGCTATGGCTAACATTTGCATTATTTGGATCTAGAAAGTCTAGATATTATAGTCTGTCATGAAATTTAGCCAGACAGATGCCACTTTCAGAACAATGAGAATCTTAATGTCTTCAGGATGGTTTACAGAGCATGAGGCTAGCTCGTTTTACACACTTTTTGTTCTTTATAATTAAAAAAAGACAAATGCATTCGTTTCCAAATAAACCACCCCATTTTCTTTATCGAAAATTTCCTGTACCATGTTTAGTGTCAAAACTTTTCAATACATAATCCTTCTGTCTTAATGCTGTCGTGTTCCGTAATCAGACTGATCCACTAAATACCAGATCCTAATTATAGGCCCTGCATGTGACACCAAGCAAAGATCAGAAACTCCACTTCTTTACCACCCTTCTTTTTTAAAGCAAATGTGTGGGAATGGAATAACATCTTCATCCTGGGATGTGTCATGTTCTCACACTCCAGGAAAGGGCCATTCTGGAATTTATGGATGGGAACTAATTACAATCACCAAATGAAATCTTTCAAGTTGCTGCTAGAATGGGACTTCTTGATAGTCAACGGATGCAGCTTTCAGGCTCTTTTAATGTTGCCTGGGCTGCATAGAACCTGTCTGAGTACATCCAGCCTCTATAAACATGCTGTTGCTCGCCTTGGGAAATCACACTACTTTATAACCATAATCGAACACCACCAAAGACAAAAGAAGACAAAAGAAAACTAAACAAACCAAGATCCACAAAGATGTTTCCAGTTCAAATTCCTCTAGCTATATAAAAAAGTGAAAGTGTAGCACAAGAGCATTGGCTAAACAGGAAGTCTCTGCTATCTTTTTCATACAGTAAAGCATATCTCATTTATCTCCCAGGCTCCCCTTCTCTGTATCGATGGTAAGCTGAAGTCTAAGACTCCATCCTAATTGTAAACACGCCCTTACAATCCCCTCCCTCTCCTTACATGCTGGAAGCCAATATGACTCTATGCTAGGCCTGACATATGGCAAAGGGGAAAGTGACTTGCAGATATAACTCATATCCCAACCACAAATCAGTTATAAGTAAACTCATCAAAAGGGAGAGATTTCTGAAAGGGCTCACTCAGTACCAAGGCCTTAGGGCTGGACAGGCTCTTCCTCAAGTGAAAAGGTGTTTTCTTGTTGGTCTTCAGGAAGCATACAGTCCTGTCATCTTAAACTGCCTTTGGAATAGCCAGTTAGGAACCAAGGACCTGAATTTTTCCAACCACTTGGGGAAGGTCTCAAATACTTTTCTATCTAGCTTATTTTTCTACCTTGTGCCAAAGACCTTTTGCAGAAGATGCAGTTAAACTGTGCTTGACTCTTGATCCACATAACCTGTGAGACATTGATATGAGGTAATAGAAAAGTCATATCCTCTATACACTGAAGTTTGCATATATTTGTAGCAGTATAACATAGTCTGTGTAACTCAAAACTTGATAGTTTTGCAGTATCTTCTCTGTAGTAGCAACATATAAAGTGTCTATGTACGCCTCCAAAGACTTTAGAATGTTCTAGAAGATAAACATCTAGAATGTAAGAGGGTAAACATGCTAAGCACAAGACCATAGTGAATCCAAAGGCAAGGAGTCTATGATCAAGGAAGTGAGAAACAGTGACCGTATGTTGCTAGATAGTCTTTGTAACACTGTAGTCAAAGCTTATGTGCTACCTGTTTGAATCAGAGAGGATCTCTCACACTCAGTGCCCTGATAAACCATCTCCGTTTCTGTATTCTAGGGTAACAAGTGAATTCTGTTGGAAATGGTAAGAAGCATTCATGGGTAATAACACTAGGGTGGGATTATCTTGTGGCATTTGGAAGTAATTGGGAAAATGACCTCTGTGGAAGTGATGATCTGTTCTCTTCCACTGTAGTCTAGCCTCCATCTCAACACCTGTTTACTTTCTCTTTGTCTACTAGTGTGGGCTCCAATTCTTCCTGTCCTCTTGTGGGAGAGAATGGATCATGATTACTGCCTTTACTTTCTAACTGTGCTTCTCACTTCTCAGCCTGTCACCCACACCCTGTCCATCAACTCCCCACTCCAGCACTCTAAGGAACAAGGTTTTTCAAGGTCACTAAAGAGCTCTGTATCTACTGGACTTTTTTTTTCTTTTTCTTTCTTTTTAGGCATAATCTTCTGAGATCTATTTGCAACACTTGCCCCGCCAGCAGGCTTACTTCTTCTCATGGTCAAAACCAGAAAAAAGCAAGGTTGCTAGTATTCTATTCTTAAAAGCCCACAGAGGTTTTTATGGTTTGTAGAATGCATTATGACCCACTCAAGAGAATATAATTATTTCTTAAAAATTTTCCAACTACACTACTGAGTATAGTCTATCCAATTGCATTCGTCTCAGTTCTAATCATACATTTCTGTAATGATTTAGCTCATGTTGGTCAGTGTGAGATGATTTCCTGTCAGCTCTCTGCTGATGCAAAGCCTTTTGGGTTCCAGGCACAGTTCAAAGATTTCCTCTTTCTTTCCTCCTTTCCTAATTCCTATATTAGAACTTCCTCCTTCATATCTAGTTCACTGGAAACTCTAACACATGCCTGCCTATCTGTGTCATGCTAGCACTTACTTTGTTTACTGTCTTTGAGGCTATAAAATCAGAATTACGTATGCAAGTAATGATTAATCAAATTAAAGTTCAATATACAGACCAGGGCCTGTACCTAGTACTGAGGAAATGTGGGTGATCACGACAGTGTCTTTTGCTTCTCTTCTATTAGACTTGAAGTGTAGCAAAGGTAAATTGAATTAAGTGGCTTGTTGTTTAAACTAAGCCTCATGCCGTGCCTTCAAAACAACTTTCTTAGAATGAAATTGACTAGTTTTCCACAGAAGTCTTCTTTACTTAGCTTCCACATCAGTACACCTTTCTTTTCTCTTAGCTCACATTTATCTCTTCATCAGCCTCTCTCTGTATCTGTGGGTTTGGTAATCTAAGAGTTTCTTTCAGATGCCCCTTTTCTTTGCTTCCCTTTTATATGGGCTTGCTAACACTATGACTCCATTTCCACAAGCTGAACTCATACTCAAGTCCCAAATCAGTGTCTACTTCTGTACTCTTCTTGCACTCCTTACTCTTTCCAGGTCCTGGAAAGGATGGGTATTCAGTATCTCTGGAATTCCTTTCATTTTCTCTTCCCTTCACACCTTTTGCATCAGTCACACTGCCTGTCAGCAGCAGACTCCCAGCGTCTGCCACCAGCAAGTTTAGGCTTACTCCAGGGTCCCTTCAAGGACCTTGTTCCTGCATATCCTTCTCTCCAATTTTCACTTCTCATCTATGCTCACCACACATGGCTGCCAAACAAATGCTCCCCAGACAAGAGGATAATTACACGATTTCCTGCTTATCTTTATTGGTTCCTGAATCCCTTTAGGGTATCAAAGTCTAATAGCTTGGTATCAATGGGCACCTTTAACCTAGTTTCCAGTTCCTCTTTAAGGACCCTTCCTAGGATCTCATAAGTTTCAGCATGCATCCTATTTTTACCGTGCCCGGGAAGATCTACCTTCTATTAGATTATGTTGGTCGCTGTTGTTTGAGTGTGAAGCATTGCCCATGGGTTTATGTATTTGAATATTTGGTCCTTGGTTGGTGATATTATTTTGCAAGGCTGTGGGACCTATGAAAGGTGAAGCCCTGCTGTAGGAGTGGATTTGGTGGCAGGAATGAGAAAACTACATAGCACAGTGGCCCCTCCTTTTTGGTATTCCCTATTAGATGCACATCCAGGACATATAAATTGATACCTTACTATTTATAAGCACCTAGTATATAATATCAAGTATGTAACAACTGCTCAGATTCTTCTTGAGAAGTCTATTATGCAAGATAGCATGCAACTACTCCTCAGCAAATATAAGTATATTAATGTATAGTATGGGTAATAGAAAGAACATAGACTAGAGAGAGCCAGCATTTGAATCAGTCTGGTTCTTTTAACACAGAGGCATGTGGCTATGCAGAGATGGAGTAATAACATTTCTGATGTGAACAGACCATGGACTAGGAGGAAAAGAACAGGAATAAGAAGCATATGTCTAGTATCGAGAAACATGTATGCGTAGGATTGAGATGGTAATCATGTTGGAAAGGCAGGCTATGCCAACAGCAGATAAGGCTTGACAAATAAAGGAGTTAAAAATTCAGATGAAAGGAAGTGGTAATGGCTACTGAATAAGGAACCTGTATGCTCTGAGCTCAGCAACGCGAATATGTGGACAGCATATGTTCAGTGGATGGTCTATGGATATGTAGGGCAATATTGTGATGGACTCTAATAATTATAGCATCTACAAGGTCCCGGACTAGAGCAGGATCACTGGGAGCACAGGGACTGCAGCATTGTGGCTGATGGACTAGCTGGAGAGCATGGGCACAAAGGAGGAAGGCTAACAAATGAGGTCATGCTTCTGAGCTTTAGAGCAGAGGCACATACATGTCTGTGTTGTTGAAGAAATAAGAGTTTCTCACAGGCTGAATTCTAACCATGGTTGGGACATTGAGATGACTAGATCTAAAGGAGACCTTTAAGAATTATATATTTTATTTTGTATCTTTTCGTGTATCATCCTTTCATATCTTGATTTATTGTCTATTCAAATATATTTCACAATTATGCTGGGTTGTAAAAGTGTTTTTTTAATTTTGGAAAAAAATTCTTGTCACATCTATGTACTTCAGATATTCTGTCCTTGTCTATGATTTCTCTTTGTATTGTCTGTGCTATATAGTTTTTTAAAAGCCCAACTTTCCCCCTTTCCCACAAATTTTCAATTTGACAAGGCTTTATTTATCAAATTGTATTGACAATCTATGCTTTGGGACCCTTCCTAGAGGATATTTTCCATACATCAAGGTCACAGAGGGTCTTATTGTTTCTTCTCAAAGTTTTCCAGCTTTAGCTTTTACATGAAGATCACATTTCACTTGGAAGATTGCCAATGTTAGGTTTCAAACCTGGGACAAAAGACTGAGGTGCCTCTTTAACCTATCTAAGTGGACACTGGTTGCCAGGTTCTCCCTGCATCCCTCAGGCTTTACCTGTTTTAGGGTTCTCCGGGCTGGCGTAGCCAGCCTCCTACCCTAACTTTTCCAGGCCATGATTTGGGATGCCCTTCCCCCAACTGCTCTTCCATATATAATCCACCCATTTTTTGCTTATCTGGTCTCTTGTCTACTCTTTTGGGCCTACTGACTGTTATACCTGGTTCTCCACTTTCCCCTTTTCCTTCCTCTTTCCCTAACGTGGCTCAGAAGCATGTCGGTTCTGGACTGTCCCAGATGTCCCTGCCTCCAGCTATGTCTTCCTTTTATCTACAATAAACCTTCTCCTCCACCATACCTAGCAGCAGTCATGTTCTTTGCTTTTTTAATTTCTTTTTATTTCATTTTGCAAATTAAAGCTACAAGATATATGCTATACAGTGACTAGAATGAAGAAGACGAACAATTCTACGTGTTGGCAAGTATATATAGAGTCAGAACTTTCATACTTTACCACTGGAGAGAAAAATATAACAATAAAATTAGAAGTCACTTTATCACTGAGGTGTCCTGGCTATCCTGGAACTCACTATATAGACTAAGATGGCCCCGAATTCAAAGAGATCTACCTGCTTCTGCTTTGTGAATGCTGGGCCTGAATGTGCACACCATCATGCTTGGCCAGCAATTCCATTATCTAGATATTTTCCAAGAGAGTGGAAGCAGGCATACTTCTACCCAGAGACTTATAAGTCACCTTCACTGTTCTGAGCCCCAAACTGAAGATACTTTAAGTGTCCATCAAGAGATACACAGCTAAGAGAAGGTATCACTTTTCTGGATATCCAGTAATGAACTACTGCTTAAAAAAATAAAAAGGAATGAATTATTAGAAGATGCAACAGTGTGAACAGCAAACACTCTCAAAAACATTACACAAATAGAAACAAGATACATAGACTACACAATGTATGATTCCCCTGTAACAAACCATGGGAGAAATTATAACCTATATATATTATATAATAATCCCAAAATATAGTAAGATGACAGAAAGACCAACTAGTGCCTAAAGCTAGAGATGCTAGGGCAGGAATTACTAGAAATGTACTAGGAACTGTTTTTAGAGTGATGATCATATTGTATGTATATGTGAAATATACAGAAATATGCATGTATGGTGCAGGCAACTTAACTGTTTGCAAACCATTCTTAAATAGAATTAAGGAAAGCAAGAAGTTCAATACAGATATCAAGGCTAGGGATTAAACCTTGAGTGTAAATGACATGAAATCTATCATATTATAAACCCTGAAAAGACAAAGGAGTCACAGAGATAGAGGAATGCCTAAGGGCCATCTTTGGGGATAACTTTCCTTGTCTACAATTAGAAGAAAAATGAAATGAGAGTGAAAAGAGTAGAATAGAACAGAGAGTCTAGTGTCATGGTTCTCAATGTTCCTAATGCTTTGACCCTTCAATACAGTTCTTCATGTTGTGGTGACCCCCAACCATAAAATTATTTTCATTACTACTTCATAGCCCTAATTTTGCCACTGTTATGAACTATAGTCTAAACATCTGATCTGCAGGATATTTGATATATGACCCTGTGAAGAGGTTCTTTGACCTCCAAAGGGGTTGTGGCCCACAGATTGAGAACCACTGGAGTAGAAGCTCACTAGTCAATAACAGAGTATCAATAAAGGCAAGGTACGTGGGGCAGGCTGCCTTTACTGTCACTGGTTGAGTGAATATCCATGTCAAGTCATCTATAGAGTGGCAATGTGTAGCTGTTCCTAGTGAAGCTATACGCAGCAGAATGGACAGTAGGAATGGTCCACATGTTTTCTGTAATTGGAAGCACAGGTGAAATCACATAGTGTTCAGCTTTTAGAGCAACTATTAAGCTCAAGCCCTTTTGGAGATACTTGGCTGTACATCAGACACACCAGTGTTATAGCTTAAGACTACTTAATGCAAAATAGCAAAACAGATTCACCGCTGATGAGGACCTGGAAGGTAGCCAGTTAAATCGCATTAACACTGCGTTAGCAGGAAGAGAAGTGGGTGGATGACAGCAGCCCTGAAAGGTGAGGTGATGGGGAAACAGTTCCAATCAGTGTGGGCAGGAGGTGGCAGACAAGGCCAGGCTGAAGCACCACTTCAAATGATAACCACTGCTAGGGCGTTATCAGCAATGACAGCAGCCCAGAGCACTTTGTGTGCCTGCTGGAGGAAACTGAGAATCCTGACTGAGGTCACTGAGGTCACTGTAAACAGCTACTCACTGTAGCAAACCTCATCAAAGGGCTTGCTGCAGGAAGGGGCTGGCCACTGTAACATTTGAGCTGTCCCTTGAATTCTCCCCGTGAAAGCATAGAGAACGGGATGGTGTTATGCAGCATATGTCATATCAAATGAACTTATCTAGCTTCCTTGGTACCCCAATACAGCACATTAAAAAAGAAAAACCTAAGAGATGAAATCAGTAATGGATCCCAGATCTCTACTTTAATAAAAGTATGTGTGGGGAGGACTATGCAGCCAGAGGGCCAATTTAGGGATGGTCTGCTTATCAACTGCACCAGACTGACTGCCACCAGGCTGGAAAGAATAAAACAAACAAGGGACATGTTCAGGCAATACGGGCAAGTAGGAAAAAATAACAGAACAAAAGGGGATGGGACTAAAGAAAGGTCAAGAATAGAGACAGCAAAAGAGAAAAAGAGAGACAAAAGGTGAGATGGGCAAGAGCAAAGATCACTCTTTTGGAAGGTTGCCCACCTCTGTTCCAACATAAGGGTGAATGTCACCTTTCTTACTATGTCCTTCAAAACCTTTTGCATAGGCTTCCTCCAAGCCATTTTCTTGATGATTCAATGTAATTAATAGGTTGCTCTGAACAAAAGGGGAGTAAGAATTCTGCCTACCATGAGCCTGCTTTGTTCTGGAACTGGAGAAGCAGAGGAAAAGAGAGCATCCGATCACAGATTGCACAGTATTAACAGACACAGCTACGTAACATATCATATGTGACAGGCATATACAGGCACGGGTTCATAGCAGAGCAAGAGCTGGTCATTAATAGATGATTGGGAAGTTTCAGGAGAGGGCATAGGAACAGCTAGAAATATCACAGAACTCAGAAGGGCGAGAGGATCCAGAGGCAAGCAGAGGCAAGCAGTATTCCAGGGAGAGGAGATGGTTATGTGTGTGTTTGTGTGTGTGTGTGTGTGTGTGTGTGTGTGTGTGTGTGTGTGTGTGTGTGTAGATCTGGATACAGGAAACACTGTAGATGATAAACTAAAAGACAGGGGTAGCTGCTCCTGCTGGAGCACTTGTGTGTGTGGCTAGCAGGAAATGAGCTGGGAGCAGATGTGGATGTTCCATCCGGCCCTGTCCACAAGGCTGTTGGTGTCTGGCTAGGCCACTGTGATTTCCTGTAGAAGTCCTTCTGAAAATGGAGGGAAGACAGAATGAAGGTTCAACACATGGTAAAATGGTTTGTTTGACGTGACGTGAAGCATGGTGTATGGTAACATGCCGTAGAAACAGACAATAGAAACAGCATTTTAAAATGCACTCGGGATTATATTGCAAATATTACTTATAGCCCTTTGTGAATATTACTACTTACTTGCTCACATCTCTACAGCAGAAAGTGTTACAGCTTGAGTCTTATTTGGCATGCAAATTAAATTATTTGCCCAAGGACATACACTAGTAACATCTTAGTGAATCCTGACAGATCCACTCACACTATAAACCAGCTCACTTCAGTGTTAACAGTGGAGCAAGCCACACCCCCTGACATGTCTGCCTACTCATACTGGGCCAGTCTCTCAGTGATTAACAACACTTCCAACAACTTTTAGGCCACAGAAATGTTCCAAAGATTTTAGGGAACACGATTGCAAAATTCGGACAGGCATTGTTTTTTATTCACTACTATAGATTACTGTGGTTCCTTTACTTGAAAGAACCAGCCTAAATCCTTACAGAAATAAAATTATAATAAAATTTGACTTTCAAGGCATCGAGCCATTTAACTCTGTCAAGGAAAGGGATTATGGACAAAGTATATATTGCTTTCAGGTAATAGCATACTTCTCAGCCACATGTTTCTAGTATTTATAATCTATTATGTTATTTGTTCTCTCTCTCTCTCTCTTCCTCTCTCTCTCTCTCTCTCTCTCTCTCTCTCTCTCTGTTATAAACAGCTTTAAATAAAAGATGAAAAGTAGGAGAATGCAAATGGTTTCAGAATTTCTCCAGGGCTGCAGTTCCAATTAAAATGTTTCTTGGTGAGGAAGTCTTTAAATGGCCTAATATCTTCTTATTCTTTACTTATAGTTATCTAAGCTCATTCAAAAGACAGACAGTGAAGGTGTTTGGACTCAGAAGATACCGAGTTTCAATCCCTTCATTATAATATTCTCTTAAGTGAAAACCAAACATAGAAAAATAAAGCCAAGTGCTGGAATGTAATTGACCAGCACATAATTTTCTTGTGGTTTCTGCTCTAATTTCTTTATTGGATGTAACTGAAAGTGTGCTAAGCCTGATAGTCAGCCAAGCCACAAGGATCGATACAGCCTTAACAGTGAGCAGAACAGCAGGATCCCAGGTTTCTACATCCACGGCTTCCTTTATAAATTTGCTTCTGTAGGCAGGCTTTGCTAATGACAACCTATGCTTCGTACTGTAAGAGCTATGTGTTAAGGAACTGACTTTTAGAGCTATTTAAAACTATCTCTGTCTCCTTGTAAAGTACTCTAGCAAGGTAATTTTTGAGCTGCATTCAATACCAGACCATGGTGTTATCTGCAGCCCTTATTTTCCTTCTATAGGCTTACTTAATATCCTTGAGATGCCAACAAACTTAACTAAATAAGCTCTGGGAACTTAGCTTGGATCTTAATTTGTTTGGTGACTTTTATAGCTTATGGCTATGTTGTATCACCCATGCTTTGGAAGTTTATAGAATCCCTTAATGCTAGTTCATTTTAAAGGAGTGAATTTCTTTGGGGGGGATTTTTCTGCATAATAGGATTCCAGAAGGAAACCACAAGGACATATAACAGTCCTTCCTGAAATGCAATCTCAGTGGCATGTAGTTAGCTTAAATTGCCACGCAAACCCCAGAATACTTCTAGGATCATACTGCACACTTGCCTAAAGTCAGTGTTATCCACAGCACTACAGTTTGTAAGAAATACTTTAAAATAGTTTCCTGTCTCACACGGTGAGCAGATAATATAAAATACTTCTATATATATATAATTTTAAAGTTCAATGAAATATGTTAATTACAAGGCTCAGATTTAAAATAACATAATTTGTAATAATGTACAAAAAAATAATATAAAGAAATCATCAGGTAATGACACTATAAAACACAAAGAAATAATTAGACGCCTGCAACTCCCAGAAGGGCCATTGGACTTTAGACAATCAAAAGATTATTTTTTGATTAGGACCAAAAACCAAATACTAGATTTTAGACAAATATTATAATAAAAGCTAACCTGCTTTGTACACTTAAGCGACATATAAAACCACCTTGTATGTAGGAGTGTGTGAGCATGTGCGCATGTGTGCGGATACACACACACACACACACACACACACACACACACAGACACACACACACAAAAGCAACTAGTTCTAGGTCACATAGCTATAAAGTTTTCCTTCATATGCATGTCCTTTTAGGATTTTGAAATTCTGTGGGATACATGTTTGTAGCAAGTACTGAGGAGTAAGTAGGTTCTTGCCAGGTCCTGTTCCCATACCCAAGGTTTAGTGCACTAAAAATAACCCAACAAATACTCACTGTACCCCACAGGGAGCAGTACAAACTGTTCTATGGACTATTGCTTTAGGCAAACTGGATCACTTTAGATTAAAAATATATACATTCATTCATACATACATATATACATATATTTCTACTATCTTTAAAATCAGAATTAAGTTAAAATGATAATCTAAGATGGTGGACTAAGCTAAAGTGAAGGATATTTTTAAGTAAATAAAAGAATCTCAAGCCTTTATTTGTTCTTTTGCAAAACATACATGCTATCATTGCTGTCAAAGAAAGGACTGTTTTGATGATTAAAATATTAAAGCATATATAGTATCTATGAACAACTGGAAAATCCTACAGATGTGAATTATTGGGTCAAGTTTGGGTCTCCAAAGTTCCAAGTGACTCTTCAGAAGGCGGGAAGTAATAGGAGGGGTTCAGGCTATCTGGTGCATGCTCTCCAGGAAGACTGTGAGGCTTGGCATCGCTCCGTCCTTGGTTCTGAATGCAGTCACTAGCTTGGTTCCACACACGCTACTCACATCCTATCTGTGAAATACAGAGATAGACTCACAGTGGGACCTGCTGAGTCTTTGCTCTACTGTATGAATTTTAAACCTCCCAAGCTGGAAATTAAACAAACTTCCATAAGCTGAGGTTTATGTCATAGGAAAAAACATTTGACCAGCATATGACAAGTAAGTCCTAGGTATGACCCTTAGCACTTTAGAAACACACACACACACACACACACACACACACACACACACACACACACACACATACACACACAGAGCAACCATCATTCAAAAATATGATGAGTAAAAGAATGAAAAATATGTAGTGGAAAAATGTAACCATAAATTATAAAGTTCTCAAACAAATAAATGTATAAATGTTAGAAGTTCACACCCTTTCCTGTATGTTTTGTTGGATGAAAGTGTAGAGGCCTTCCTTGTGGTGAGCTTGTGTGAGTAACCCTTATTGCTGAGAGTCTCTGACTCAATAGATTCCTTCATCGCCATTGTGATGAAGTCAGTGTTGCAAAGTCCTTAAGGTTGAGATTACTCATCAGAATTGAACCTTTCTTTCTTGCAGATTTTCCATTTCCCAGAAGTTAAGAACTTCACTTAACATTTTAGCCATGCCTCTCTGAAGTTTAAGAAGAACTGAGTCAACAGATGGGGGAAGCTGACTCATGTAGCTCGTCCGTTTACAGAGTGTGCTACTTTTGAATAGCATGGCTGCATATCTGAGCAAGGGAAGACCATTTAAAGAACTGCAGAACTGAAGTAAATAACTATTCACTTATCAAGGTGGCTGATGCAGGAAGAACAGGAATTATATTAAAATCACATTCCAGGTATTCAATCACCTACAATACAAATCACAATAGGACTGTCTTTGAGTGGGTGCACAGTTTTCTACTCGTTTCTAGTCTTTTTCTGTAGTAAGCAATGGTGGAGGGATGTGAGGTGTCCATGATGTTCTCATGAGGCCAAATCATAAAACTGTAAATGTCTCCTGACAACACCTCCACCCCCATACTCTCCAGCACGAGTAACTTCTCTGGACAACAAAAGCCTCTGAGTTCTTATTCATGCAACCAGAATAGTAAGTGTTGGCAGTTTTCACAAGCTTATTGGTGATTCGTGTAATGCACAACACACACAGGTGTGTCCGGTGCTCAATAACCATGGTGATCAGTATCATAATTCCTGTTCTTCACACGGCATGCATCGCTGTGTCCCTAAGGGTCTCTTCATTTATTTCTTGCCATTGACTTTCTTGACATTAATGATCATGACACTGACATAGGACAATGTCATTATCTTCATTTTTCAGCCACAGGAGGGCAAACAAAGTTATCAACTATAGTTTTCCTGGCTGATGCGGCCATACTTACATGATGCTCCTTGCGTCATCACTAGCTGATCATCTATCTCCTGAGGTTTAAGGTCACCCTGTTCAAAGTGTCCCTTCAGCTAGCTGTCTTCGTAGCTGCTGATGAGACATCAGCAGGAAGACTGTAATAGGAGTTGAGTCTTGTTTTATCATATTTCTGTTTTCAGTGTTTATGTAATATTTTATTTGAAAAGGACCCTTGTGTTAAAAAGATTTGAAATTTATTTTCAGGGTTCAGTTTCTGCACACATGGGCTAAATTCCCTACTACTTCTAATAAAGTTCTGAAACATGACATCTACAGAGTTGCTTGTAGCGTAAATTGGTTTAGTCTTGAGCAAAACTCCATGCCCCCCCCCCCCCCTTTTTTTGAGAAAGAGATTTTTTCCTGGTCAGAACCTGGTCAATGCACTACTGCCCAGAACCAAATTACACTACATCTTCATCAGGCCCACTTTCTATGTACAGGAAAAGCACAGATGTGTGAGTAACTGTGCCAGGGTTTTGGGAATTAACCTATCTTGGGAAAGCAAGCAGAAGGCCCTGTAGATAACATGACAGCTGAGAGATTTGAATGGAAAGCTTTCAAGAGAAGAAGCCTCACACAGCCATGCCTTTAAAATGATCGACTTCTCATCCTGATGTTAGTTGGGTGTTCAATGCTAAGCTAATATATCAGAACCAGTAGTTGGCTTTGAGAGAGATTTCAGGAGAAGGGTTCATGGGCTTAAATTCAAGCAGCAAATTGGTGGAGACGGAGCTCATTGTGGTCAGGATCACAGTAAGAGTTCTTATTTAAGACTTTCCATAGCAGGTATGTAGAAAAAGAATTGGATGTCGAGCAAGAGGTGTGCTCAAGGCAACTCTCAGGAAAATAGGGCTTCATTTTGAGAAATGAATGAGTATGAAAAACTTGAGGGTTAGTTTGTAGAGGAGAATAAAGAGTGGGGAGAAGTTGAGAAGCATGGGAGGGGAGCCAGAACTTGTCAGACTATGGAGGCTGGTAAGTGGTAATGGGCAGAAATATCTGATTTCATGAAACTCAACAATAACCCTCACAGTATCAAGATGTGTCCTGCAAGTTTAAAGAAGCTAATTTTAGCAGTGAACAGAGATAGGAATCAGAGCAGAAAGCCCTGGATTGTCAAAGGGCATGAAGAGAAGGCAGGGTTCAGGTTTTATGTTTTTAAAACTCTAGTGAAGATGTAAAGGTAAATGATAGAAAAGTAGTTTGACGAGGATAATTTCAGAGGAAGGACATTTTAGACCATGAAACAAGCATCTTAGTGTTCCTTTAGCACCCATGACATACAACTTTGCCAAGCCCTTCCTGATATGTGATGTAGGCTAAAAGCAGAGCTGAGAAAAAGCAAGGTCAATAGAAAAGTAAAAAGGTTAGATTAGGGGGCCATGGAAACCCTCCATCATCTTCTACAGAACAGGCACGACAGAAATAGGCTTAAAGAATATAATGCACATATATTCAGCTGCAAAGTTTCTGGAATTTTCTCTGCGTAACTGACCTAAATAGAGGACTTTTCTAAAATAGAAATGGAAACTTGTTAAAACAACAGTGTGAATTTAATAATAGCTAACATTTCAAGTGTGGTTTCTTTGTGCTAGACACCCTGCTATACTTGGTACACACTGATGCTTTTACCCACCAACCTAGTGACAAGAGCACTATTTAAGATCCTATCTCTGTAACAGGAGGGGATGGATGAATAAACAATTAATATGCCCAAGGTCATACAGACACTGTGCTGTAGATATAGGATTTGGATTCATGCAGCCTGTGCCCATAAATTGTGTCTATTTCTGAGTCAAAGTGTTTATCCCCAAACATTTCTGCACCAATAGCACAGCTATCCTTAGACCTCTTACTCTTATTCTGGACTGCGAGAGAGGATTTGGTTATTTTGCTGTACATAAGGAAAAGGTGCACTCTACTTCAAGAAACTCATGAATATCAAAACCTTAATCGTAGCTGTTTGGATGACATGAGTTCATGCTTTACAAACCAACCATGGCCTTAGTCACATTAAAATCAAAGTTGCAAAATAAAGAAGCATTCTGGAAATCCTTGTCTGCTTCATTTAGATAAGAGTGTGCAGAATAAATTGAAAGATAAAAATGCTCAGAGAATTTACCATTTCCTTCTCCTCTCGTACTTTCTCCTTTTACATGTAAGCCCCACGGTGTTACGGATGATATCATCAGGCAATTTGGTTTGAATATGCTCACACTGGACTGTGTAGATTACCTAACTAATGACATGCACACTCCCCACCATTGTGACACCTCTCTTCTTACAAGTGGGAATTTCAAGTGACAGACTGAAGCTGTTTGCTATCAATTTTGCAAAAACCACATCTGCCAGATAGCCAAGATTTAGTTCAGAGACCAAAATCGATTAATATTCTAATTTGTTACCTGTCATTAGCATCTTATTGTGTTATGCCAAGTCACAAGTGATAACTTTTATATAGCATATGCCCCTGAAGGAATTTGAGTTTAGGGACATATTTTATTTTGCTTATCATTGCTTCCTGTCTGAAAAAATCCCATTAGAAATTTCAATTACACAGGCAGTAAAAGTTTCACTGAATTAAAAGGAAAATGTAGATAATTTACTGCTAGATATTTTTAATAAAGCTGCATGACTCTATGAAAAATATCATTTTTCTAAAACCTATTTACTTTAAAATATTTTAGCTATTTACTTGTTTCATTTTATGATATCAAGGAAAACACTAGCAACATAATACTTTGCACAGGTCCTTAGAGGATCCTCTTGTTTCTAGTCTTGCGGGTGACAGGTTAAAAGCAATCCTCTTTGGAGGAGAACATTGTTATCCGCTATCATTTCTAGCACCTAATGATGGCATAGAAACTAGGGAATATCTTGGGAAGATGAAAGAAAAGCTAGCCAAGGCAAACCAAACAGGGGGTTTCATATGTAATTCTTTGCAGTTGATAACTGATAAACAAGAAAAGAGTGTAATGCCTCAAACTTCATGAGAAAGAAGCAGAGGACTTCATAAAGATGGAAATATTATTTTGCTTTGTAAAAGTGAATAGCATTGGTAAGCACAGAAATGGAATTTTAACACATACAATGTAAAAATCCGTGTTTTACTTTGTTGGTACCTCAAAGCTACAGAATTTAAGAGGGAGTGTGTGGGATAGAAGTTGAATTGATCTTTGCTCATTCATTTCTTGGTAAAATATACACTGAGAGCTTTCTATGGACCCCTCCTCATGAATGATGTGACTACTCACAAAGCGTGTATAACTTACTTCCCTCACAGAACTTTTATTATTTTGGAAAGATTCAGAGTAATTAAAAACCCCGTATTAAGTGATACATTTACATATGTTATTATAGATGGTACTGAATAATATGATGAGAAAAAGAGCAAGGCTGAGGGGCAGAGCATGCTGGGAACAATGGATATTTGAGTTACCTGGATTGGAAACACTGCGCTTGGATGAACCCTAAGTAGGAGGATGGCGAGTATGAACATGAAAGAGATGAGGACAAGAGTTACGCTGCTGACTGGCAGCACATCTCAGTCTGACGGTTATCAGGCTCACTGTGTGTGCGCCTCATACACTACACTTCCAGAGGAGACAGTGACACATGAGGCAGGACATGTGTCTATTTCTTGCATTGTTTTCTCTGATAGCCTTTGACACGTTTCTTTGATGGCACCTATTTTGATAAAATAGTCCTCAAGCACAAGTTTAAATCTACAATGCATACGTATGATTTCCCTCTAGAATTTCTAACCTCAAAGTTATATAAAGAGCACTTTGACTTTTATAACAGTCCATTAGCTAGGCGATAGAGCAGAAGAGGAACTGTGATCTTGTTCTTGCTTAAGGGCTTGAGCTGCTGGACCATCTCTCTCCTGCCATTTCTTCTCCAATGGAGCTTCCTGCTGAGAACAGTAATTACCAACAGCTCTGTTACAGCAAGCTCCAGAGAAAGTCGAATTTTTTTTTTTTTTTTTTTTGCCTGTTTTTTTTTTTTTTTTTATTAACTTGAGTATTTCTTATATACATTTCGAGTGTTATTCCCTTTCCCGGTTTCCGGGCAAACATCCCCCTCCCCCCTCCCCTTCCTTATGGGTGTTCCCCTCCCAACCCTCCCCCCATTGCCGCCCTCCCCCCATAGACTAGTTCACTGGGGGTTCAGTCTTAGCAGGACCCAGGGCTTCCCCTTCCACTGGTGCTCTTACTAGGATATTCATTGCTACCTATGAGGTCAGAGTCCAGGGTCAGTCCATGTATAGTCTTTAGGTAGTGGCTTAGTCCCTGGAAGCTCTGGTTGCTTGACATTGTTGTACTTTTGGGGTCTCGAGCCCCTTCAAGCTCTTCCAGTTCTTTCTCTGATTCCTTCAATAGGGGACCTATTCTCAGTTCAGTGGTTTGCTGCTGGCATTCGCCTCTATATTTGCTGTATTCTGGCTGTGTCTCTCAGGAGCGATCTACATCCGGCTCCTGTCGGTCTGCACTTCTTTGCTTCATCCATCTTGTCTAATTGGGTGGCTGTATATGTATGGGCCACATGTGGGGCAGGCTCTGAATGGGTGTTCCTTCAGTCTCTGTTTTAATCTTTGCCTCTCCCTTCCCTGCCAAGGGTATTCTTTTTCCTCATTTAAAGAAGGAGTGAAGCATTCACATTTTGATCATCCATCTTGAGTTTCGTTTGTTCTAGGGATCTAGGGTAATTCAAGCATTTGGGCTAATAGCCACTTATCAATGAGTGCATACCATGTATGTCTTTCTGTGATTGGGTTAGCTCACTCAGGATGATATTTTCCAGTTCCAACCATTTGCCTACGAATTTCATAAACTCGTTGTTTTTGATAGCTGAGTAATATTCCATTGTGTAGATGTACCACATTTTCTGTATCCATTCCTCTGTTGAAGGGCATCTGGGTTCTTTCCAGCTTCTGGCTATTATAAATAAGGCTGCGATGAACATAGTGGAGCACGTGTCTCTTTTATATGTTGAGGCATCTTTTGGGTATATGCCCAAGAGAGGTATAGCTGGATCATCAGGCAGTTCAATGTCCAATTTTCTGAGGAACCTCCAGACTGATTTCCAGAATGGTTTTACCAGTCTGCAATCCCACCAACAATGGAGGAGTGTTCCTCTTTCTCCACATCCTCGCCAGCATCTGCTGTCACCTGAGTTTTTGATCTTAGCCAATCGCACTGGTGTGAGGTGAAATCTCAGGGTTGTTTTGATTTGCATTTCCCTTATGACTAAAGATGTTGAACATTTCTTTAGGTGTTTTTCAGCCATTCGGCATTCCTCAGCTGTGAATTCTTTGTTTAGCTCTGAACCCCATTTTTTAATAGGGTTATTTGTTTCCCTGCGGTCTAACTTCTTGAGTTCTTTGTATATTTTGGAAATAAGGCCTCTATCTGTTGTAGGATTGGTAAAGATCTTTTCCCAATCTGTTGGTTGCCGTTTTGTCCTAACCACAGTGTCCTTTGCCTTACAGAAGCTTTGCAGTTTTATGAGATCCCATTTGTCGATTCTTGATCTTAGAGCATAAGCCATTGGTGTTTTGTTCAGGAAATTTTTTCCAGTGCCCATGTGTTCCAGATGCTTCCCTAGTTTTTCTTCTATTAGTTTGAGTGTGTCTGGTTTGATGTGGAGGTCCTTGATCCACTTGGACTTAAGCTTTGTACAGGGTGATAAGCATGGATCGATCTGCATTCTTCTACATGTTGCCCTCCAGTTGAACCAGCACCATTTGCTGAAAATACTATCTTTTTTCCATTGGATGGTTTTGGCTCCTTTGTCAAAAATCAAGTGACCATAGGTGTGTGGGTTCATTTCTGGGTCTTCAATTCTATTCCATTGGTCTATCTGTCTGTCTCTGTACCAATACCATGCAGTTTTTATCACTATTGCTCTGTAATACTGCTTGAGTTCAGGGATAGTGATTCCCCCTGAAGTCCTTTTATTGTTGAGGATAGCTTTAGCTATCCTGGGTTTTTTGTTATTCCAGATGAATTTGCAAATTGTTCTGTCTAACTCTTTGAAGAATTGGATTGGTATTTTGATGGGGATTGCATTGAATCTGTAGATTGCTTTTGGTAAAATGGCCATTTTTACCATATTAATCCTGCCAATCCATGAGCATGGGAGATCTTTCCATCTTCTGAGGTCTTCTTCAATTTCTTTCCTCAGTGTCTTGAAGTTCTTATTGTACAGATCTTTTACTTGCTTGGTTAAAGTCACACCGAGGTACTTTATATTATTTGGGTCTATTATGAAGGGTGTCGTTTCCCTAATTTCTTTCTCGGCTTGTTTCTCTTTTGTATAGAGGAAGGCAACTGATTTATTTGAGTTAATTTTATACCCAGCCACTTTGCTGAAGTTGTTTATCAGCTTTAGTAGTTCTCTGGTGGAACTTTTGGGATCACTTAAATATACTATCATGTCATCTGCAAATAGTGATATTTTGACCTCTTCTTTTCCGATCTGTATCCCTTTGATCTCCTTTTGTTGTCTGATTGCTCTGGCTAGAACTTCAAGAACTATATTGAATAAGTAGGGAGAGAGTGGGCAGCCTTGTCTAGTCCCTGATTTTAGTGGGATTGCTTCAAGTTTCTCTCCATTTAGTTTAATGTTAGCAACTGGTTTGCTGTATATGGCTGTTACTATGTTTAGGTATGGGCCTTGAATTCCTATTCTTTCCAGGACTTTTATCATGAAGGGGTGTTGAATTTTGTCAAATGCTTTCTCAGCATCTAATGAAATGATCATGTGGTTCTGTTCTTTCAGTTTGTTTATATAATGGATCACGTTGATGGTTTTCCGTATATTAAACCATCCCTGCATGCCTGGGATGAAGCCTACTTGATCATGGTGGATGATTGTTTTGATGTGCTCTTGAATTCGGTTTGCCAGAATTTTATTGAGTATTTTTGCGTCGATATTCATAAGGGAAATTGGTCTGAAGTTCTCTTTCTTTGTTGTGTCTTTGTGTGGTTTAGGTATAAGAGTAATTGTGGCTTCGTAGAAGGAATTCGGTAGGGCTCCATCTGTTTCAATTTTGTGGAATAGTTTGGATAATATTGGTATGAGGTCTTCTATGAAGGTTTGATAGAATTCTGCACTAAACCCGTCTGGACCTGGGCTCTTTTTGGTTGGGAGACCTTTAATGACTGCTTCTATTTCCTTAGGAGTTATGGGGTTGTTTAACTGGTTTATCTGTTCCTGATTTAACTTCGATACCTGGTATCTGTCTAGGAAATTGTCCATTTCCTGAAGATTTTCAAATTTTGTTGAATATAGGTTTTTATAGTAAGATCTGATGATTTTTTGAATTTCCTCCGAATCTGTAGTTATGTCTCCCTTTTCATTTCTGATTTTGTTAATTTGGACACACTCTCTGTGTCCTCTCGTTAGTCTGGCTAAGGGTTTATCTATCTTGTTGATTTTCTCAAAGAACCAACTTTTGGTTCTGTTGATTCTTTCTATGGTCCTTTTTGTTTCTACTTGGTTGATTTCAGCTCTGAGTTTGATTATTTCCTGCCTTCTACTCCTCCTGGGTGTATTTGCTTCTTTTTGTTCTAGAGCTTTTAGGTGTGCTGTCAAGCTGCTGACATATGCTCTTTCCTGTTTCTTTCTGCAGGCACTCAGCGCTATGAGTTTTCCTCTTAGCACAGCTTTCATTGTGTCCCATAAGTTTGAGTATGTTGTATCTTCATTTTCATTAAATTCTAAAAAGTTTTTAATTTCTTTCTTTATTTCTTCCTTGACCAGGTTATCATTGAGTAGAGCATTGTTCAATTTCCACGTATATGTGGGCATTCTTCCCTTATTGTTATTGAAGACCAGTTTTAGGCCGTGGTGGTCCGATAGCACGCATGGGATTATTTCTATCTTTCTGTACCTGTTGAGGCCCGTTTTTTGACCAATTATATGGTCAATTTTGGAGAAAGTACCATGAGGAGCTGAGAAGAAGGTATATCCTTTTGCTTTAGGATAGAATGTTCTATAAATATCCGTTAAGTCCATTTGGCTCATGACTTCTCTTAGTCTGTCTACATCACTGTTTAATTTCTGTTTCCATGATCTGTCCATTGATGAGAGTGGGGTGTTGAAATCTCCCACTATTATTGTGTGAGGTGCAATGTGTGTTTTGAGCTTTAGTAAGGTTTCTTTTACATATGTAGGTGCCCTTGTATTTGGGGCATAGATATTTAGGATTGAGAGTTCATCTTGGTTGATTTTTCCTTTGATGAATATGAAGTGTCCTTCCTTATCTTTTTTGATGACTTTTAGTTGGAAATTGATTTTATTTGATATTAGAATGGCTACTCCAGCTTGCTTCTTCTGACCATTTGCTTGGAAAGTTGTTTTCCAGCCTTTCACTCTGAGGTAGTGTCTGTCTTTGTCTCTGAGGTGTGTTTCCTGTAGGCAGCAGAATGCAGGGTCCTCGTTGTGTATCCAGTTTGTTAATCTATGTCTTTTTATTGGGGAGTTGAGGCCATTGATATTGAGAGATATTAAGGAATAGTGATTATTGTTTCCCGTTATATTCATATTTGATGTGAGGTTATGTTTGTGTGCTTTCATTCTCTTTGTTTTGTTGCCAAGACGATTAGTTTCTTGCTTCTTCTAGGGTATAGCTTGCCTCCTTATGTTGGGCTTTACCATTTATTATCCTTTGTAGTGCTGGATTTGTAGAAAGATATTGTGTAAATTTGGTTTTGTCATGGAATATCTTGGTTTCTCCATCAATGTTAATTGAGAGTTTTGCTGGATACAGTAATCTGGGCTGGCATTTGTGTTCTCTTAGGGTCTGTATAACATCAGTCCAGGATCTTCTGGCCTTCATAGTTTCTGGCGAGAAGTCTGGTGTGATTCTGATAGGTCTCCCTTTATATGTTACTTGACCTTTTTCCCTTACTGCTTTTAATATTCTTTCTTTATTTTGTGCGTTTGGTGTTTTGACAATTATGTGACGGGAGGTGTTTCTTTTCTGGTCCAATCTATTTGGAGTTCTGTAGGCTTCCTGTATGTCTATGGGTATCTCTTTTTTTAGGTTAGGGAAGTTTTCTTCTATGATTTTGTTGAAGATATTTACTGGTCCTTTGAGCTGGGAGTCTTCACTCTCTTCTATACCTATTATCCTTAGGTTTGATCTTCTCATTGAGTCCTGGATTTCCTGTATGTTTTGGACCAGTAGCTTTTTCCGCTTTACATTATCTTTGACAGTTGAGTCAATGATTTCTATGGAATCTTCTGCTCCTGAGATTCTCTCTTCCATCTCTTGTATTCTGTTGGTGAAGCTTGTATCTACAGCTCCTTGTCTCTTCTTTTGGTTTTCTATATCCAGGGTTGTTTCCATGTGTTCTTTCTTGATTGCTTCTATTTCCATTTTTAATTCCTTCAACTGTTTGATTGTGTTTTCCTGGAATTCTTTCAGGGATTTTTGCGATTCCTCTCTGTAGGCTTCTACTTGTTTATTAATGTTTTCCTGTGCTTCCCTAAGTGTGTTCAGGTCTTTCCTGAAGTCCTCCAGCATCATGATCAAATATGATTTTGAAACTAGATCTTGCTTTTCTGGTGTGTTTGGATATTCCATGTTTGTTTTGGTGGGAGAATTGGGCTCCGATGATGGCATGTAGTCTTGGTTTCTGTTGCTTGGGTTCCTGCGCTTGCCTCTCGCCATCAGATTATCTCTAGTGTTACTTTGTTCTGCTATTTCTGACAGTGGCTAGACTGTCCTATAAGCCTGTGTGTCAGGAGTGCTGTAGACCTGTTTTCCTCTCTTTCAGTCAGTTATGGGGACAGAGTGTTCTGCTTTCGGGCGTGTAGTTTTTCCTCTCTACAGGTCTTCAGCTGTTCCTGTGGGCCTGTGTCTTGAGTTCACCAGGCAGCTTTCTTGCAGCAGAAAATTTGGTCTTACCTGTGGTCCCGAGGCTCAGGTTTGCTCGTGGGGTGCTGTCCAGGGGCTCTCTGCAGCGGCAGCAACCAGGAAGACCTGTGCCGCCCCTTCCGGGAGCTTCAGTGCACCAGGGTTCCAAATGGTCTTTGGCTTTTTCCTCTGGCGTCCGAGATGTGTGTGCAGGGAGCAGTCTCTTCTGGTTTCCCAGGCCTGTCTGCCTCTCTGAAGGTTTAGCTCTCCCTCCCACGGGATTTGGGTGCAGAGAACTGTTTATCCGGTCTGTTTCCTTCAGGGTCCGGCGGTGTCTCCGGCAGGGGTCCTGCCGCTCCTGGGCCCTCCCCCACGGGAGCCCAGAGGCCTTATACAGTTTCCTCTTGGGCCAGGGATGTGGGCAGGGGTGAGCAGTGTTGGTGGTCTCTTCCGCTCTGCAGCCTCAGGAGTGCCCACCTGACCAGGCGGTTGGGTCTCTCTCTCACCGGGTCTGGGAGCAGAGAGCTGCTGCGGGCCGGGATCCGCGGGTGTGGGACTTCCGGTAAACACAGAACGTGCCCGGTTCTAGAGAAATTCTGCTTCCGTGTGTCCCAAGCTCACCAGGCAGCTTTCTTGCAGCAGAAAATTTGGTCTTACCTGTGGTCCCGAGGCTCAGGTTTGCTCGTGGGGTGCTGTCCAGGGGCTCTCTGCAGCGGCAGCAACCAGGAAGACCTGTGCCGCCCCTTCCGGGAGCTTCAGTGCACCAGGGTTCCAGATGGTCTTTGGCTTTTTCCTCTGGCGTCCGAGATGTGTGTGCAGGGAGCAGTCTCTTCTGGTTTCCCAGGCCTGTCTGCCTCTCTGAAGGTTTAGCTCTCCCTCCCACGGGATTTGGGTGCAGAGAACTGTTTATCCGGTCTGTTTCCTTCAGGGTCCGGCGGTGTCTGTGGCAGGGGTCCTGCCGCTCCTGGGCCCTCCCCCACGGGAGCCCAGAGGCCTTATACAGTTTCCTCTTGGGCCAGGGATGTGGGCAGGGGTGAGCAGTGTTGGTGGTCTCTTCCGCTCTGCAGCCTCAGGAGTGCCCACCTGACCAGGCGGTTGGGTCTTGAGAAAGTCGAATTTATGAACAGTGTGGACATATGAACTCATTTCTAATCTCTGAGGCATGAGATGATCTTATAGATACATTTTCATAACATTATCTTTCACCTGGAATATTCCATTGGTTTATCTTGTCTTCTTGGATTGGGTTCATCCAAGTCATCCTCAGGTCCCAATAGACATTGCAACATAGAAATTCAACCTCTGCTGGTCATGTTATAATTAAGGGCATACTTTTAAACCAATTTGAAGAGGCCAGCATCATGCTGGTGTGAAAGCCAAGGACCCCTTGCTCCCTACACACACACACACACACACACACACACACACACACACACACACGAATAAAAAGCTACTAAGATGCTAATCACTATTCCTGGTCACTGTGTCCTGGGCTTTTCCTGAACAATAGAGTCCAGGAGCATGTAAAAAAGGCTAGTCCCCAGGTAGGATTGATTAATTTCAGGAAAGGAAGGACAGCTTAATCTTTATAAATTAATATATATGATAGGTCACATCAATAGGGTAAAGAGTAAAGCAATACGATCATTTCAAAAGAAAAAGAATTTGAAAATAACTGAATATTCTTAAAAATGCTCAACAAATTAAGATATAGAAGAATTAAACTTCAATATGATAAAGGGTATGCATGGCAGCCACAGCGTTAGCGTTTAAAACATTCCTTCTGTAATTCTGTACACTCATGAAAAAGTATGGCAACTTAGCCAGAATAATAGGGCAAGAAAGAAATAAAAGGAATACAAGTGGGCAAGAGAAAGAGATATTCCTTGTTTGTATATGATATGATCATATAAAGAGATCCAGAGAGTCATTCCCAAACTTTTAGAAGTAATGAATGGACTCAGTAGTTAAATGACCCAACATTAATATGCAAAGGTGAGTATTATTTATATGCACCATGTCAAAGATAAACCAAGAAAGCAACCCTTTGACAGTACTAAGAAAACATTCCACATTCACCTACATTGTGTATTTTATTCTTATTACTGTATGTGAACATAATGTGTATGTACCTGTGTGTGAGTGTGTGCACGCACCCATGTTCACGTGTGCCATGGAACACATGTGAAGGTCAAAGGACCTGGGTTAGGAGCTTGACAAGTGAAGTGATCAAAGGATACAAACTTTGATTTAGAGAGGAAAGTAAATTCAAGGGATTTATTGCATGACATGTACTACAGTGACGCTGAACTAAGACAGTGCATATCAATGTCGTCAGTAAAAAATGGTTCTATATGATGTAGTGCCCACATGATACTTAGGTCAATATACAGTACTCACAGTTGAAAATACTGTTACTGAACACAGTAAATATATCTGTAAATATACAAATAAAATTTGAAAAACTAAATACCACTGGTTAGACTTAGTGCTACATTTACTCTCATAAGCCTAGCCACAGGCTTTGTGTTTCCCATTGACAAATAAAAAATTAAAAGTAGATGAAAGCTTTTGAAATACTGACAAATCCATGAAAGATAGACAAGTTTTAAAAATATTAACAAAGGAAAGAAAATCAAACTTGTAATTGTGGGAAGGTGCTAGCTAATATAGTCTTTCCTATATAACAATTTTATTAATACTAATCTAAACTTCATATAACACAACCTATAGGTATTACTATTATTAGAGAAAAAGAAAATGAAGGACCAACCTACATCCAACCCAGCAAACATGATTTCACTATAAACTGTGCTGTTATCTATAAAAATAGATAATGAAAAATATCATATTCCATTTCCAAAATCACTTCACTTATCATTGGAGTACTACCATACAGAACTACCACGAATAATAACGTTGAATTCAGCTGACTTCCCAGTGATTTAACGACTGTTCAATCTTTGCTTCTTATTCAAGTGAAGAAAGTATACTCACATGGAATTTTATGCAGCTCATTCATAAACTTCTGCTTCAGCTTGGAAAAGGCATCTTCCTTCCCTTCCCCAGGACTGGCTGGCTCAGTGGCATTGTGTGGGACAAGGGTCGCAACAGTGGTGACAGGGGCGGCCAGGGCCTCAGGATGACTGGCACTCACCATTTTTGGTTCAAGTGAAACTGTGATGGAGAAGCAGAGAGAAAGCCAATTCAGAATGAACAGGAACGCCATGCCTGACCCCATATCACAGGTGTACCCAAGATGAAAACACACAGCCCACACCACACCTGCTCGCTGGGTAGGCAGGCTGCCATTAGCATATTACTTCATGTTGGCGCATGAAATATTTATGGGACCACAGTGAGTGGAGAGCTCCTTCCGGGAAGGCTAAGACCAAATGTAGTTACTGACTAGCATTCTCTTCTGACAATACTATGTAAGCCCTCCAACCTATTAGCTATGCATACGAGCCCCATTTTCCTGTGTAAATTTAATTTTTAATGATATCTTCCCAAAGTATGTAGAAAAAGATTGTTGATGACAGACATGTTCTATAAGCTAAGCAACTTGTATTATTTTAAAAGAAAAAACCCCCACAAATTATGGATATTAGTATTGGAAATGTTGCTAAGTGATTGCATCCATTCAAAGTGTTAGTGACTTTTAAAATAACAGTATACAATAGCATAATCTTGGAAGCCTAGAACACAATGAACATTATACAGCAAGTGTTTCTTGAATCTCTTATCGAGGATAAGTTTTATCCTCAGTCATTTTTTGACCTTTACTGGAGGTGATATGCTGATCAATAATTTACTTGTTCTGCTAGGTGGTATTTTTAGGTCACTGTAAATTCGGTATAACTGACTCCACATATCAAGTAATAAAACATGCTCTGTCTGTTTAATTACTTAAATTCACCGAGCTTCATTATCTTATTGAATTATTTTATTAAATTCACTCATTCAATTAGTTTAAATGCTTATTTATCTTTGAACTAAAAAAAAGAAAAGAAAAAAGAAAAAAGAAAACCCAATTAATTCTGAGGTTGTAAATGAAAACATTTTGGCTTTGAATTGTGGAGCTTGTAATTTTAGTCTTATTCTCTAGCTAAATGAATTTTGAAAACTAGTATGGCTTCTCAATTTGATGCTTGTAAAGTGGGAAGAAATAAACTTGCTCTCTGTCTTACTCAGGGTGACTACCGCTGTTATCAAACCATGACCATAAATGATCTGGTGAGGAAAAGTGGTTATTTTACTTATGATTCCATATCAGAGTACATCACTGAAGGAAGTTAGGGCAGGAACTCCAATAGGGTAGCAATCTGGAGGCAGGGAGTGATGCATGGCTTGCTTACCTTGCTGTCTTAGAGCACCCAGGACTATATAGCCCAGGGGCATCCCCACCTACAAAGGCTAAACCCTACCACATTAATTACTAACAGAAAATGCCCTATAGCCTGCCTACAGCTGGATCTTATGGAGCCATCTTCTCAATTGAGGTTTCCTCCTTTCATATGACTAGCTTGTATCAAGTGGACATAAAATCTAGCCAGGACAATTCTCTCTTTGTCAGTTTGATATGCCAATTCAATACCAGCTAACAGCAACCTTGTCTTTTTTTGTTTATCTCTCAAATATCACATTAATCATCACAATATAAAACACATTCAAAACTTAAAACTCCCAGGTTTTACAAATTTGAGTATTTTAAACCTTTAATTTCTTTAAAATCCAAAGTTGATTTAAGAAGCCAAAGTCTCTTTAAAAACTCCCTAGTCTCAAAACTATGAGGTCCTACAAAGTCAAAATAAGTTAAATACTTTCTTATTCCCAAAGGGAAGAACCAAGGCAGAGTCCCAAGCTAGAGGAAGAAAAAATGAACTCTAACAGTGCAAATAACTCAGTGTCCAGTGTTTTCCATTCCCTCACAATCTTTTTGGTTCCTAAGGGTTTGCCACAGCACCCACAGTGAGTCTCATGGCTGAAGCCAGCTCTCCTGCTGTCTGCAAAGTCTCCGACTGTCACTGGGCTACAGTTTTGCCAAGGGCCTTTCTTGGGAGCACTTCATAGTGCCCTGCCCCACATTCCCTGAATGAACCCTTCTATCCTGGGCTCCCCATTGTTTCTGGGGTTAAATATTCACTTCCAGCCTCTCACGATGCCAGCCCTCTGCTGCTCTTCTTGACCCTTTCATGCAGTATTAATTTGGAGACTTACACAGGACCCAGTTTTGACCAGAATGAGGTACAACCTAAGTCACCCACAGAACTTCTGTGCATTGACCCTAAAGAAACACTAGCCAGAAGACTTCACCTGAATGATGCTAATCTCTTCATAATTATCACTAATTGGGTTTTGTGCATGGGTCTGATGTATGTTTTCTTTCTTCTTTCTCTCTCTTTTTTCTGTCTTTATTTGTTTTGTCTTCTTTTTATTTGCCTGTCTGTTTTTTCTAAAGGAGCGAAAGAAGGCATGGAGTTGGATGGATGAGGAGGTTGCTATCATCTGGGAGGAGATGAAGCAATATTGTACAAAGAATGATTTCAACAAAAATATATAAAGAAACAGACATGCGGCTCTTCTATGTGAGCCACGTGTCCTACATGGACATCTCCTGATCTAGGTCTCTTCAGCTAGCCAAACGCTGCAGTACCATTTAAATACTTGGTACTGGCATATGATTAGTATGATTTTCTTTTAAATCTATTTACTGGTGAATGAGAAACACATGTTCTCTAAATAACAGGAAAGAGATTGCATAATTTTATATGCACAGTCATCTAGCTTGGGAGAACAAAATTTTAGCACACTGAAGAAAAACCATTTTGGATATAAACATAAAGTCTGTGCTCAAAGATAAGAAAAGATAGCCTTATCAATTCCTTCTTTACAATAAAAAACTGAAAATTAAAAAGGATGCAGTTATCTAGCATTTTGGTTAAATATCAATAGCAAAGGTCAGCATACAAGGAGCTTGGTAATTGTGAGGGAGGGTAGAACCAGAACATGCTCTGTGGACCCAAAATAATAGAACGTATCAAAATACGTGAAAGGGTTCATAGTCATTCTAGGAATCACTGACCAAGAATTATTGCTGAAATACATTTTAATGCGAAGACATTTGTAGGAATTTAATATCAGAAATTATCAACAGGGGTCAAATAATTGTGGTAATTTATAAGGTAATAGTATTAACCTTGTCTTAAGTAGCTTCAGACTTGAAAGCACAAGGGATATTGGATGCTAAATGTAAGCAATGAGACATTACACAGATTGTTTAAATAAAGGGCTTTCATGTTAAAAAGGTTGGAAAGATAGAGTCAATGCCAAATTTCTGGTAGAATTTTTACCTTCTATGTCTTTATGTTCTCAATATGGCAAAAATCTGAGTTATTTTAAATTATAAAAACAATGTTAAAATTGTTCTTATGAGGACTGAATCTGACGATGTGAGTTTAGTACACATAATGTTGGATTGAAAACACTTTCAAACACAAAACTAAATCTCAAGGAAAAATGGTGAGGCAAAAATTTCAGCAAAAAATACACAAAATGGCCACTGGCTAAAGTACAATGTAGACAAAATAGTGAAGTCTCTTAAAGGTTCATTTTTGTGGTATACCTGCAGAAAATCAGAATCATTGTTGTCATGACAACCTCCTTCTAGTCCCTCACTTTTATCCTAACTTTAGTTAGGTCTATCTCTAGATCTAAAACTTTGTATATATTTCTCAGGTTATATAGTGAGATATTTTATTATACTGCATGATTTCAACAGAAATCCCCATTTCCCTCTCTATTTAAGTATTGCAATTTGTATTAAAAGTACACGAAACTTCAAGGCCAAACAGAAGAGTTATCAAAACACATTACCAAAGAAAGTATTATGATACATAAGACCCCAAAACTGTAAGTTATTGTTGGCATGATCATTAAAAATAGTCCAGGAGATATGAGGATACGGGTGTTTTGGGATTAGAGAAAGAGGGCAGAATTTAGGGAGTTTCACTTCATGAGGTGTGAGGCCAGTGCAGCTGCCACATGCATCCTTCTTGGCCCTATTTCAACTCCCAGGCTCAGTAAGGAGCCACACCCTTTCTGTCTATGATGTTCAGAGAGTTGCTGACAGACGTAGCCAGGTACTTCCTCCATTGAACTGGACCAGGCCAAGAGGAGCTGGCCTGTCAATCTCCCTTCACTAAAGGTCACTCTAACCCTACACTCGTGTCAAAGCCAGGTAAGGTTCCCAGGAAATATGATCACATTCACTGTGAAAGGACTTGGAAAAACTGTGAACGCCTGCCGTCATTTTCACTTAAATTCTTCCGTAGCCTGAGGATCCGTAGGCAGAAAGTGAGGGCGAGCAGCATAGCAGACTCTGCCGTTCGTTTGCAGGCCTCCGAATGTCAGCCTCAAGGTGCACCTTCTCTGCAATTCAGACAGATACGTTTTCTTGGGAGATGTAAGGGGGAAGCAAGAGGTTACAGGGCTATGTTATGGTGGGTGGCAGCTGGTTTCTAGGGACAGATACAATAAAAGTGTTAAATTAAAAGGTGGAGTGGAAGGGGAAGCCCTTGGTCCTGCTAAGACTGAACCCCCAGTGAACGTGATTGTTGGGGGGAGGGCGGCAATGGGGGGAGGATGGGGAGGGGAACACCCATCGAGAAGGGGAGGGGGGGTTAGGGGGATATTGGCCCGGAAACCGGGAAAGGGAATAACATTCGAAATATAAATAAGAAATACTCAAGTTCATAAAGAAAAAAAAGGAAAAAAATTAAAAGGTGGGAAAAATACTGTAAAGGATTGACGTGAGTTAACATACAACATACAGAAAAGAAATTGAGGTAACGTGTCAAAAGGTGTCATTTTTTTTCTGGTTTACTTACAAGCTTTCTCAGTGCCTTTAAGGTGCCTAGATTTGCTATACTTTCCCCCGTTCCTCATGTTTATCTTAACTCTCCTTTCTGTAAAGAAAGATGCACCTGACCCTAGACCTGTAGGTGGTGAGCATGAGGCATAGTCAGGATACAGATTCCACGTCTGCCCATGAGTAGCTCCTTCTCAGGAAAGCTGCCTATGTAGAGGCCATAGCAGATATAAGAATGAGGATGTGTGTGTGTGTGTGTGTGTGTGTGTGTGTGTGTGTGTGTGTGTGCATGATGTGTGCGCTCACATGCCGTAGTATATGTACACAGAGGTCAGAGGGCAATTCTTTATTTGCATCATGTGAACCCCAAGGATTGAACTCAGGATTTCAGGCTTGGAGGTAAGCACCTATAATCTGCTAGGATGTCTTTTAAAATTATTTTTAATTGAAAACAGATTTTTTTCATATAATATATTCTGATTATAATTTCTCCTCCTCAACTTCCCCACTCACCCAAATACACAGCCTTTCTCTCTCTCATTAGAGTACAACATGCATCTAAAATAATGCATGAAAAATGTAGTTAGGCCAATAAAACTCTTATCTAAGTATGTAAGTTATGTAATGCTTTGATGTGTCCAGAGCATACAGACCAGAATGAACATGTTTCTTGCGCAGAGCCAGGATTCCAAACACAGATATCTTACCCAGAGCTGCTATAGTCTTTTGGGGGGGTGGTTTGGATGACTCTTTCATAGGGGTTGCTTAAGGCCATCAAAAACCAGATGTTTGCATTATGATTCAGTAGCAAAATTACATTTATGAAGTAGCAGTAAAGATAATTTTATGGTTGGGGGGTCACCACAACATGAGGAACTGTATTAAAGGGTCGCAGCATTTGCAAGGTTGAGAACCATTGTACTCCTGCAGGTCTATGTTCCCACACCACTGTGGTATGACTCAGATACCTTTGAATTCCTGTAGAAATTATCCTTAAAGGTTAATACTGCACTTAGGGCGATCTGCATATCTGCATCATGGAATCCAGAAAGCACAACCGGAAATAAAACTGAATATGAGTGTCCCCTAGGCTTGTTAGTTCCCAGAACAATTTAGATATAAGACTGGTACATTTTGTTACTAAGCTCATACTTTTTTTGTCCCAAACTGTTGTAAGTGGAAGACTGCTTGCTGTCTGACAATACTGAGTGATGCCAGGCTCCTCTTACATAGCTTTAAAAACAACCCTGAGTGACACACTGCACACTCAGCAGATACATTCTTTTTGTGTGTCTGAGGTGGGAGTTTTCTTAGATTTTTTAAGGCATCTCGCTTTCACTTTCTGCCAGGATAACGTGCTGTTTGCATGGGGATGCTCAAGACAGTTGTTATTCTCAGGAAATGGTTCATCTCACGAATCATTTCAGGGAAATCTAAGAAATGGTAAATGAATCCTGTTTGCTGTCTAAAGCCTGTGTGTGTCAGCATGTGCCATAAACACTAGCAGAATGAGACTCAAGCAGATTGAAATGTTTCAGAGGCCATATTAATTAAAATGCTTTATCCTAGCACTCTTTAAAAAATGTGTGTATGTGTGGTGTAATTATAAACTCACCATAAATTATAAGAAAGTACCAAGACCCCATATCCCCTATGCTAATTTTCTCCTAGATCTTCTATGACTGTAGAACTTGAACTTGAAGCCAACATTATGACAGTGGCACATTATTTGCTGCCACTAGATCTTAAATGAATTAGTTTTTGTGTATATAAATCTATAAGATATTAGCACAGGAATAGTTTTATGAACTAAACAGTAGAAGATACAAAACCACTCATCAGCCCAAACTAATTCTTATGTTATAATGTAATGTATAACAGTAACACATATAGTAAACACTATGCAGTCCTGAACCCAGGAATCATTTCTGTTATTTCTCTCCATAGTTCTGACATTCAACAATGTTATAGAAACGCCAACTGTTTACCCCCCACCACACACACTTACTATATTACACAGTTCATCTAAGTTGCACATATTAGTGGTCCATCCTTTTTTTTGCCACAGAGTAATATTCCAGAGCAGAAATGGTTTATTTACCCATTCTGAAATATATGGGTTGTTTGTAATCTGAGGCTTTCTCAAATAAAATTTTGTGAAGGTTTTTATGCCATGACAGTACAACTGCTGGGTTGTATGTTAAGTATATATTTAAGTTTATCAAAGATTTCGAAATTCTTCTGCAGAGTAGTTGTACTTCACATCCTTGTCATTGCTGTAAGAGAGATATAGTTCCTGTCCTTAATAGCATCTGGTATTTTCACTATCATCGCTTCAGCCATCTTGTCAAGTGCATGCTATGTCACACTCTAGTTTTAATCTGCATTCTTCAGTGACTTAAGAAGTTCAACATATTTTTATAACATGACCTGCCATCTACACATGTTCTTTGTAGAAAATGTCTATTTATGTCTTCTAATGTCCTCCTTGATTGTTTTGCATTTGAGTTTTGATCATATACTATTTTCCCATAGTTGTTAGAGAATGCAAGTAAATTCCTGTGTTGTTTTTCTCCTCCTCCTCTTCCTCCTCCTCCTCTTCTTCCTCCTCTTCCTCTTCCTCCTCCTCTTCCTCCTCCCTCCTTCTTTTTTAAACAAAATGAAGTTGTTTTAATTTTGGTAAAGTCCAGCATATCTACTCTGTTTTCTTCTGGATTATACATTTCAGCTAAAGTTAAAAAAAAAAAAACTCCAAAGTTAACTTAAAAACTTAAAAGAACTTAAAGTTTTCTCCTGAAGATTTTTTTAATATGATTTTTTTCTTCCTAGAAGGTTCCCCATTTTACTTTAAACCCATGAAACATTCTGGCGTACTGTTAGATTTTATTTTGTTGGCCAGTAGAGGTTCAATTAGCTGAAGCACATGCCCTTTCTTCCTTGGGTCACCTTGGTACTTTGTCAAAATTAGTTGAAATGAATTAGTTTATAAACTGTATGCCAAGTAAATACTTGCCCAATTTTTTGTTCTTTTGCTTTATTCTAGGGAAGACAGCTCTTCCATAAGGTCTTCTTTTTCTTGTTTCAACTCCTGTAAACGCTGCTGATTTTGCTGCAGTCTGTCCTCCAACCACTGTAGGAGAGGCCCACAGACCGCAGACATCTGACTGCACAGATGTTTGGTGAATACAGAGCCATTATGGATCTTGGTTACTGAGTCCAGATGTGTAAGGCCGTGAATCTTCCTATAGGCATCTTGTTCTTCCTGACATAGGATCCCTGGCAGCTCGACTGCTGACCTCAGGCACACTTTCCCAATGGTGGCATGAGGCACAATATGGATTGGGATTTCAAGTCTCTCATATTCTGAACTCTTTGACGCTTGTACAGACTGGAAGCAGGTATAGAGTACACGGCCAATCTTTGTGGGTTTGTCTTCTATGAAACAAGCAAAAATCAGTCCTACAAAGCTTCGATCCATCATCTGGTACATGGCTTGTGTACGGACATCGACATGAGAAGGCCAAACGGTTATGTGAGGGTGGGAATGGTACCAGCCGACAACTCTCATGGGGCGGCCTGTCTGCTCAGCTAGTCTTTCTGCCTCTATTGAGGCTGCAGACAGTTGCTCTGGAGAAATTTCTACTCGGTCCTTTGTCTTATCAGAACGTCGCAAGATAATAACAGAATGAATGTGAACAATTCTGATGGCACCCATCTTTTTCGCAATTGGGCCCATTTCAGCTCCGGCATACGCAAGCTTGGAATCACTCCTCCCATGATCATTCAACTGCCCTATACACAGACCCATCACCTCCTCCTTCTCTGTGCTCAGAGCGTGATTGAGACAAACCAGGAAAGCATCTGACTCAAGGTGAACTGCCTGCACTGTCTGCATCGTCCGAACCGCCATTTTAACCGGCTCCACTCAAGTTGGCCTTGTGCCCACTGGTCGACAGCCTTCCCAGAAGGCCTTGCGGATCTCCACTGGGGTGGAGCCTGGGGTATGGGAGCATGGCTGGGTTCCACGGGGGTGGAGCCTGCCTAGCCACACCTGGGAGATTTTTTTTTCTCTTTACAGTGTTAACAAGATTGCCACAAAGTTAAGCATATCCAAAGAAATGAGATCTTCTGATAAACATACAGTTCAACGCTATGAATTTATTTTGGCATAATTTTCTTTGCAATCATTTCTGGCAACGGACTGTAAAATGATAGTGAATTTTATAATAGTTAGAGCCAAAGCCTCGAGATGAAAAAAAAGAGCATTATTTATACTTATTATAAGGTGATAAACTTTATAAAAAATGTGAACAAGTGTAGTTTCTCATTCCCTCAATTATATTTAGTAATTTTAATCAGCATAAATTTTATAAGTATTATTTTAAATAAACATTCTATTCATCACTATATTAGTTGTTCTCTCAGATAAATAGGATAGGGATTGAAATAATAGAAATAAACCAAATATCCAACCAAAAATGAAACATTCAGTTACTGCAATAATGACAAAAAAAAAATCAAGAAATCTTTCATAAACCTGAAAAGTCTCCTACACTAAGGACACAACTCTCTGAAATCATGGGATATTAAAGCTGCTTCTGAAAGCATTTGATAACGAATTCATAAAATTAACAATGCTAATTTCATACCCATTTCTATTTTAAGAAAATATTTTATTACTGCAGCTACAAAAACCACACTTGTTTTTAAATTGCCAGCCCACATTGGAGACCATTTATGCTTTTTAACGGGTCTCCCAAGATTTCAGCTAGACAGACAAGGTTACAGTCAAAAAGAGATGTTTCAAACATATATTAGGGAGACTTCAAGTGTGTTGTACAGTGTCATAAAAATGACAATGTTCAAACTTTTCCTACCTTCATCCATCCATTTTTTTCTTTCTTTCCTTATATTTCATGGCAAAGCTGAACAAGAACACCCCAGAGGGGAACAAAAACAACACAGACTGGGTGATTTCTAAATCTGTGTTTACCTCATTGTTGGTGATGGCTGTGATTTTCTTTTCTTTCTTTCTTGTTGTTCACTATTTCTTTTGGAGTTGACATCTTCCACTGATCAATTTTATATGCTCCAAAGCACAATGTGAATTGAAGCTACTTCTGCACTTTTATATGGGAAGAGAAAATTAGGTGCATTGACGGTTTCTGAAGAAGACGGGTTAGTCGGTTCAAGCCAATTGGCTCTCAGAACGCCATCTATAGAAACTGCAGATAAATGGTTTGGAATTCCCATTCTCCTTTGCTTTGTTGAAGCTCGGCTCCGAACCCTCACTGTTTCTCAGCTGCAGGCACTTGAGAGAAAAATTTAAGCTCTCAGCACAAAGCCCCCTTTCATCACCCTGTTCAGATTGTCATTGTTTCGCCACACAGCGGAGCAAAGCTTGGAAATCAATCCACTGCTCAAACTATGGTAACTACAATGGCTGGAAAAAAAATGCTTCGTTCGCTCTTCTAGCTTGAGATAGTATATTAATAAACAAAGGTATGCAATACTTACTAAGATGCGAGATTCAGGTACTTTAAAAAGCATTTTGAGGATATAAGTGGATCTGGTATTTGCAAGCAAACTTCATTAATCAGGAGTTATCATTCATGTGCTAAGAAGACTTTACGTGAGAAGACTTAAAGCACAGCTACTAAATGATAGAGGTTTGCGCCAGACTGGGCTAGTTTCCTAGGCCCTGAAATTTTCTTACTAGTAAGTAAATAAAGGTTGACTGACTGAATAAATTATATACGTATGTGTCCAATATGATAACAGTGTGCTTTGAATAAGTCTCACCTGCTTTAAATAAAATGTAATAAATGTCTTTCAGGCCCGTTAAGAAAAGTTCCTATTCAGAGTTATTGCCTAGAGAAATTATTGTGGGAGACTGTACTGAGAAGATGCATCACATAGAAGATTATTGAGAATGCCACAAAGAAAAGTGCCACGCGCTTGGCACTGGTTAATCTGTATACTAAATACCTCAGCTACGAATTGTGAAAGGTAGCAATTTTGCTTCCTTCTTCCCAAATTCTAGCTTCTGTTATGTGTCCGTGGATTTTTTTTTGTGGGCATAAAACATAAACAGTATCTACAATCTACAAAATAACCCATTCCTTCCCTACAATTTACAACAATCACTTGTTTGGTTGTTTCTGGATAACAGTGGTTCAGGGAGATAACTCAATCACACCTCATGGGCAAATCTTCTTTCTTAGTCATGATAACCTGGTTCATTTTACCAATGGTTACTTTGAGACTGTGTGACCCAATTTGACCATGTTGTGATATAAAAGGAAGTTTCCTGTTTTTTTTTTTCTTTTTTTTCTGGGAACTTCCCCCGCCCCCTAACTTTAATAGTGAAGGTATTCACAGAAATCAACATCATCTCTACTATTTGGCATTGTAGGTACTCTGGGACCCGGGACTGTTGGAATTGTGAGAGAAACCGGTGATGAGAAGCTGATACTTTATGAATGGCAGAGTCCGAGGTTGGTAGTAACCACAACCTTAACGGTGATGGTGAGTTGTCTCAGTAACTACTTCTCACCATGGGACTGACAGAAAAGGAGGCCACCATGTCCCTTGGGGCTCAGCCCATTTTATGTGCCACTATCTGTTTCTTGAAGGCAGGAGGCAGTGTGTACACTCACTCTACAATCTGATCCTCATAGTAACGATACAAACATCTGCTTTTGTTTTTGTTTTTCTTTCTTTTCCCCCCAACATACTATTTTTATTGATCATTGGGAGTTTCACACAATGCACCGCAATCACATTCACTTCTTTGTCTTCCCAGGTTCACCTGCCTGCCTCCCTTGTGACCTCCCTAAAGTAAAGAAGGAAAAAAAAAGTACTGAGTTCAAGTTTGTGTTGCTCATAGAAGCCACTCCCTCCTTTATTTGGAGACAGAGTTTCTCCGTGTAGTCCTGTCCTGGATCTTGCTCTGTAAACCAGGCTGGCCCCCAAATCACAGAGATCTGTCTGCCTCTGCTTCCCAAGTGCTGAGATTAAAGGCGTGCACTACCACGGACTGGCTAACCGTCTGCCCTTCTATAAGCTTGTTTTCTACTATGTTTTGGTAATTTGATTTCTCCTGACACTCTTCACTTGTGTGTGCATCAGAAGCCTAGCTTCAGATGCTTAACTGATATAAGTCGCACTTCTTCTTTACAACCCGTTTGATACATTTAGTCTGTAAATTACGGTAAAGCTTAATGCCCTATAACTCAGGTGCTAGAAAGATAAGAAATGAGTTGATACGAAATATAAGAAAACCGGTTTGAGACAAATTTCCTTTCATTTAAGTGCCATAAAGGAGTTAGAGAAAGATCGACTTTGGCACATCATATTTAACTTCAATGGTTTACCTTTTAACAGGCTCATCAGGGCAATGTGTTTCAATGTAAAACAGGGCAGTGTACAGCTCCATTTTATCTACCAGGAACAATTTAGAATTGAGCCAGGGAGTTAAATTAGGAAAAACATTCTGGCAGCAGATACCAGTGACTACTAGGGATATAACCCTCAGATAAGTCTTAGGTGGCTCTGTCTCTTCTCTTCTCTCTCTTTCATTTGCTTTTGTTTCTGGATAAGAAGCAACTTGTATTCTAGCTCTGCAATGAGTCGGGCTTTCATGAAGTTTGAAACTCACCCATAAAGATTCCCATGCCTTCTTCCTCTTGAAAACCTGAGATCACATCACTTTAAGAAAGTGGTTTTAAAATAATGGTCCGGTCAAGATATGTTGTAGACATACTTGAAATTGTCAAAGAGCAAGTAAAAGATATATTTAAAATGAGCAAATTTTGGATCAATAGCCCATGCTCATGGATCAGCAGGATTAACATGGTAAAAATGGCTACTCTACTAAAAGCAATATACATATTCACTGTATAGACAAATGAACATTTTATTATGATAAAAATATGCTGATAGCATGAATAAAATATGAGTGTTGATTTTAATCAGCTACAAATCACCCTGTATTATAGGAGGTGAAATATGAATGAATTAAGAGGGAGGACTCGATAAAATCCTACTTGTTTATCTGTGGTATGGCTCCTAGGAACCACTTGGGAGCTTTTGCAATCAAAGACAAAAATCAAGGACGGTTTACAAAAATGACTAAAAACTTTGTCAAAGTCTTGTGCTCTGAGAGAGAGAAGAAAATGTTAGTAAAGTGCTACTTATACGACTGAACTGAAATTACAAAATCAAACTAAAATTTATAAAAAGGTAACTTTAGGTGTGGTACCATGATTCCGTAGGTAAATGCTCCTATAACCAAGACCCAGGACTGATGACCCAAGCTCAATCCCTTGGACCCACATGATCCAAAGAGAAAAATCAACTCGCAAAGTTGTTCTTTGACATCCACGTGTCCATAAAGGCGCCCCTCCCTCTCCCTCTCCCTCTCCCTCTCCCTCTCCTTCTCTCTCCCTCCTCATCTCTCCTCTCTCTCTCTAATTAAATGAATAAACATTAAAAAATAACCCCCCAAAAAACAAAAGGTAACTTTATATCCTATTTTTCTTCTTCTAAACATATACATCTCTATTAAAAAGTTTAAAGCTATTAAAGGGAAAAGTATACATCCCTAAAGGGAAAAAAAAGTCCAAAAGGAAATGTCAAAATTAAGGTTTCAAAGATACTGTGTAATTAATTGAGGAGAGAGGTGGATCTTCTCGAGGGATGTGGTGAGGTTAAGAACCCCTTCCTTATGCTTCACTCCTTCTTTAAAAGGGGAACAAGAATACCCTTGGCAGGGAATAGAGAGGCAAAGATTAAAACAGACACAGAAGGAACACCCATTCAGAACCTGCCCCACATGTGGCCCATACATATACAGCCATCCAATTAGACAAGATGGATGAAGCAAAGAAGTGCAAGCCGACAGGAGCCGGATGTAGATCTCTCCCGAGAGACACAGCCAGAATACAGCAAACACAGAGGCGTATGCCAGCAGCAAACCACTGAACTGAGAATAGGTCCCCCGTTGAAGGAATCAGAGAAAGAACTGGAAGAGCTTGAAGGGGCTCGAGACCCCATATGTACAACAATGCCAAGCGACCAGAGCTTCCAGGGACTAAGCCACTACCTAAAGACTATACATGGACTGACCCTGGACTCTGACCTCATAGGTAGCAATGAATATCCTAGTAAGAGCACCAGTGGAAGGGGAAGCCCTGGGTCCTGCTAAGACTGAACCCCCAGTGAACTAGATTGTTGGGGGGAGGGCGGCAAGTGGGGGAGGATGGGGAGGGGAACACCCATAAGGAAGGGGAGGGGGGAGGGGGATGTTTGCCCGGAAACCGGGAAAGGGAATAACACTTGAAATGTATATAAGAAATACTCAAGTTAATAAAAAAACAAAAAAACAAAAAAACAAAAAAACAAAAAAACAAAAAACCCAAAAAAACCAAACCAAACCAAACAAACAAAAAAAAAAAGAACCCCTTCCTTACCAAGCACACGGGGCATTAGTATGACCAGTTGTAGTGACAGCTCCATGACGACGCCATCTTCCCTTGACTTAGAGGTAGGTTCTCTATCTCCTCTGTTCTGAACTGGTCCTTTTGTGTTTACTGAAAAGAGGGTGATTGCACCGCAGGCACACCGGTCAGTAGTGATTGCGTTGATGTAATGTGAGCAGTGAAAGTCCCTTGCTTGGTTCCTTTAGGAGACTCGTGCATGTCTACCGCAGAAGGTCTGGCCTGCAAGTTCTCTTCTGACTACATGAAGGTTAACATAATACTATTTGCCACATGCATTTCTACATCAGAGAAGAATGCTCCGTCATGAAGATGCCATGTCTGTCCAATTCCACAACAGAATCAGTTGTCATTCTGCTGTCCACACCAGCTCTTTGTGAATTAGTGGGTTGTAGTGAACGATGACTTTTAAAGCAGGTTCTAAGCTTAGCACTGTGAAGCTTAGGCTCTGGAACAGGTTAATGGCTTCTGCCCATGTGTCTGCCACAGTATCCTTGGATTCTGAACCCACACCAATTGCAATAAAGATACTGAAATACTTGGGTCAGTTTCTTAGTGGACTTTGCTTATTTTTTTCCTCCAAGAAATGGGATTTATATATACTTATAACATTTTAAATAAAACAATAGCCACTACCAAAGCAAAATTTTTAAGATTCCGTACAAAAGGGGACAGAAATATTTATGCTCATTGGCATTGGTAAGGCCTCTCAGGACATTGAGAGATAGCCAAGTACTTACCAAGTCCAATTCCTATGTTATATGCACATGGGGACAGCCTAGACTTGCACTGCAGCTACAAGAAGATGAATCAGAAGAACCATGATGGTGGTGGGCAGTGGGTTTAGAACTCTCTATGGCTATAGAAATGAAGAGAAGGAACAAGTCCAGAAAACTGGAAAGAGTCAGGGGCAGGTTTAAGGATGATAGCATGCTACACCCAGCTTACCTGTGAGACAACACTTTGATACGGTTCCTTTCTACTTTCTGTTCTGGTCGTTGGCTCACAGGCTAGATACCATTTTGCTTTAAAAAGATACCCTTTAATGGAGGCTGGTATGTTGTAAGGATAACTCCCATTACTTGGTTCTTGAGGACAGTCCAAATTAGAACACATGACGGTCCCATGTCTTCCATGTCATATACATGCAACCCCTTTCTCTTACTGTAAGTCTGCATGGCTGAGGCTCAATTAATGCAAATGTGAACACCCTTCCTCCTAGACAAGCAGACAGGTGGCAAGGATGCGCCCCAGGAATGCATTGCCTTTGTGTGCTAGGTGAGGAGGACACTGTTGAGTGAATTTACTTTCTGGCAGGGGCTATATCTAATTCTCTCCATATTTTTCTGAGATAAGAGTACTTTGATATGCTTCTCTTTGGGTCCTACTCGCCTCTCAGCCATTCAGAGGTTCTCGTTCTGACCCTCTGTTGACACTGGAGCTGTTTATTGGTAACGTGGTACTTTCCTTGCTAATATATTACCCCACCACACTGGCTCTCCAGTCACACCTCCTTGGACAGCTTGGATCAAGGCCATGAAGAAACAATGAGCCTTCCCTCTGGAGTAGGTTTTTTTTGTGCAAGGAGCTTGTTCTGCTGTTTCCCCAAATCTGCCATCAAATGATTATGAAATGTCTTCTGTTTTACTAAGGTATTTTCTTGTAGCCCTGAGTTCGTGGCCTTTGCCCTTTCTCATATTTTTTCCTAGCATTGTGCAGCTGAAGGAAGCATAAATGAGCACTTCTAGTTAACATGCCACAAGGAACAGAAGTTACATTTATCCTTAGGAGAATATGTCATTGTATTTTCTTCAGTATATAAAACGTTCCACGGGGGATGGAGGGAGGAAGGATGGGACTTTTATGTATTATCGGTGCATCTGGAGAATTACAGTATGTAATGATTTTTTGTACTTAAGAAACCATTGTGTCTGGCAGCGGCCTGAGTTTTACCACACTTAGCACGTCTCAGTCTATATTAGGAAAAGCCTGGAGTTTGAAGCTGCTGATGTAGTCCACTTCTCTGTCTTGCTTGCCTTACTCTTTTGTAAAGGGCTAAATGATACAAACATAGGTAAATTTTTCCCTCTGATGTTACGCGAGGTTTCAATATATTTCTATGTTTTACAGTTTAAATCAGATCATTCTCAATTTTGAAGAGAACTGGTATTTTAAGGAGGTGAGAAGACATTTTAATAAGGAGAATGGAGGTGTGCTTTAAAACTGCAGTGGATATAAAAAGTCTACAAGATACTGGGCATGCATCATTACTGAATCTTTTATGTCACAAGATGCTGATGGTGGAGAGGCAGGGAGAGCAGAGCAGCTGGCAGAGAGGAAATGGATACCGAGCGCCAGCCCGCCTTGTTGAAAGAAAGAACACAGAGTTGCAAAATCATGCTGTTATTCATTACAAGGAAAGAGTCCGGGGCAGCGTTTTGCTGAAGGTGTTAGAGAGGAAACTGTGTCAATCAGCTGATGGAGGTGGCAGTGTGAACTCCATCACCACCGGCTGCACACGCACTTGTGAATGATAACAGCTTGCCTGAGAAGCAACGGTGGCGTGTGGCATTGAAGTGCGTTGCAAGAACTTAGAATTCACAGGATCTCTGATGCTCTTGAGACTTTAGCCATGCTAGTTAAAGATTAGAACCACTTCCCCAGTGCAGGGAGTCTAGAAATCAATAGTACCAAAGTATAAACAGAGAGCAGAAAGTTTATAGTTTTCAAAAGTTTATACACTTTTCTCCTATGCTGGGGGGGGGGGTCTGTCTCCAGGATGTCTTGACATTTTCCTGAATTACATATGTAATTTAAAACTGAGACTTTGTTACGAATATAGTAGCAGTGAACACGGATGAGAAAGTATCCCTAAAATAGGTGGTAGAGTTCTGTGGGCATATGCCCAAAGGTAGAGCTGGATCATATGATAGATCAAGTTCAACATTTTCTTGAGGAACCGCAGCCTCCATAGGGGCTGACCAATTCACACTGCCCCCAACAGAGAATAAGTGCATGACAAATTATATTTATTGGTTTCCACATGTTGAACTACCTTGCATATCTTGAACCTAAACTATGGGGGGTGGAAAACCAACTCGTATACTAATAACCAGCACAAAGAAAATGACCGAAGCCTCTAAATTTAAGTATTTTTATAAATACTAAACAGAAGAGAGGAAACTCTGTCAATCCCCACACAAACATTCTGTCATCTCAGACATCTTGCTTCCCTAAAGCTTTCTTTGCTCCACATTTCTAATCCCCAGATACTTACGGCCATAGTTGTTTATGCTACTGCCTAAAAGAACAACAACAAAAACTCGTAAAATTAATGTTCAACTCGATTTAGCCATGAAATTCTAATACCATCAGATAGAACTCATGCTGCTCCAAAAATAATTTTTGTGTAATTCTACAAATAAAGAAACCATTTATATTAATAAAATGCTTGTTTTCAGTATATTGCATAAAATCAATTTACATTCGAACACTTGGCCATTGTAGAGTCAAAATCTTTTAGATAGCTTAGAAACAAAAGTCCTGTAGAGATTAACTGTGAGACATTTTGCTCTGTGAAGAACAATAAGACAGAAATCAGAATATTAACAAAAGAGCAAAGCTATGTTGACAAGTTCACTTTGATACTGCGGGTCACTTCTGCATTAACAATTCTCTATCGTTGCTGCAACTGACGTTTGGCCCCCATGGTACTGATTTACTTATTCATTCACTAAATGGATTAGTAAAATTAATTAAAATGAAAGTAGATAGAAGCATTAAAGTAGCAACGATAAGGAGATGAGAATATCAATTTGCTTTTCTTCCCAGTTAATTCCTAGACTGTAATTACAAAATGGGATTGGGTGACAATTTTTGACATGATTTTATTGTTAGGAACATGTGCATGTGATGAATGAGATAAATTCTCCCCTATCCCGAAGTTAAAATTTAGAAGTAATTTTCAATGTTTTAATTGTTTTTTTCCCTTTTTCCTTAGAAAACATCCCAAAACCTATTATCTCTGAGGGATGGTATTTCAGTAACTCTCAGTAATTCTTCTCAGAATGTATTTGGGTTTTAGAGATAAGCATCCCCTACCACACACATATACACCAATAAACTATTTATCCCTTTATTGGACTCTGAGAAACCTAACAAACAACTGGGACTGATTGCATTCTGGGAGAGGCGGCTTTGATAAGTCTGAAGCTAGTTTCTGGGCACAAACTTTTCTGGAATGATGATTTTAAATGTCCTTTCTATATTATTGCTTTAAGAGGAACAATTTGTCATCAAGTTAAAAAAAACATTCCCCATCTCTTAAATGAAACGCTATTGACCATCACTACTCCTTCCTTTGTGCTCCTGTCTCAGTCTCTGGACTAGGGATCTTAGGTCTTTGGCCAGGACCAGACTTTCACAGGATTCCACACGACACGTGACTTCAGACTCAGCACTTGGACATCATGATCCATGTCTGTCCTGATTTCTCCTGTGCCCTAAGTTTTACGTTCTAATGGCTACAACAAACATTGCACCTACAGCCTCATGTTAGCTGAGGATCCCCTCAAATTGAACTACTACTACAAGGTGACTCACACTTTCTTAGTACAGGTTCCCCAATCTCATTGATCTTAGAATACTTTCAGGCCTGGCACTTACTGTATACATAAATGCTCGTTCTTAAATGTGGAGCCCAAAGAAGGCATGGGATTGCATTGCCTCATTACCCTGGCTTTCACCCTCACATCCACAAAAGGGAGCCACAGAATTGTATCCTTAGAATAATTAATCACACTGAGCTTTCTAGTAACTCTTTAGCCTCGTCACGTGAGAGATAAAAATCTGTAGCCTTCTGAAACCGTGAACACAACTTGAGTAGCTCTGACAGCCTACTTATTAATTGCTGCCAGACTCTAATTGTCATTCCATTAACAGTGCCCATCTGTGGAAGAGTGGATCAAATGGCCTCTGCCTTTGCTCTAATATAAATTTATTTCTTTAGGTTTCATCGCTGATCTCCAACATTCTGATTATTTTCAGGCAATTTCATCTACAATCCCAAATACACTGTAAAAACTGGAACTAATTGTTCCCCTAATTGATTGACTGTCTTACCTCCTGTTGTGTGTATAGCGGGTATCATCTGGCAGTATGTAACAACAGGAGGGAGGCTATCAATCAATCATAGAACAATTAGTTCTCATCTAAGGTTTTGCCCTCTTTGCCTCCTCGAAGCTTAAATGCAAACATTTCTCCTTAGCAGTGGTTGCTAATGGAAAGACACATAGGCTAGCATGTTTGTTTTCTCTCCCACATGTAATTTATATTAAATTCTATATTAGTGTTCATTAAATGAGAGTGATATACTCAAGCATTAGAGGCCCAGAAAGCCTTGCTGTCTTAGCAGTTAGCTGTTATTTTCTCAGGTAAGCCTCAGTGTGACCTGAGAGGGGATGCTTCCTTACAATTCTATTTTCTTCATCTAACAAGTCACAGATTGAAGATGTACTAAGAATGAGCTGACTGAGAGATCAAGTGAACAGAATTCATAGTCTTCAAACACACACCACGGCAAGCGGTTTTTACGTTACTTACACTGTCGGAGGCAATGTTCTAGAGCTACGTCGATAAAGGAAGACCCTAAGTTTTAACTTTTTTTTTAAAAAAATTGTTTTGTCAAACAAAAAAAGAGGAAATTATTTTGCATTGAGTATTTCGTATATTATTTGCCATTGCTATGACAAAACACCAGACAAAAGTAACTTAAGGAAAGGAAGGTTTACTTGGGGTTGTGAATTGAGAGGAAAGTCACAATTGGGAAGGCGTGGCTTTGGGAACATGTGGGAGGGGCAGAGGGAAGATTGAGGAGGAAGAGTGAGAGAGAGGAGGAAGGGAAAAGAGGTGGGGAGAAGGGAGGAGGAAGGTAGAGGAGGAGGAGAGGGGAGAAGGAGGCAGAGGAGGGAGGGGAATGGTGCTGACACTCAATAAGCATTTTCACTTTTCCTTTAAATTCTGAGACCAACCTCAGACCCTGGAATGGTGGCATCAACTGTTGGGAGCTATGCCCTTAAAACCCTCCATCATTGATGTTAATATTAGAGTTAAGATAAAATGGAAAAATGCCTAATGATATGACAAACTTGTGATCTTTCTGAGAAACCAATATCCTGTTGACATCAGCCAATTTCCTGACCACAAGAGCACTGTGTCCTTGGCTTGAGTAAATGTTTCCCGCTTCGCCCCTCCCTCTGCTACCCCTGCTATGGTATAAATTCAGCCTTGGGAAAAAATAAAATTTGTAACCTCAATCAGACTCTTGTCTTGTTGTCCTTCTTCGAGTCTCTTGTCCCCCATTCTTTCCTAGGTGGTCCCCAACCTCCGCTGACTGCCCTGCGTGGAGGAGCAATCAACATTTTGTGTTGGTGGGCTTTCCCTTTTCAGCTAAATATTTGCGGGACAACCTGGTAGATATGCCCAGAGGTGTCTCCCGAGTGACTGACAAGATTAAGATTCACCCTCAAAAGACAGTAACTTGGTTTTTGTATTTCCATCTTTGGTTTCTCACAAGTTAGCCTGTAAATGCAGGTGGATTATGGGACAGCAAGGGGAAAAGGCCTTTTAATACACTAGACTCACCTCATCAAGGTTGGCTCTATCTAGCTTCAGTATATGTGTATGTGTATGTGTGCATATGTGTGCAAATGTGTATGTGTATATTTTTCAAAGCACAAGGATTACTAGCTCTCTTCTTATTTTCTTATGTACAAAACAGTCTTTATGTTCCTGAAATTCTGCAATGTTTTACTCCAACAGGCTAGTTTATTTGTAGTTCTCTCTCTCTCTCTCCTCTCTCTCTCTCTCTCTTCTCTCCTAGGTTATGTGTGTATTCTCTCTCTCTCTCTCTCTCTCTCTCTCTCTCTCTCTTCTCTCCTAGGTTATGTGTATATTCTCTCTCTCTCTCTCTCTCTCTCTCTCTCTCTCCTAGGTTATGTGTATTCTCTCTCTCTTTCTCTCTCTCTCTCTTCTCTCCTAGGTTATGTGTATACTCTCTCTCTCTCTCTCTCTCTCTCTCTCTCTTCTCTCCTAGGTTATATGTATATTCTCTCTCTCTCTCTCTTCTCTCCTAGGTAATGTGTATACTCTCTCTCTCTTTCTCTCTCTCTCTCTTCTCTCCTAGGTTATGTGTATATTCTCTCTCTCTCTTCCTCTCTCTCTCTCTTCTCTCCTAGGTTATGTGTATATTCTCTCTCTCTCTCTCTCTCTCTCTCCTAGGTTATGTGTATACTCTCTCTCTCTCCTCTCTCTCTCTCTCTCTCTCTTCTCTCCTAGGTTATGTGTATACTCTCTCTCTCTCCTAGGTTATGTGTATACTCTCTCTCTCTCTCTCTCTCTCTCTCTCTCTCTCTCTCTCCCCCCCTAGGTTATGTGTATACTCTCTCTCTCTCTTTCTCTCTCTCTCTTCTCTCCTAGGTTATGTGTATATTCTCTCTCTCTCTCTTCCTCTCTCTCTCTCTTCTCTCCTAGGTTATGTGTATATTCTCTCTCTCTCTCTCTCCTAGGTTATGTGTATACTCTCTCTCTCCTCTCTCTCTCTCTCTCTCTCTCTCTCTCTCTCTCTCTCTCTCTCTTCTCTCCTAGGTTATGTGTATACTCTCTCTCTCTCCTAGGTTATGTGTATACTCTCTCTCTCTCTCTCTCTCTCTCTCTCCTAGGTTATGTGTATACTCTCTCTCTCTCTCTTTTCTCTCCTAGGTTATGTGTGTATTCTCTCTCTCTCTCTCTCTTCTCTCCTAGGTTATGTGTGTATACTCTCTCTCTCTCTCTCTCTCTCTCTCTCTCTCCTAGGTTATGTGTATTCTCTCTCTCACTAATTCTATCTTTCACTTTTATGTTTAATACTCAGCAAAAACCTGCTTCTTTTCATGTGTCATTAGACCCAACATAATATAACTACATAAAGAACTTAAATATAGACGTTTAAAAAATTGATTAAATGAAAAAATGAGTTAAATCTTGGGCTTCTGAAAGGTGATCAACAATTATAAGGAAGCTTTTGAGTGAAGAATGGAATGATGGATATGGAAAACTGTCTTTCAAAGGTCTTGACATTGCTGCTAATGCAGGTAGGTAAGCTGCCACTAAGCTCATGAAAGCATCTGTATCTACTATAATGAGAATATAATATAAGACCTTATAAGTACAGAACAGACTCCATTGTGTAGCCTGACATGCCCTCCCTCACCATTACAAGCGGTAGCAGTTAAGTATGCAAAATAGGCTTAGTTAACAAGAGGGATTTTCTCATTTACTTGTATTTTAATCAGGGCTCACAGGTTAACAGAATTTATGTATTAAAGTCTATCCAAGTAGCTTACTGAAATGCCAATTCTATATCTATCTGACTGGCATTAAATCCACAAAGGCAAGAGTCTATTGACAACTTGACCTCAGCATTTAAAGTGTTCACACCAACCGAGAATTGGTTTGGGCAGCTTTAGGCATCAAACCCACTCAATAGGGTAGACGTGTTATGTCCACTACTACATGAATATAGGTTAACAGCTGGAATTAGACAAACGATATGCAGGCATATAAATGCCTTTTGTAAGTGACACACCCTTCGCTTTCAATAATTGACTTTTTAAAAGTAGGCATTAGTGTGTGTCGGTAAACCCATGTGTATACTCGCATGGGATCTCAAAGTGGAGTCCCAGGGCCATCTGTGTGCACAGCACTGGTAATTTGCCAGAAATAAACTTACTCAAGCCTCCCCCTCGATGTCATGGGAGCAGAGGTGTGACTGGCCTTCAGAAAAACCTGCAAGTGGATCCAGAGTGATTACGGGGCAAGTTGAAGGGAGAAACTGGGGCGCAGATAGGATCATATTTCATTTTTCATGTGTATGAAATTATAAAAGAATTAAAAAACACACAAGAATAAAAAAGAAGGCCTTCAGGTTATTCCTGATTGCCTCTTCAATAGTTGTCTAATTCCACAGAGGGGACACTATGTATCACAAAAGGTAAACAGGAACAATTGCAGTTTTCATTTCATCTAACCAAAAGCTGTTATTTTGTGTTTATTTCAAATTAAGAGTTTTTTGAATTAAATATTTCTTATGTTATTACTGAGAAACAGAAAAAAGAACCCTAAATTTAAAGGGAATCTCGTCCACACGGTATAGACTATGTCAGGGCTGGGGAGATGGCTCAGTGGTTAAGAGTGCTTGCTGCTTTTGTAGAGTACCAGAGTTCAGTTCCCAGAATCCATGTCATGGCCTGAAACTCCAGCTCCAAGGGATCCACCACCTTTTTCTGGCCTCCATGGGCACCTGTGTAAAAGTGCTTACCCTTGCACAAATACACATACAGGAAATAAATAAAATATTTAAAAGTATAAAGGGTACACTATCATTATTTATTGTGCATCTTCATTCTGTATAGAATACAACCTCTCTAAGTAAATCTTGAAACCTGTCTGGTTCTTAGTGAGGACTGCAAGTCATGATGAGCAGGACACTGAAATGAATTCTTTCTGTGAAATAACCTTGTATTTCTCTCCCATTAAATAATTTAACATCCCGAGCAAAGCCCACATCTCTCCAGACCTGCCTTGCAAAAACTTCGTTCCAGCTGTGCCCATCGCTTTGATGCGTCTGCATCCATGTTAACTGCCTCTTTCTCTGGGCCAACTCAGGAAGAATTCAGTTGTTTTTCTTACTAATCTCTTATCGCCTGCTGACAGGAATTTATCATCTACACGTATTTTGTGAAGAATAGACAGGACTGTATAGCTCATTCCTTGAGAACCAGGCACACAAAGATTAGTTAAACATTGTTACTGTTAATGGGATAATTAATACCACAGACATAGTTTTCTGTCATCAAGACAGTTCATAGTTTGGTGAAGGAGTAGTATATTTTATGTATATATATTATATGGCATAAATGTATATGTACTGTTATGTATGTGTATACTATGTACTATATATGACAATATATACTATATATGTATGTGGTATATATGTATTGTATATACTCTATCTGTATATATGTGTATATACTATATATAGTATATATGTGTACTGTCATATATAGTATACAGGACAATGTATATTTTCATTATTATATTTTGGTAAGGGAATAATATATATTAAATATAATAGTATATAGTAAATACATTATACCATATGTTATATGATATAACATATATAGTATATATGACAAATATATATCTTCATTATTGGATTTTGGTAAGGAAATAGTAAATATGATACATATATATATATTATATGGTATCAATAGCATATAGTATGACAAGAGACCCTATGGCTAATTTAAATTGAACAATAATAACAGCTGAAGAGTAATCAAACACTAGGAGACTTGAGAATAAAGCCAAGTGTTTATATGGATGTATTGAGTGCAAATTTCTAGCCAGTAATGTGTGTTACACAAGTACTTGGACTCTACAACCTTAATCCTTTGTACGTAATTTTGATAGGAGAGAACGTCAGCAGTCATAACTTACGGTTTGGGAACTCTTTGGGTTTATGAATTTTAGAAATACATAAGCTACAAAGTTCATGATGGATGTGGAAAAGAACCACTATAAAGCATAGACCGATTGTAAAATGTTTCCAGAAGGGTGGCCAGGCTGGTTTTTATTTCCAGCGAGTGCTGCATGTGCAGCAGATACTAAAATTGAGATAAGCAGGGCCACAGTGAAAGCCTAAGTGAGAAAATCACCCTGCGGATGCTTTCTATGCCACACACCCAGCTCTATTTTACTTACACGATTTTAGACTCATGTGAGGTCGTTTTCTCAAGAGAAATGAAAGAATAATTCTATCTACTATGCTATGGAAAAGATTAAATGAGGCTCAAAAAGGAAAAAAAAAACTTTATATTTACCATATAACAAGCACTTGATAAATAACAGCCATTACATTAATGTTGAGAAATCGTACTGTTTATATTTTTTTAACTATGCTACTGTTAAATGTGTCTGTGATGGTTTCAATTGTGACTCTCAGGGTCAAACAATATCTAAACTCCCATCAAAAGCCAGCTAAATGCTTACTTTAATTTATATCACGTCTGTAGTAAGCAATGCAATAACTTCCACTCCATGGATGATAGATCTGAAGGGTGCACATACTAAGTAGCTTCTATAATTAATACTGTAAACCAAGACAAAGGAGCCATCAAGTTTCAAACTTATAAAATAATTATTTCCCTTTCTTTTAACTTTTTTCATTGAATTTTTAATTGAATTTTCTACATTTCTATGTGGGTATTTTTATATAAATATATATTACATAATGATCAGATTTCCCCAGACTTCATCTCTTTTCTATATAAAATCTAGGAATCTCAAATAAGAGAGAGTCTAGATATTTGTCATTCGAACACTACCTTACTTTGCTTAATATGTCTCCATTTGTCTCCAATTGCATCTCTTTCCTGTGGTGGACATAACTTCTTTATGAATGAACCCCCCTTTCATACACGATATCAATGTTCCTTATTTATTCTTCGTTGCTGGACATCTCGGTTCTAAGGTTCCATGACCTAGCTTTTGTCCACAGTGCTGTGATTAGCACTGATGGTCACACACCTCTGTAATATGTCCATCTGCTTCCTGTTGGACAAATATTCAGGAAATGGCGTAACTCCTATAGAAGATTCTTTTTTTTTTAAATATACTTGAGAAACCTCCATACTGATTTCCAAGTGGTTGGACTGGTTACCTTCCTCCCTTTGTCTCGTGTGAATGCACTTTTCCTTTTTTTCCATTTACCTAATGGCTAGCAAGGTAGAAAACTTTTTCATATGCTTATTGTCCACATGAACTTCATCTTCTGCACCTTGTTCACATCATTAGCCCATTATTTCTCCACTCAATGATTTGATTTCCTGTTTAGTTTGGATTTTTTTTTTAGTTCTTTGTATGTTCTAGATATTAATCCTAGGTCAGAAATCATCACAGAACCCCCTAAAGCTCCTAGTGTTGAAGAAAGAAAATAATCAGAAAGGTACGATTGCTCCCCACATCAGAAAGCTCAAGTGTAGGACCATTCTCTACTTCCTTACCCTCTAGTCCATTGGATGTACTAAAAATTACGTGTCAGACGTCAGTGTGCTATGGGTAAACTCAACCTGAGACAGAATCACCTTTGGACGATTTTTTTTTTTTATGAATTAGTGACTTATCACATCTGTAGCTTTCCTAAGACAAACCATGCAGGTGGCACATCTCTCCCTGCATCTTCAGAGACTTGAAGCACTTTTGGTCATATCCCTTAGACATCTGTTCCACATTTGTTGGATTTATCTGAAGATCTACATCTACCCATTAGAGATTCATTGGGGTTGATTGTTTCTCTTCAGTTTTGTGTCTGTGTGTGTGTGTGTGTGTGTGTGTGTGTGTGTGTGTGTTTGTGTGAAAAAAAAACTCAACACATTTTTCTTATATAATGATTCCATAAGCAAATACCTCTAAGAACCTTCCCTCAAACTAGGAAGACAGGACAAAGAGTGTCAGCTTGAGAGTCACATTGTGTGTATAATAGTGGACCTTAAAGGCTAGGTGGTACAAAGAAAAATGAAGGCTGTATCTTCTGCTTTTACAAACCCTTGCTAAAGAATAGTCAGAAACACGTGCTTCCCCTCTTCATTGGGATGAAACATGGATGGATAAAGAAAGTTAACAGAAGTGAAAACTATCTTAGTCCTGAGAAAAAGGTTCAAAATCCAAATTACACCCTCTTTTGTGCCTTAAGAAATCAATTTGCCATGACCACTTTCACACAGGATGGAATTACTTTTAAATCTGAGATCTGACTTCTGGAATCCAATCAAAACTCTTGCACTAAGATGTTCCAGATACATTTTTTATAAGTTCCAAATCCATTTTTCATAAGGTCTAAAAATGGGAAAAAATCTGTCATTTGTAGAATGTCTCCATTTTAGAAATATATTCTGGTATGTTGGGTTTTCACTCTATTACCTGCTCTACAGTCTTTCAAAAACTTGTGGATCAGTAAGAAATGGGAACAAACAATTCTTTAAAAGCAGCACATGAAGTATGAAAGTTTATTCATATCAAATAAATCATAATTAAAGGAAGTACATCACACTGTTTGTGTGCATGCTTTGACACGCATCTCCTTTCCAACTGTGGTGATATTAACTAAATGTAGGAATAACAAAATAGAACACCTTTTAAAATAATACAAAGGAGAAGCATCGGACACATGGGAGAGGTACAAAGAGAAGTTGGTGTTTCATAATAGCCAGACAGTTGACTGTGGTAAGTTGTTTTAGAAAACTCAAAATTAGTCTATGGAAGAAAATACTTATAGGATATTCATTCACAAGGATTAATACCATGAACATGGTAAGAACTCAGTAGAAAGTGTCAAGTAAGTCAGCTAAAGTGTACAAATCATCTGAAGAGACATTTCGTAGAACTCCAAGAAACAAATGAATAGAAATTATAGAAAAAAATATACATCAAGATAGATACCTGTCAAGAAAATGTATATCCAAACCACAATGAGATATTGTATCTCAGGGTGGGTGTTATCAAAAAGGCAACAAGTAGGAGATGGGCAGCTGGGTCTTTCAGCTAAGCTTTATAATCAAGAGGACTTGAGTTTGTATTCCTAACAACCATGTAAGAATCTAGGTGAGATGGCACACATCTTCAGCCCCAACGCTGTGGAAGGGAGGAAGAGCTGCAGACCCATGGATCTCACTGGCCATTCAGCATAGACAAGTCTGTAAGTTCTAGGTTCAGTGAGAGACCGTGCCTCAAAACGTAAGGGAGAGAACAAGTAAGAAAGCCACTTGACATATGCACATGTACCATACAGCCACATATCAACAATGCTATGGTCGCTGCAGCCACCGTTCACACACATGTATATAAAGCCAAAATGTAAGTGTTGACAAGCATGTGTGTAACAGGAAAGTCTAGAATACTGCCTGTGGTACAATAAGTTAGTACAGCCATTGAAAAGCAGGAGTGAGGCTCCTGAAGAGACTAGAAATCTCTCTACTGTGTATTTTCAAACCTGCAATTAAATGGGATGAACAACCACACTTAACATACCGTATTATCAAGCATTCCAAATTTGCATTCTTATCACTATAGCTTGGTACCTATTACCCATCCTCTTTCCATCCTTTCAACCTTCGTACTTTCTTGAAATCAATATCCTTTTCTCTCCTTCTGTATGACTAAATTATTTTAACTTTATGTGAGAACACACAGTGTTCACTTTTCTTTGTCTTCCACCTAACATCATCTCCCCACAACCTTTCTCAGCCATGTTGATATAAATAATAGGATTTTATTCACTTCATGGCTGAGAAAGATTACATCATGTGTATGTGTTCATTTTCTTTTTTTTTTTTTCTCATTTATCAGTGGACACCCATGTTGGTTCCGTGTCTTGGCTGCTGTTAAGCAAGTTGCAGAAAACATGGCTGTATAGATGTCTTTAAAATACTGACTTCCTTTCCTTTGGATGTATACCAAACAGTTGGATTTCAGGATGAGGGGAGACTGATTCTCCAGTGTTCCCAAAGCTGCAGCTCACGACCTCCCTGTCTTCTCACTGTTATGCTCAATGACTTTTAAAAAAAGCTATTTTGGGTGTAGTTCCTGGGCTCTGTCCAATGTATTTATTTGAATTCATCACAGAAATATTGCCACTTGAATGCACTTACATAGTTATATAAAACCAGCCAGATGGCAGCTCCTTGAGGTTTGAGATACCTTGTGCTGTGAGGGGGTGAGGAAAAAAAAACAATAAAAATCTAAAAGCAATTATAAACAAAATAATGTTTAGAAGAGGGAAATATTTTTTGTATCTAATTAGCAAAACACTCTGAAGGGATTTATACTGAACACAAATGTTAAGTAAAGGTTTGGAGAGATCACGTTAGATGATCTTTTAAAGAAGAAAACTAATAATATTTACATTCATTGTCTCCAGGAATCAGTGTAAACTCAGAACTAATAGGCCTATTGTATCTTTTCATATGATCATTTATGTCTTTTGCATAGGCTGAGAAAATGTGAGGTTGACATTTACTAATTATTCATTTGTAAGGCAAGAGCATCTCAGTCCTTAGTTGTCTACTGCTTAGAATATAATAAGTTGTAGCTCCAAGAGAAATCTGGTTGGAAGTACTTGCAGGTGAAACCAGGAGCTAAGGGTTCCAGTCCAACCTGACCACTTATTGGATATTTAATCCATGAGGAATCATGCAGTCTTTTAGAGACATTCACAGTTACTGTGATAGACAATACAAAATTATTTCCCTTTCTCAAAGGAAAAGTTTTGAAAAAGTTTACTTTCTTTCTAGACTCAGGAAAGATAATGAATTTATACCAATTCCAATCTTTCCAATCTTTCCTAAAGAAAGTCCCAAACAATGAAGGAGTAGAAGTCAGGCTTCTCACACTCTTGATGAACAGTGAGAAAAGAATGCAGAGTCATAGTTCATGTGCAGAAGGCATAATTAAAATGCAAACTGAAGGTATTTCATGTGGGATGTGAAAATAACAAGAGGAATTTTAATGTCTATAATTGACTCACTGAATTTTAAGCTAAAAATTGTACTTAGAAGAGAAGAAAATTCAGGAGATATTACAAAATTTATTGCAAGAAAAACTCGAGGGAATAGTTAGAAAATATGAGTACAAGGAGATTCCTGCCCAGAAAGAAAACTCTATGTTTTCAGGGGAAATTGCAGAGCTTGGCTGAGTTTGGTGAGTAAAGGAAGAAGATATAATTACAACACCACTACCATAGCAAATCATACTCCAAGGACAAAATGCTGTAAGACAGAACATAGCAATGCCTCATGTGCAAAGGATTGCATTTACACTCAGGTTGGCCCAAATATAAAGACTGTAGGAAGCAGGTACATCCCTCATATTTAAAAAACTTTTTTTTAAATGCACATTACTGAAAACCCAGGACCTACCTAAACACGTAGTTCACTTTTATTTAACAAGCGTGATTGCTAAAATAATAAATGATTTGCTGAGAGTCAGCATGCAGTCATGAACTTTTTAAAATTTTCATTCATTGCTATGGATTCAGCTCTGTGTGTATGTACACATGAGTGCAGGTGCCTGTGCAGACCAGTAGAGGGCAGTATATCCCCTAGACCTGAAGGTACAGGGGTTATAAGCTGCCTGACAGAGGTGCTGAGAACCAAACTTGGATTCTCTATCAGAAAATACACACCCTTAACTGCTGAGCCATCCCTCCTAACCCCAAACATGAACTTTTTAAGATCAGGTTTATAAAGTGTTGTTTGACCACTTTAGCTTATGTTATGTTTAAACCGTGGGTACTATGATTTTCTATGATTTATTAAATCACATATCTACATACACATACATAGGTAAACATGCATTAGTATGTACATGTGGAGTCCAGAGTTCAGCTTTGATGCTCTTTCACAGGAGCTGTCCACTTTACTTTTTAGGGAAAGAATTTTTTCTAGAACTTGGGGTTTAGGCCAGGCTTGCTCTGTGAGATCCACACATCCTCCACCTCCTCAGGGCTGGTATTACAAGTGTGCATCCTCCTTCTTGGCTTATGTGGCACTAGAATTTGGACTCGGGTTCACATGTTTCCATGACAAGCACCTTCATAATTGGGATATTTCCTCAGCCTCAGTTGATTAAACATTGTAATGAGATATTGGTTCTCTAGACTTTGAATTTTACCACTAGCAAAGATGTCAGCTGATCAGAGAGCCAGATCATCTCTTCCTCGGTGCAAAGCTATATCTAACGTGGAATGTGGCCATTTGTTATCTGGCTACTCTAGGAAATTTCACTCCAAATGGGAATCAGGAAGGTAGGATGATTATTCTGTCAAATATGACATTAGGATCACTCCCATATACATTAAAACTTGTGGAGATTTGACCATAAATGACAGGATTTCCTAAAATAACAAAACTGATCTACACAATTTGAAATGCCTATTTATAAGTGGAGAGTAAACAAAGAGGTGTTTAATTTCCTTTCGGTATCCCTCCAATGACTGTAACCTGTCATTTAAATAAGTTGCTGTTTATAAATTTGCAAGGTTGACTGGTGGTGAGCACATTCTAAAATAATCCAAATTAATCCAAAAATCCATAGAATCTACTTGTATTGTCCTCAAATCAGGAGAATATGTTTCTCCTGAGAATGAGTAGCTACTGACCAAGATGGCATTGCATGGTGGCACGAGCCCACTCTGTGCACCCTGTCTTTGGGAGGTAATATTTCTATTTATGAGTCAATGGGCAGCACCGTTTTATCTCGGGGAAGAAGCAAAAGCCAGAGACAGAAAACTTCTCAGAGAAACGCTTAACCTTTACAACTTATTGGGACATATCTCTTTTCTAACTAACTTAAGACACTCACACACATGTACACATACATGCACATACACACACACTCACACATACACAGACACACACTCACACACACATACACACATACACACACACATACACAGACACACACTCACACACACATACACACACATACACACACACACGATATAAAGGACAACTAAGATATAACTTATATTTTTATGCCTGCACTTCTATTCCTAGATAGAAATGTTTAATTGAGAAAAAGAATTAAAATGGGATTTTTACAATCAATCTAATTCTGCCCAGCTTGGAATTTATGGATTCTGGACATCATGTATGACAATCTTAGGGTGATTTTTTTTTAATTTAGAGAATACTTTATTAGTTTTTGTAATCAAACCCACGTATATAAGACCTTACATATTTAATACAGTGTGTTACCCCTGTACAAATGGAAAAAACTTAAGTTCAACATTTCTAGACCAATATGGCTGTTAATTTCTGTACAGTGCCAACTCAACACAGTAAACGGGGATACTTTTTTCGAAAGTTGACAGCACAGGTAAAGTTTCAAAAAATTCAAATTATATATCTGTATATATATATTTATATAAAAAGACCAATAATAGCAGTGTGTTATGCATCAACAGCAGCAACAGCTTTTCCAGGTTCTGCAGTCATCTGAACAAAACTGTAGAGACATCCAGCACACTCCATTAAAAAAAAAAAGTAAAAAAACAAAACCTGAGAAAACAGCACAGTTCTGTTACTCTTGTGGTACCTGGCACCATTTTTTTTAAATTAGCTTCTCAATCATCATCTGGAAAGAAAACATTCTGAGCAACATCATTAAAAACAGCTCTGATAAAGCACGGTCACTACTACGTATCATAAAGCAGGTACAAGCTATTTTACATCCACAGAGGTATGATACAGTACTGTCCTACATCTATAATACTAGAGGATACAATTTAAAAGGCATTATTTGAGACTTGATTCTACTTTTCCAGCAGAGGGCCCAAAGGATGGTGTGACACAGCTTTGTAAAGAAACATACTCTAGACAGGATTTCCTTTCACTAGTGGCACACTTCTAAGGATTCATTCTCTCCATGAATGTCAGCTAAAACCGTTATTAAAAAAATGAAATATCCCTAGAACAAAACCGTATAACCACCGGATTCACATGAAGATGACCTAGTGGAGACAAGCTGGACCTCACCTTACCAACAAGCTATCAAATCTGTTATGTTTAAACAGTGAGACCTCCAAGGAAGGAGATGCCAAGTAGTGCTTCAAAGCTTCGGACCACAATCAAACACAGCATCCTTTTCAACAGAAGCAGAAGCTCATCTGAATATGCTCATGGATGCTGACATCAACATTTAATCATCTCCTCACTCATCCAGGAAGAGGGGGAGATCAGTTACTACTGTACTTTATTGTGTTCAACCAAATCACCATGTTACAAAAATAGCAAGCTGCCATAATAAAAAATAAGGCTCCTCTATCCAGCACCAGATAGCATCATTTTACTTTCAAGCCTAGAAATTGCACACTTGTATATAAACCAATCGAAGATGAGGATTGAGAGTTCATCTTGGTGGATTTTTCCTTTGATGAATATGAAGTGTCCTTCCTTATCTTTTTTGATGACTTTTAATTGAAAATTGATTTTATTTGATATTAGAATGGCTACTCCAGCTTGCTTCTTCTGACCATTTGCTTGGAAAGTTGTTTTCCAGCCTTTCACTCTGAGGTAGTGTCTGTCTTTGTCCTGAGGTGTGTTTCCTGTAGGCAGCAGAATGCAGGGTCCTCATTGCGTATCCAGTTTGTTAATCTATGTCTTTTTATTGGGGAGTTGAGGCCATTGATGTTGAGAGATATTAAGGAATAGTGATTATTGCTTCCTGTTATATTCATATTTGGATGTGAGGTTATGTTTGTGTGCTTTCATTCTCTTTGTTTTGTTGCCAAGACGATTAGTTTCTTGCTTCTTCTAGGGTATAGCTTGCCTCCTTATGTTGGGCTTTACCCTTTATTATCCTTTGTAGTGCTGGATTTGTAGAAAGATATTGTGTAAATTTGGTTTTGTCATGGAATATCTTGGTTTCTCCATCTATGTTAATTGAGAGTTTTGCAGGATACAGTAACCTGGGCTGGCATTTGTGTTCTCTTAGGGTCTGTATGACATCTGTCCAGGATCTTCTGGCCTTCATAGTTTCTGGCGAAAAGTCTGGTGTGATTCTGATAGGTCTGCCTTTATATGTTACTTGACCTTTTTCCCTTACTGCTTTTAATATTCTTTCTTTATTTTGTGCGTTTGGTGTTTTGACAATTATGTGACAGGAGGTGTTTCTTTTCTGGTCCAATCTATTTGGAGTTCTGTAGGCTTCTTGTATGCCTATGGGTATCTCTTTTTTTAGGTTAGGGAAGTTTTCTTCTATGATTTTGTTGAAGATATTTACTGGTCCTTTGAGCTGGAGTCTTCACTCTCTTCTATACCTATTATCCTTAGGTTTGATCTTCTCATTGAGTCCTGGATTTCCTGTATGTTTTGGACCAGTAGCTTTTTCCGCTTTACATTATCTTTGACAGTTGAGTCAATGATTTCTATGGAATCTTCTGCTCCTGAGATTCTCTCTTCCATCTCTTGTATTCTGTTGGTGAAGCTTGTATCTACAGCTCCTTGTCTTTTCTTTTGATTTTCTATGTCCAGTGTTGTTTCCATGTGTTCTTTCTTGATTGCTTCTATTTCCATTTTTAATTCCTTCAACTGTTTGATTGTGTTTTCCTGGAATTCTTTCAGGGATTTTTGCGACTCCTCTCTGTAGGCTTCTACTTGTTCTCTAAGGGAGTTCTTTATGTCTTTCTTGAAGTCCTCCAGCATCATGATTAAATATGATTTTGAAACTAGATCTTGCTTTTCTGGTGTGTTTGGATATTCCGTGTTTGCTTTGGTGGGAGAATTGGGCTCCGATGATGCCATGTAGTCTTGGTTTCTGTTGCTTGGGTTCCTGCACTTGCCTCTCACCATCAGATTATCTCTAGTGTTACTTTGTTCTGCTATTTCTGACCGTGGCTAGACTGTCCTATAAGCCTGTGTGTCAGGAGTGCTGTAGACCTGTTTTCCTGTTTTCTTTCAGCCAGTTATGGGGACAGAGTGTTCTGCTTTCGGGCGTGTAGTTTTTCCTCTCTACAGGTCTTCAGCTGTTCCTGTGGGCCTGTGTCTTGAGTTCACCAGGCAGGTTTCTTGCAGGGGAAAAGTTGGTCCTACCTGTGGTTCCAAGGCTCAAGTTTGCTTGTGGGGTACTGCCTAAGTCCTCTCCGCGGCGGCAGCAACTGGGAAGATCTGCACCGCTCGCTCTTTCCGGGAGCCTCCGTGCACCAGGGTTTCAGATGACGTTTGGTGTTTTCCTCTGGCGTCTGGATGTGCACAGAGTGCAGTCTCTTCTGGTTTCCCAGGCGTGTCTGCCTCTCTGAAGTTTTAGCTCTCCCTCCCACGGGATTTGGGTGCAGAGAACTGTTTATCCGGTCTGTTTCCTTCAGGTTCCGGCGGTGTCTCAGGCGCAGGGATCCTGCCGCTCCAGGGCCCTCCCCTATGGGAACCCAGAGGCCTTATACAGTTGCCTCTTGGGCCAGGGATGTGGGCAGGGGTGGGCAGTGTTGGTGGTCTCCTCCGCTCTGCAGCCTCAGGAGTACCCACCTGATCAGGCGGTGAGGTCTCTCTCCCTCGGGGTTTGGGAGCAGAGAGCTCGTGATTTTTTTTTAAAAGCTGTGTCTTTAGGACACATTTAAGTTGAGCATCTGGTGATGACATCAGACAAGTTATCCAAATGCCCATCTACTTGCATTCCAACCTCTCTAACAATGGGCAACCTAGCTGAGGGCTACACAGCTCCAGACAGAGGATGCCAGCTCAGTACCAGGGTTCTCACGCCAGCTAGGAACTTCTCTCATTTAATGCATTAAAAGTTTAAATGACACATCTTATGCTCCTTCTCTAGTAAATGTATAAAGCCACACTGGGAGTTTCTAGTCTTGCCACATTCATATTTTGCCATACATTTATGTTATCAGGATGATAACATAACAATAAATTTGTTTAGCATGTAAAAGAGAAGAAAAGAAAAGCATGAGTGACTTTGGGACTAATACCAGTTTCCCTGTCATTGATTTTTGTCTGTTTATTATTTTGACTCTATTCTATAAAACACTAATACTGGTCAGCATGACTAATTTCCTCTTCCTTTTTATATGTAAGCAATAACTCACTGTCTATTTCATAGGAAGATAACAACCATATTGGGAACATACTAAACAAGGCAGGAAAAAATGCAGACTATTTCTTCACTTTGGGAGATTTGTTGTTTCTTATATTTCAAGAGGTGGCTAAATAAAAATGGTGCTTGGCTGAGACTGTGATGCTGTCCTGCTGAGAAGCTACTCAGGGCACAAACACACTGGGAACGAATTATAATGTGTGATTGTGCTTGTACTTTGTGCTATGAGATTTTAAAAGCTAAGTTGTTTCCTGTAATTATGCCCAGCAGGCATGGGCCTTACTATCTTAGTGCTTGCTCAGAAACTTTAGTAAGCAATGATTGACCCTTGAGAACAGCCAAGAAAACAAATTGAAGGTACCACTCTCAACTAAACATTTACCTACAAAATAACAAAAGGTCAGAGGAAATCACTTGAAAAGAGATAGTCAGAGGAGAAATGTGGCTTATGTTCTAAGAGAATCCAGGAACAAAGCCATGTGTTCCCCTGTGCTCAGAGCATCACTTATCTCTCTGCTTGGAAAGTAGCTGTTCATTGCAGGATGCTTGGTGGCATTTCTGAATGACAATTGCATCTCCTCTACGTGAGTTTGGAAGTGAAAGATGTCTCTATACATTACCAAGTGTCCCTTAGGGACATTACCTTTGGTTAGAGCCAACTGACTTGATGAATCACTTCTTTTTTTTTTCCTTTTCTTTTTTTTGGAGCTGGGGACCGAACCCAGGGCCTTGCACTTGCAAGCGCTCTACCACTGAGCTAAATCCCCAACCCCGATGAATCACTTCTTATTAGATGCAAATATCTTCTTCTCGGTCTAACTTGATGTATTCACCAAGACATGGCACATCTATTTGATACTACATCATTGCCAAAAGAGACAGCTATTAGTCACACATACTCTACCATCTTGTCCAGTTTAAATTGATTTTTCTGCTCAGTCCTTGTCTAGAAGAGTAAATTTCAGAGAATATATATTTGTTGATTTAGGACATAGATGGGTGATAAGTTTTTATTAAGTTTATAACTATAGTAATATATTTGCTATTTATTCTGAATTTTGATGACCAAGAAAAGGCCATATCAGAAAATGCTGCATATCAAACAAAACTGATATTATTGTGTAGGTAAAACAGTTTATTGTTCAAAGTTTATCAGGCATTTCAAACTGGAGAAATAAGAATGGATTCTAATTGAAAGTAACAGATGATTGATAAAGGCACGAAGAAGGGCAATTAAGATCTCACAATATGATGTGCTTTGCTTTGAGTTCTTGGATTAAAAGAATTTTTCCCCACAGTATTATGGAAGGAAGTACTGACATTTATGTTTTTTAAAGTACAATCAGTTAAATTAAGGTCACCATCTGTAAGAAAACATAATGGGAGCACTGGCGTGATCTCCATTACCTAGTTTGGAGCTGGGCCTCATGAGAGGCAATGAAAGCCCCTTGGTATCCAATGACAGGGATCTTACAGTGCTTCCTGTCACTTGACTTGGGTGGCCAAACTCAGCAATTTGAGAATGGATACCAGAGAAATAGTATAGAGTGCATGAGTTACTTACACATCAATACTAGAAGTCTATGAAAAGTATAGAAAAGTTGTGAAGAACAAAAAGGGCCCTAGAATACATATAAAGGAAATTAGATTTTAGAGTAGCAGATGTATAATGCCAATAGAAATAAAAAAATATACATTTAATCATACTTTTGCCATTAGCATCTCATGTCCTGTTATTCTGGTCCATAAAGGTAAATATCCGTGACCTATCTCATCTCTACAATTTCCATCACATGAATTATTGTGTTGGTTATATATTGATGGGTCTAAAAGAAATGTCATAGTAAATGCTAAAGCTACGCAGTATTCCATATGTTCATGCTTGTCTACCCTTCTAGCTCTGCTCTCTTTTTAAAGTGGCAATGCTCATTTGAAAATTTACTCTGAGTATATACCTTCTGCACTAGAAAGCACCATACATAATGCAAACGGCTTTATAACATTGGGGGTGGGGACTGACAGTAAAATGTCATGGGGTTGAGGAAATTTGGATGGGTCCATAGATTAGAGAACTAGGGAGACATAAAGCCAGAATAGATGCTTATCCCTTTACAATGAAGTGGAACTCCTTCCAGATCCTTTGCTAAGCACAACTTAGTGATGCAGAGACTAAAGGAAGAGGAGGGGAATTAAACTCTAAAACCTGATGTTACTGGTTCATTAGTAGCAGTGCTATTGGTATAGATATTCTCAAATCTCATTTTGTGGATTCTCAGATACAGTAAATGGTAAAATCTATGGATGCCATTGTTTTCATAGTGGCAGCAACTGCCATTATGGCCTTAGCTGAGCGGAGGAAATGTGAGGAAAATTTTGTGGTACTGTTTTAAGTTGGGAATGTAAGAACTCATTAGTTAAAAAAAGTCTAGGGGTTGGTGAGATGGCATAGTCTGTACGGTGGTTGCTGGGATAATATGAGGACCCAAGTTTGGATCCCTTGTACCCAGGTAAAGCCAGATGCTGTGACTTTGTGACCCTAGTTACAGGTAAGGGAGCTAAGAGCATCTCTTATCAGTTGGTGATCTTCCAGAGTTCAGTGATAGACATATTTCAAAAATATAAGGTAGAGAATGTTTCTCTACACTGTTGGTTACTGCCAGGACCTGTGGGCCACTACTACTCTCTTAGGGTTGGAGCCAGAGGACCAGGAATTTTGATGTTGCATCGTATCTCTTAGTAATGTCAGAAGCTACACTCAACATGTCATCAATGCGACTGCTCAAAGATGAGCTCAGCAAGGACAACAATAGATATGTCAAAGTAGATGAAGGGGAAGCTCAAGAGGCTTCACACTACACAAACAAGTACAGGAAACTAAGGAATGCTGAGAGGTGGGGAGAGAGAGAGAGAGAGGGAGAGGGAGAGGGAGAGGGAGAGAGAGAGAGAGAGAGAGAGAGAGAGAGAGAGAGAGAGAGAGAGAAGGGCATACCAACACCAAGTGGTCATTCCTGAAAACATTAGATACAGTGTGTGAGTAACACTAGAACATTAGATACAGTGAACAGGTTTTATTTATTAATATATAGGTATATGCATGTAATAACAATGAAAAAAGAGGCCATGAATTTCAAAGAGAACAAGAAGGGTATATGGGAGGGTTTGGAGGGAGGAAAGGGAACGATGTAATTATACTACAAAATCAAAAATAAAATAAAAACTATCACTGACTGTCGGTGATATTTCTGTGTCAGTATTGATGACAGTATGGCACTGTCAGTATTGATATTTCTGGAGTGCTTTGATGAATGTTTGTATTTATTGATGAGAGTTAACTGAGGGTCCTCCTGGTTTCAGCATAGGTAAAATATTTAGTGAATTTTACAAACAAGTAATAGTAAAGATAATGGAATTGTCCTTACTTTCACTTTTGCTTCATAGAAATTAATTAAAATAGCTAAGTCATAAAGCTATTTACCATGAAATTTTAAATAATGATTTCTTTCTTTTTCCATCCCTGTACACTCTCCTCTCTCTCTCTCTCTCTCTCTCTCTCTCTGTCTCTGTCTCTGTCTGTCTGTCTGTCTGTCTGTCTGTCTGTCTCTCTCTCTCTGTGTGTGTGTGTGTGTTTGTGTGTGTGTGTGTAAATAGAAAGTTACATTGTCAAAAGTTTGAGTCCCTGAAACAGGACATCACTACAGTTACTTTAAGATACATATTCTCAAAGAGATATGGTAAACTTAAGAGCCTTCCTTTCATAAATGTTCCAAGGGGATGGGGTCCTTTCTAGTGGTAGCTAAATTTATACTACTTTCTTGATAGCCATATTAAAGTCTTTTGGCTGCCCTTGCCCAGATGACCTTGTAGACAAATGGAGAGCAAATATAAGTCGAATTCAAAGTATTTATTGCATTATTACTATAGTGATGAGCATCCTGCGAAGGACCAGACCCAGAACACCAATAAAATCACGGCAGCAAATATCCATTACTCTCCTCTGATCAGCCAGGCCTGGGTCGCAGATGTTATTTTCATTGTGTTTCTATTAGAGCTAAAATTGAGTACAGTGTAAGCCCTATTATTTCATGGTTCCTTATTGCATTAATTTCGATAGAAGACAGGCTAAATCATGTTTTTCAGCGCATAACACATATAGAAAACAAGCTGGGTATAACTCCATTAGCTTAGATGTGAAGAGCAAATCAAATCTCTCCTCTGGGAGTTTTGAAGATAAAATAAAACACTTTTCTTGGGAGCTTGTGAAACTTTGATGGATATTCACTGCAAGCATTCTTAAAGAGCAAGGGCAAGCCTATAAAAATAACCAAAGTCACCACTGGGTGGCATCATGACTACACCAGGCAGCTTTAGCAAGCTCTTGTGTCTGACTCTTGAATCTTGTTTGATATTAGCAACTTGTTCCAATAGGATGATCCTAATACCCATTCCCAACTTCCCATGTTGAATGGATTCAACCTTTCCCAAAGTAGAGTGAGTAAATCATGCCACCTTTCACACTGTCAATAGTTCCCCCAAGCTACCTGCCCCGAGGCCAACATCTTCTTGCTTCCTGCTACAGATCCCTTCTCTTCTTTCTCCTGTCTATATTGATTTATCTTGCTTCCCAGAACTCTTAGATTGAGTGTACCTTATTACTATAGTGTCAGACAGGAGCCTTGTCAGTATCTTGCATTCGATTACATATTGTAATGAATCCTCAAATCCTTCTTCAAAATGTTCCCATCCATTTCTCTATGAGGACAGCTAGAAGAAGTCAGCAGACTGTCACTCAATACTCTTGACAATATGAAGCATTTCCGTGGGCCACTTGCTCTTTCTATCTTCATGCTGTTAAGTCTTCATCAATGACCCCTATGATGGCTCTACTTTGCCAGCAGCCTCAGAGTCTTAAATATCCATTGAGGGTTCTCTGCCATTTGTCCATTAAAATTCATTATCTTTATTTTCATGATATAACTTCTGTAGTTGGTGTTTCATTTCTGAGTTTTGTTCTATGGTCCATATCATATATCCTGAAAATGTCTTTATTTTTTTCTATCCTTGAGCATCTTTCTACTTCTTGCTTACCTCTTTGGTGTTCAAAATAGTGTCTGTCCATCCCACTAATGACATAAATGCCAGAATCAGTGCCTGAACTCTGCAACATCCACTGTCATGGTATGATGTCACCATAAGCTATCAGGCCACTTTTAGCATAAGAGTGCATACTTCCTAATTGTAAACACTTGATCATGCCTGCCTTATTCTTATTTCTAAAGAGTCATAAAGTATGTCTTAAATGTTATAAAGTTCATTACAAACTCACACCAATATCACCCCGACCCTCCTTGAAGCTTAGAAATTTCCCAGTTCTCTCTCCTGGACTTCCCACCAGACTGCTCATGGCTTTCTGATTCTTTCATGTCATGTGTCTTAACATGCATTCCTCTCAAGTCGCACCTCCTTTCTGAAGTATTTCCCTTTCATTCTAACCATCTGGGATATTTTTCTTTGAACAGTATGCCTGATATCTATTTTAGAATGAGAAAACGTTCTCTCTTCACATCTAACCAAGCAAGGGGGAATTTCCACTCTACTCCCTCAAGGAAAAAAAAATAGGAAAGTGTTAACATATATCTTTTGGGCAGCCTTCTCCCATACATCCTCTGCAGAACAAAGATGGCTTCAGAGATAGGTGAATTTGGAAAATGGGATTGAACGTGCTTGCTCAGCTATTTCCGTTCTTACCCTCATCTGCATGCCTGTAGAGAGTGGGATGCTTGTTTTTACAGCATGCTTACAGGGAAGACCTTCTGCCCATTTAGGGTAGCAGTCCAGGTTTGAACTATAAGCTTAATTCAAAGAACCTCACTGGGGTCATACATATAGGTTCATAATATAATCAACTAGCTCCAAGAAGCCACTGTGTTGATTTGTAGTAAGTCAAATGACTTATTGACCTAGTTTTCAATTGGTTCTAGACCTTGGAGCAAAAAGGGTATTTTCATGCTGCACCCTTTGTTCTTTGGAAATCTTTCTGACTAGGTACAAATCTCCTCTCCCTCTCTTTGAGGTCAGGGTACTTTCCTGGACTACATGTAGTTAGCATCATGGTGTAAAGTCACAGAATTGAGCTGTCAGTGCAGGGAAAACCACCTAGAATTGCAAGCACAATGCTTATCAGGCACTGAATCTGGCTTTTGTGTCATTAGAGGGGAGGAATAGAAGTAAGGAAGATACTACAGAGGACGACACGGAGAAGTGAAAAGCAGATGCTAAAGGATAGAAAAAGTAAAGACCTTTTTAGAGTATATGATATGGAACAAGGGACAAAACCCAGAAATGAAACACTAACAACTCAGTGTCAAATAGTTCCAATATTTTCCAGAGAAAATGCTTCTTTTATAAACCTAAGAAAATGTAAAGTGGTAAGTAAGAAGGTCACACATTTTATAATTAAAAGTGATTGTGACTCTGTTTACAAATTAAACAATTTGATAGTTTATTTTTGGATTTGTCTGTTTCTATGGTAATTTTTGTACATTGCTACAGAAATAGGAAAAGGAGTGCAGAACTGTATGACTGTAGGATTAAAAAAATTAAGGTATCTTAAAATAAATGACCTCTTCAAATCTAGAAAGCACAAAAAATATCTATCGTTTATTTGCCAACCACCGTAGGCCAGGTATGATTACAGGGTGCTCAGCATGCCGTTATTTAACTCTTCATTGCTACGGAAAGGAGACAAGGAGACCAGCAATATGTAAGAGTCATCACTCCATGCCATGGAGCTCACATAAAGTATAGCCAGCTCCAGGCAATCCAGTTCCACAGTCATGATTTCAATGTTTTTTTACCCAATCCCTCTTTTGGAAAATCATACCTTTGGCCAATTAAGCCTCTCATGATGAGTAACAGAATTCTGGGAGGAATGACAAGATATACAGTGGAAAGGAATTACCTTAAATAACCAATTTGACCTACAATAAAGTAGTGTATGGGCAACCCAACTATTCTTAGCAAGAATGATATTTCTTAAGAATGGCTGTGTTCACGTCAACTCCCTTCTTGGGAGTGTGTGTGACACGTCCTAACTGGTGCCCTTTCATGTTTCGCTGTGGTTAGATTTGGTCCCACAGGTCAAATCTGCAGCTTTTGCATGTGAATTTGAAGCTTCACTGATTTCTACCTTCTCTTCAGCGAAGGTAAAATTCTGTTCACTAAATGATATTCACTAGACCTAAATCATTCTGTTCACAGTTTCACAGGATAATCATGCCACTAAATAGGACAGAATGTATTTTTTTTTCTACATGGGTTCTTACAGTCTCTGTAGATTTTTAATACATCTTTCAGCCATTTGTATCTTCCAATTCTGGAAGTGAGGGACATATAAACTTCTTAGGAATCCTCCAGTGCCCACAAGGACAAATAATGTTCAGTTTAAAATATGGTATGTACAGTTTTGACTGATGCTATGCCAAGGACTACTATGTGAACTCTGAATATCGTGAAAAAAGACAGTGAGAATTAGATTAAAACACAGGGTATTCACTTGCATCAATGGGCTAAGATTTATAATTCTAAGGGTATTTTTTTAAATAGAGAAATTTGCAAATGGAGAAAAATCACAGACTTCCTGTTGTCCTCTGATTCATCTCTAATTTCACTGGAACTCTCATTTAAAAGTATCTACATTGTTGAAAACCCATTTAATTTCCCATCTACAAAAGCCCACAAACTGGCGATTGCTGAAAACAGGAAGATTGCTGTTCAAGGGCTCGAGATGCTTTGAAAAGAACATTGAAAACATTTAGGATGAATGAACTAATATCCCAAAAGGATACGGGAAACCTATTGTGAAACCTGAAGTTGATGATCATCTCCAAGGTCTCCTTAAATGACAAAATGTTATCTGGTAATTAAGTCCAACCTATAGATAATTAGCCTTTCCTCTCATTGTATCTTTCACATATTGAACATACAGTCATCAGTTAGGAACTTAAAATGTCATCATTTTGACTGCATACAAATGTAATTAGTTTTGAGGGCAAAGAAAGCTCTCACTGCAAACACTGCTCTCAATGGAAAGTCTTTAGGATGTTTGCTAACCGTACCAAACAACCAGCTTCCCTTATCAGTGATACTATGAGAAAACCCTGAAATTTAAACTGAAAGTGGAAGTGTGAGAGCTATCACTCTCTTGCAAATATTTATGATTCACCAGGAGGAACTAACAGTTTTCTGTGAAAAAGAAAGAAGTGTGTTGCTAGGTATCATCTTTGTCAGATGGATGCATTGATTGCTGCATTAAGCGTACGGCTGACTGGCTGACTAATCACGTCCTGTTCTGTGTCCCATATATTGTCCTGGATGGTTTTGGCCATTTTTGTTCTTTATGACACCAAGTAGGTTCCTTACAACAACCTACTGGGTCAGGATTTTCCCTCTCAGGTGAGGGATCAGGGATTATTGGTAAATGCCACTCGAATAAGGTTTAACCAGACCAGGGTGAGTCACCTCAATTCCCCTTGTCTTCCTATGTCCAAAAGAGGCATCAGAAGGCAAAGAAGGTGAGGGCATATGCATTTGTTAAATCACACCATAATTTATTCTTTATTCTTTATTTTCAAATGATTGGATTCCTTAGGGGAAGATAGCTACGAATATACTATTTTAAACTTATTAATAAGTTAATTAATTTAAACTAATAAAATTATTTTTTTAAATGATCAGACCACTTTTAACACAGTAGGGTGACGACCAGTAACATGTCCTGGTTTATGTCACTTGATACACATTCCCTTTATGTTCCTTTTTACTATAAAAAATTGTTTCTCAAGTATATAAACCTATTGAGAGACAAAGAAGTCTTACATGTTCTTGAGAACACATTTCAACTATATTAGCCAAACACACAGAATACTTGTCTCTCTCAATGCACTAGACAATGTTCTGTTGTAATCTATTCTCAATAGACGAGTATTTTTATATAGTTAAAATATTTCATTCTTAAGGTAGCTTGTGACATCTTTTCCTGTTTTTCTCCTATATCAGCTGACATCCAAAGTAACTCCTACCTTTTACCCAGACCTCAAAAGGCTCAAGGGTAGGATTTTCCCACCATTTCTCTATACTCTCCTTAGGGACACAGAAGTTATGTGTTGAGCATTCAGCAGACAAAGTCACTTCAGTTGTCAATCTTTTCTGAAGATGCATTTCACATAACTACTTTTGTAGATCATTTATTTTTTTTACCATTCTACATGTAATGAGTAATCACTCCAAGAACATTATATTAGTTTTGCAACTCACTACACTGAACACTATCACTCCACTTTAAGATGATTTACAAGACAGAACTATGGGAGAAATGATTAAACCCATTTTACACATTAAAAAAATGATCCCAGAGGAATTACAGTCTACATGATTGTTTAGGGTAAACTTTCCAAACCTAGAATTTTTAAACCTAGTCTAAAAAGTCTGTCCACTGTGCAAACCTATCTCTAAAGCCTTTCCCTAGCATTGAACCATCATTGACACAGTATCCTGGGAGGCTTCTTAAATCATCATCCCAACTGCTTTACCATGGTTTAAGGACGCATGTATTTTTATACATGATTGATGCCTATTTACCTCTTATAACTCAGGGTTTAAATTTATTTATTATATCCTTGAATGATTACTAGAGCAGAACTTCCCCAAAACAGTATAATTTTTTATTAAAGAAATGCTCTAGAAGACTATTTAACATCTATATCATACATAATATCCTTCCCTACATAGACTATGAAGTGATCACTATAAATATAACCACTGACATCTAGGTTTTACATTCACCCCTAATATATTATAATTATCATGGTAGGATTTATCACAATTGAAATAAAATGAATCAACTGACAAAACTCATCCCAGACTCTGACAACTGGTATGTATTGCAAAATTTTAAGTTATTTTATCAAAAATTATATTAAAGAGATGATTTCAAAAGCATGTCTCTGAAGATCTCACAACAGCACTGGTGTTTTAAAACATTTCATCTAGAGCATGCACAAAGACAGAATTTATTGTCAAGTAGAAATTGTGTCATATTTTGCATAATCAAATCATGGAAATCTGGCATAGCATCCAAGCTTGGTTACTGTTAGTTTATCTTTTTTATTAGAAAATATTAGGGTGGTTTTTAAAATACCATACTGTCTTTTAGAAAAGGGCAAGTAATTAAACTTAAAAAAAAAGTTAAGAAAGATACATTTTGTGGGTAGATAACTAGAGTTTAGCTAAAAAACTTTCCAATAACATTATTTTTTAAAAGACATGAAGTTCAGTGCTCATTCTATTTTGTATGCTTAATAAACATCCTTAGAAACAATAGAGAAGGTGAAAGGTTCACATCTATTTTTTTCACCCAGAAGTTTCTAGAACAGACTAGCAAAAAAGATTAAGATGTGTTGCAGGGGTTGAAAAGAACTCATTTATACTTGCTTATTTAGAGATGGGAGTCAGGTCTTCAAATAGCAAGTGCTTGATGGTAAAAGCTCTCGAGTTATTATAAGGATAAATAATTATTCCAAATTAGCATCTTCTATTGCAATCAAGATAATTTTTATAGTCATGGGAAGGAAGAATAAATATTCACTGAACTGCACTTTAATAGAAGAGTTTTGACAATGCTCCATCAAATAAAACCAGAATCTATATCTTCCTTAAAAACCATTAGAAATTTCAGAATAATTTTAGAGAACAAATCCTCCCATTACTCCTCTAAATCAGAATTGGGTTGATGCCCAGACCACAAAAAAGCTTTTATTAGTGAAGAATCCTTTCATGCTGCAAATATATAACAAATGTGGCTATTTAAATACGATATAACTATATAATTAACCAACAGAGACTTTTTCTAACTGTTCAATTACAACTTTTAGCCCTAAATGACATAGAATGAACAGACTTAAAATTGTTTCTAAAGATAAATGTGATAAAAAGTGTTACCCAGAGCAAATGTCCTTTAGATGAGATTAGCTGATATTTGGGCTAAGGAAAGTTTTATTTTAAAACTCCATACGATATTGTTGAACAACAATTTAAAAAAATGATGAAATTAAAAAAAAAAAAAGACCGGTGCTACTGTGAGAATTAAAAAAAAACCAAAACACCTTTATTGCTCATTTTCACTTCTTAAAGGATTTGGGTAAAAGGGTCCCAAATCCTTCCTCTTATCAAAATGGTGTTCAACTCTTTCCTAAAGAGTAGTGCTAGATGCAAAGTCACTTCTATTGGGAATTTGTACTTAAACCTCCCTTAGTAGAAATGTATTTATCTTTCATGGTTCTGTCCCTATCACCATTGCCCTTTATGTATTTGCAATTTCTTATTATTAAGCATATATTTTGAATGTTTTTTTGATTCACTTAAAATAAATTTCTTCAAATTCATTTAAATTGTCAAGTAAATGGACATCTCCAGATGCATACTTCTACAGATCTTCTCCCAAGAGAAACATCTTGCTGGATTAAGACAACGGTCAAACATTAAGATTCTAAGACAAAAGGGAAGACTCGACCAAGATGCAGGCATCAAGAAAGAACAACTACTAAGGATGTATCTTGAGTGTATTTTTCCAGGGACGCTCCAGCACAGGTGAAGAGACACAGATCTTTTCATCACATAGAGTGTATGACTGCTTAGCCTGTTTGGATAATTAATGAGCTGACCGTTATTCACACACACACACACACACACACACACACACACACACACACACACTTTTTACTTTAGTAAGGCATATTTCCCTATGGTTTAAAAAATGGGAAAATAAGCAATGAATACAGTCTAGATTAATTAAGAGTTGGAAGAACAATAGAAAGAAGGAATAAAGAAAAATTACTCTGAATTGCTCATAAATGTTTCATGCTTTATAAATGGTATCTTAAAAATCACTGAAATTCATTGTATTCATATTTCTTTATTTTTCTTAAGAGGTACAATTGATTTGATATTGTCCTTATGATAAAAATGTCTTTGCCATTTTATGCATGCCCCCCCCCTCAATTGAAAAGAAACTGTAGAATTAGGAAGGGACTCCTGTTTAGGAAATTTTCCCCTGAGCAAATGAGTTTGAGGCTCTTTCCCACTTTCTCTTCTATTCAATTCAGTTTATCTGGCTTTATGTTGAAGTCCTTGATCCACTTGGCCTTGAGCTTCTGCAAGGTGACAAATATGAATCTATTTTTATTTTCTGCATGTAGACTGCCAGTTAGACCAGCACCATTTATTGAGGATGATTTCATTGTATGGTTTTTGGCTTCTTTGTCAAAGATCAAGTGTCCATAAATGTGTGGGTTTACTTCTGGGTCTTCAATTCTATTCCATTGATTGGCCTGTCCATCTCTGTACCAATATCAAACAGTTTTTATCATTATAGTACACTGTGGTACAGCTTGAGGTCAGGGATGGTGATTCCCCCAGAAGTTCTTTTATTGTTAAGAGTTGTTTTCTCTATCCTGGGTTTGGGCTTTTTGTTTTTCCATATGAAATTGAGAATTGCTCTTTCCAAGTCTGTGAAGAATTGTGAGGAACTGTGGGAGGGGGAAACAGGAGGGAGGCAATAGTTGCATTATAAATAAATAAAAAATAAAAATTTAAACAAACAAAAGAATTAGGAAGGGATGTAATGCACACATGTATGGTATGAACAAAACTAGTTCACATAATAAGTGGTAGGAAAACATACCACAGTGAGACAGCTCACTTTTTTTTTCACTCAATATTTTTCTGACAATCTGATTGAAGAAATGAAGGTTGGGCACTAAGCCCCCACCAATAGAATGTTTAAAGATGTAACAATGCTTGAAAAAGTATTCTTCAAGATTGAAAAAGGTTAAAAATACAGGCTCAGTGGTAGGCTATCTAAATGTTACCTTAGAGCTGGATACCTCCTTGCCCAATATAGTATTTTTTTTTTCACAAAACACAAAGTTCTTTCTCTAGTAATTGTGCCTCTGTACAATAGGTAATTTATTTGACTAAATCAAAATTGGGCCAGCTGACCTGCCCGTGAAAAGAACTGCTAACAGCAGGGCTTTCGGTATAGTCAACCTCGTGGGAAAATTGACTGACTGTTAACGTATCTTCTCAAGTTCCTTAAGACTTTAGTTCCTTCGCCCGAGCTCGCATAATAAAAGTTCTTTGAGCACAGTTGCTAAGAAATGTAGGCCTTGACCTGTATCAAGTTCATGACACAATGCCTGGCACATGGTGAGCCGAAAGGAAGTGTGAGCTCCCGACAATACCAATGCTACAGCTTGCACAGTTGCCAGAAAGAAATCATGGGAGCAACACCTCCGCAAGTCAGATAGATTCATGTGTGTATATTAGTTCTTTTAAACAGAGGCGTAGGAGAGAATGCATGCTAGTTCACAAACAAACATATACACAACTATTAGCTAGGGGTTTAATGGCCAGGATGAACACCAAAGAAGCCTCCAAGGCTAAATTATGGATAATAGCAGACAAAGTCAGGGAACCTGTTATCTCCCACATACAAAAGGTGTACTACCAAGTATGGAGCGTACTCCAAGAGTACAGAAATGACTCAGACACATGCAAATAATGCCCTGGACTTGTGGAGGCGGTGGCAGATGTAGTGTTCCCTGGCTAATGTAATATCCTGATGATAGAATGATTCTGTTTTGGACCACTGAAAATTATGCACACATCAAAAGGCCTGATTTCTCATGAGCATTGGATGCATCATCCACAGAATGAGTGATACAGCCCTCGTCCCCGGAACTGCAGAAAGAGAAGCCTGAAAACAGTCTAAAATGTCATCAGAGGGCCCAATACATACGAAAATCTTAAGAGGAAAAACATAAAGTGTTGTATTTAATTTTATGACAAGATAGCTTCAACTCAACAAGTGTTAGATATACAAGACTTATTGGAGCACTGAATGCGAAATGGCAATTAAGAATTTTTACTGAGAACGGGACCTCTGTTGAAGGAATCAGAGAAAGGACTGGAAGAACTTGAAGGGGCTCGAGACCCCGTATGAACAACAATGCCAAGCAACCAGAGCTTCCAGGGACTAAGCCACTACCCAAAGACTGTACATGGACTGACCCTGGGCTCCAACCTCATAGGTAGCAATGAGTAGCCTAGTAAGAGCACCAGTGGAAGGGGAAGCCCTTGGTCCTGCTAAGACTGAACCCCCAGTGAACTAGACTATGCGGGGAGGGTGGCAATGGGGGGAGGTTTGGGAGGGGAACACCCACAAGGAAGGGGAGGGGGGAGGGTGATGTCTGTCCGGAAACCGGGAAAGGGAATAACACTGAAATGTATATAAGAAATACTCAAGATAATAAAAAAAATAAAATAAAATAAAATAAAATAAAAAAAAAGAAATGTAAATAAGAAGTACCCAAGTTAATAAAGATGGGGAAAAAAAAGGAAAGAAAAAAAGAATTTTTATGGGCTAAATCATACTAACAACTAAATCATAAATGCTAAAGAAAAAAGTCTATTATACTTTATAAATACTCCTTGGCAGTCTACTGAATTCTGAAGAAGTAAGGTAAAAGCTACTAGGTATGGTTAGTGGTAGTTGTCATGATAGCACTGACAGACTAGCATCTGATTGAGTAAAGTTTTATAAGCTAAGCAACAGAAACATTAGGGGAAAATTGGAAGCATATCTTGAGGGTATAAGGCAGAAATAATGTCATCCGATCTTCAGACTACCCTGTGTCACCATGCTGTGCTTGTAAACCAGAGGGTTTCTTGTCTTTAGAGAGTTTATGATGTGAATTAAACCAGTAAGAAAAGGTTAAGGACAAATACATTAAGTTTCTATCTTCCAGTATGAAGTCTAATGAGTCAGTCAAACAGGACTTTGACTGACAACTACCTTCCTATACTTGTCAACAAACCTTCCTATTTCCTGTTGTCACATCACGGGATTCAAGTGTCTGTTGATTTTAGTACCACTTTATTTTTTTTATAGGCCATAGAATTATTTCTTGTTTCCTCCTCATAATCAAAAGTAAACGAAAATAATAGTTTAATAAGGCTATATTCTTGTCTTATGAAAACCTACTTGAGTTTTGCAGAATTGAAGATTATACCTGTGTAGGTAAAATAACCCTATCAGCATCTCGAGATGCCAAGAGGAACAGGCATGGCTCAAGTCTCTTAGATACAGATGTGTGTGTGTGTGTGTGTGTGTGTGTGTGTGCGCGTGTGCGTGTGCGTGTGTGTGCATGTGCGTGTATGTGTGTGCATGTGTGTTTGTGTGTTTGTGTGTAGGTGTGTGTTTGTGCACATGTATGTGTGTGTATGTTTATGTTTTATTCAAGCATTTGGGTTTCCTTCAAGTGCTCTATAAGGAAGCAAGAACAATGTATACGATTACAGCAAAGCTGGCTTTGGGCGCCTCACACGCACTATGAGCCGGCACGATTTTTCATCAAGAACTTTAAGCTCAGAGCACCTCTTAGCCACTTAGCAGTTGTGAGTGACCCTGGGAGAGGGGGTTGTCAGAGTTTCCTCATTTATATACTAGAGAACCGAATATGTAGCATTCAGCTGTTTGTATCATAAACAGCAGATGTAAATGTCTTTTATACACTGGCACTCAATATATCATAACTGTTTCAGTGTAACATAAAAAGTTCTGTTTTTGTAGACGTCAGAACTACCTCTTCTGTCTAAATGCAATTTACTTTAAAGTTATATATTTGAATTGTTTCTTTTTCCTAGTGGAAGTCTTTCATGCCAAAGTTTCCCTCATCTCCCTATAAAAAGATGACTTTCAAATTTATCTCCCAGAGGCAATTACAACATCTACAGAGCTGAATGATTACTCTTTTCAACCAAGCTTCCATATACCTTAGCCTCTGCTCTCTGTGGGAGATTTGTCTCAAGGCTTTCCCAGATGCCTTAAATCATGTACCAAATCATTATATATATACATATATATAATTTTATTGTATGCATACATACTAAATAATGTGAATCTTTAATATACATGTACAACAGGAAGGAGTTATTAACAAAAGCAATAATAACAAGTTTAATAATACACAGTTAATAATAAATCTTATAATCCACAGTAACCAAACCTATATGGACTTTCTTTTCCTTTTTCTTTCAAAATATTGCATCAGCCACCTTTTTTTTTTTTTTGCTGTTTTTATCAGATAATCAATGCCTGTGTGATGTGGTGAAGCGGTGTAAATGAGGGGATGATAATATTGTATAAAAACATTTAACTGGTATTAAAAGGCTTCCATACTCTGAAAGTTGATCAGATAACCGAGACAATGATCTGACTAATGGGTGGCTAGCATCCATTGTCAGCATGTCACAAAGGGTGACAGAGGAGGATGGTATGAGACTACATCAAGTGACCCAGAATATGACACAGTTTGAACTTGCAGTTATGTTTTCTGAAACTTTCTATGTAGCAGTTTTGGACTACAGTGTTTACAATGCTTCGGTCCTAAAACTTTACTCTTAACTAAATTACATTTTGGTAGTACTTTCCTTATGACAAGTAGAGATCAACATGGTCACCCGATTCTCTGTAACCTTCTGCATTAGTGAAACTGCCACAGAGTTCCCAAGTATCATCAATGGTCAACACTTTCAAAACTGCTGCCTGATATGTTTTTAACCCAGGGCTTTTCATTTATTTTTTATGTTTCCTGGGGATCCAAGCCAATACCTCACAAGACAAACTTAAGTGTTGTCTAGACTTCCTTTCAGTCCTTAATTCTTCCAGTTTTTAAGATATTACTCTATAAGCCATCTTGACAGTACTGGCTATTCTGAAAGCTTCCTCCCTCCCTCCCTCCATCCCTCCCTCCCTCCCTCCTCTTTCTCCCTCCCTCCTCTCTCTCTCTTCCTCTCTCCCTCTCTCTCTCCTTCCCTTTTCCCTCCCTCTCTCCGCTCTGTCTCTCTCTCTCCGTCTCTCTCTCTGTCTCTCTCTGTCTCTCTGTCTCTCTCTCTCTCTCCTCTCTCCCTCCATCTGCATTCTGCAGCACAAAGTTTGTAATTATATTTCCTGACTACCTTACCTTCATTATCATTTATTCCACTCAATCATTGCTGGCAACTTCCCCCAACTTCCTTATTATACTCAATCATTATTTTTTCTATTAATTTATGTTCTCATTTACTCAGTGACTGGAGCCCGTGATTCACTCTACCTTTGCCTGAGTTATTATAAACTATAACTCCTGAGATTTGAGACGAGTTTACTATTAAATTCTAAACATTTATGAAATTAGAATGCATATTATGATAGATTATACTTAAATGGGAGGATTTTTCTTTCTTAGTGTTTCTTCAAATAAAGCACCTCATAGTTTATGATGCCTTGAGTATCTCTGATGAAATGTCCTAATACTTTCCGGGGCATGTACCCATCCTTCATGTCTTCCGTTTGTGTGTCATACTTTCTGTGTCAGTACTTATTATAGATAATGTTGAATGTAAGGCTGCATAATACCTAACTCAAGTTATTCATTTCATTTTTCCCATTACCGAGGAAAAAATCTGCCCTCCTGTACTCTTATTTACCACTATTTACCAATTTGGGTCTCTGTTCATTTGCAAGATCAAAATCTAAGCCCCTTCTGGGAACATAGAAAGTCCTTCCCATTCTGACCCTAATGGAATTTTCCTACCTTTCCTTCCTCCCATACACTTTAAATATCCTTTTATACAAATATTATTAAGTCATCCTGAACAAACTGTCATGCCCCAGGACATGTTATATGATTTGCTTTGAAAGACTTCTTTGATCAAATTCAAGGTATCTTTTAGAGTTCGCTTCTAATATCATCTCTCAGAAGCATTTCTTGCTTCCCTCTGAAAGAACCAACTTTTTACATTTTTATTGCATGGTGCACAAAAACATGGACTTGGGAAGGAGATTCTGGGTATATGCTAATAAATTTGTAGTGAGTTGACCTCTCTGGGCCAAGTATTTCCATGCCATGAACATATTTTGTTCTTTTAAAAAATATCTTTAGCCTTCAATATAGTTTTCTATATATAGGTATTCATTGGCTAAATACTGCCATTAAACCAGTACTGAGTCAATGTTTCTAATAACCATACACCCAAATCGGTAAACTGTTCTTTCAGGTTCTGTGTATACAAAGAGTTAAATAAATTTGTGTTTCACCTCACATGGGGGTATTTCTTGCTACCTTCTGCTGTGAAAGTAAAGCCTTAAAATAATGATAGACCTGAGGTTGATTCTGTATAGCTATTTTCATTTTTTTTTAGCCTCTTGTCAGTCTCTTTTTAGTTTTTAATTGCCTCAGGAGCACGACCTGGTGTCATAGCTTCAGCCAGATGAATCAAAGCAAAGAGGGAATGATAGTCATGCCAATAGAACACTGTGCTTCTTAAAGGTCAGTGCTAAAATGTTTCCCTGCAATATGCTGCAAATAGTTCACTTTGTCTTATGAGCGAACTTGCTGACATTAGAGAGGACAGGCTTATACTACAGTGGGGTACAGAGATGGCAGTAGAAGGGACGAGTGATCCAGACCCACTGTCAGGTTAAGGTTAACTTCTTCTTCCTTCCCTTGCACCTCACCCTCACACTTCAATTCCCTCCTGCTCCTCTCTCATCCTCTCTGTTGCCTGTGTCAGGAGCCTCTTACCTGTGATAGTAAATTGGAAGCTGTGCTAACTGGCACACCTTACAGAGCCCTGACTATATCGAACCAGACATTTAGGCTAAGTTTGACTAGTTTAGATTAAGTGGAGTTCAATAGATGGAACATTCTGCATTTTTTTCCAGGTTATTTTTGGTAAGCCCAGACTCTGAAGTATAGATCTCTTCCAAAGTTTAATTAATCCACATAAGAAACTATGTATGAGAGGAGTCCCCAGTGAGCTTCCCTGATGTATAGGGGTCACAGGACCTTGAACATTGACCATAGCCTTCATAAAGCCCAATTCCTTGAGGTATTGTAGATAAAGCCAAATCAATGACACTCCAATTTGTGTAGTTTTACTAAGAGAGGTGACACTGAGTCCCTTTAGTTCGTGAATGGAGTAATTATGGTCCCTATCGCATCTGAAGTTGTCCTTAGCATAAGGTCTCCATTTATGTAATAGCTTACAATCTATGACATCACACTGCAATGACCAAGTGCTGGGCTCAAGTGGATGCTAATCTGCATCTTCTAGAAGAATTAGAGATGGAGGGCATAACGAACACCACTCACAGTTTGCCAGAAAATGTTTCTTTCATTTCATTGAATATAAGTAAAACTAGATATTTCTAGGTGTGTAAGAGTACATTAATGGAGTCATTTACTCCAAAGGGCATTTTTTCCCTGATAAATAGGGCATATTTAAAAAAAAACTATTACTCTGTAAATGTAGGGCACTATAAATTAGTTACTGATTTTAAACAAAGCATGAACAGTTAACTTGAAATTCAGATGAAAAAAAGTTTTAATCTATTTCTTAAAAGAACATAAAACCAAGAAAGAAACTTAAGGAGGTTTGATTATTGGTACACCAGAGACAACTAACTGAGTGTCAATTTCTATACTGAACAGTGGGATTCTAGGGAGCCCTATCTTTCCTGAAATTTTAATTAATAAAGATGAAGGATCACTTCAGTATTCAGTGACAGACGCTCGCTCATTCATCCAGAGAGCCCATTCTATACTTTGTTCCATCAATCATAATTTTTTTTACAGTAACACCTTCCAATTGCGTTATTTATTTTCATCTCCTACAGTTTGCTCTGTCTAAACAGTGGGCATAGTTCTTTAGTGTGTCCTTTAGCATGATAGCATATGTACCAAACAATCGCATTTTCCCACTAATTTGATCGAGCGAAACCTTCAGCTTTTAGATGTGCCTCCTTAATTTAACCAAATAGTCAACTTTACCTTCTGTTGCTCACCAGACGTGCAGCTTAAGAGTTTGGGTGTTATAAGGAAGTACTTTGGCTACCTGCTTGTCTCACATGTGAGCTCTTGATTCCCCTGTCAGCTTCCTATGGATCAGTGATCCTCAGCCTTCCTAATGCTGCAACCCTTTCATACAGTTCTTCATGTCGTGGTGACTCTGACTATAAAATTATTTTTGATACTACTTCATAATTATAATTTTGCTACCGTTATGAATTATAATGCAAATATCTGTGTTTTCTTTTGGTCTTAGGCAATCCCTGTGAGAGGGTTGACAATCTCCAAAGGGGTGGTAACCCACAGGTTGAGACTCATGACTGTGGATATATTTAGTAATGAACACTGCTAAGCTCACAGTATGCAGACAAGGACAAGAAAGGAGGCAGCCATGTTGTCCACAGGTGGTGGCCATGTTTATCCCAAGGTCTAAGCTCATGAACTGTGCCTTCAGAATTGTTCTCATATATTCTCATTTGCCTTCAATGTCCCTTCCTCAACGTGGTTCAAGGTCTCTACTCATGGATACTATGAAGTTCCCATTTAGGCGCCATGTCCTGCAACAGTAATATTTTCTGAACACTTCCCATGTATTTTCCTTTTTCCCGTTGAAGTATGAAGCTTCTGCATCAAACATCATGGTGTCCTTCCCCTCTACCTGATAATGATATAAAGAATGGACCCTGCAGTCAGACAGATTTATATTCTGGTCCCTAAATGTATTAGGTGTGCAACTTTGTTAAGGCATTTCTTTCATCTAGCCTTTAGAATTTTCATTTGTAGAATGAAGAAAATGTACCTCATCCATAGATGTATTTTGAGAATTAAGTAAATTCTTATCTCAGTTCTCAGAAGACTGTGGGAAGTACTTCATCACTCATGTAACACTGAACTAATCTAAAATAAAGATTGGTCTTTTTTTTTTTAACTATATTTTCTTAAATCTTGGGAGCTCTGTGACTTTTGACATACCTTTGAGCATTGTAAATTTGGTTTATACCATATACACTTAACCCACAGACAGATATTTGCACAAACTCATAAGCTATGGCTCAATTTTATGCTATTGCTTTGTAGATGATGTGTGTGTACGTGGAGGGGGGATAGATTGATGGGCAGGAAGTTGACAAAAAGAGAGGCGCAATTCTCAGATTTGCCAGTTAAAAATCTGTTTTTTTCTAAGTTCTTTAGTCTTTCTGAACATCAGTTTAGCTGACCCTAGATACAAATTTTATTAATAGGAATGTACAGGTTGAACATCTCTCCGTTTAATTGTTGAACACAAAAATTCGCCTTACCTTCTAAGCTCAATATCTGATTGAAAACATGAACAGACCCTAGAAAGTAGCACCAGTATGTATAATTCATTTTATTTAAAGTATTAGGATCTTAGAAACTTAGCAAGGCATTGTGATCAAAACTGAATAACTTTTTTCATGCCAGAGAGTTTATTCTGAGTTAAGTTTATTGATGACATAAAACCATTTGAAAGTAACACTACTAGAATAAAAAGATTCCCGCTCTAGACAGTTTGATTCAAATGCCTCGTATTTCTGGGTACTTTATATAAAATGCTCTTTCATCATTGTACATGTTACTATTTTGTCACATTAGTATGCCTGTATTGTTCACCAGCTGAATGTCTCGTCCTTGTTATTCTAAGACATAGGTGACAGTAGAGTGACCTATACGCCACTCCTATGGCCGACAGCAGTTCAGTGTTCTTCTCAAAGAACAAAGCTTTGTTTTTCTGCCCTGTTCACTTGAGTTTTCCTTACCCATAATTTTGATGAATGTTAGTCAGAACCATAGGCTTATATATTTGATTCTAGAGTACATCACTTCTATATGACTTTATTTTCTAGGTTCAAGAAATTTGTGAAACTAAGTCAATTAGTTCATTCTCAGGTCTGAACATCCAGCCTTCCATGGCAGTGGAAGATGTGCGACTCTATTACAACCATTTGTGCTAGTACTTTTCAAACTTCCAGACCCCAAAGTTGTCCATATCCAGATCTCCAACCCATTCTCCAATGCATCTCCACCAAAACCTAGAGTCATTCTCCTTACCTCATGATGCCAGTTCTCCATGTCTTCCCTGGCTCTATAATAATCCTTCCTCACCCATCTCTTATGGTCTCAGTGGTCAAATCTTCCAAATTACATTTTATTTGCTTTCTGTCTACTGTTCCTGATATGGTAGATATTATTTACTACCATCTATCCATCCATCCATCCATCCATCCATCCATCCATCCATCCATCCATCTTTTTCTCTATACAAGTATGCAGAAAGCAGCTACAATATCCCAGAGATGACTATAGGTACTCAAATCACCATGGTAAGAGAGAAACATGGAGCCCTTCCACTGTATGTCCCCCATGAAAACAATTTTGAAAAGACGGATTTCCATATAAGTTATACAGTGTCTCAATGGGAAACTCAGTAAAAGTTGTTGTCTCACAGAGGACATGACTTTGGCAGCAGTCCTGAAAGCTGGAATGTTTCAGCCACTCCCTTATGACAGAGCTTGCTACACACTGCTTCTTTTTATCAAACTATAAGGTTTTCCAAAGGTTTAGTAAAACATTTTCAGCTGTTTCAAGTAAAATGGTGTATGTTATCATCACTGAAGAGAAAAGCTAATAAGAAAATTATTATATACTATATTCTATTAGGGATAATTTAACCTTTCAACCTTAAATATCTGTTCTATCTATCATCTATCAATCTATCTATCTATCTATCTCTATCTATCTATCTATCTATCTATCTATCTATCTATCTATCTATCTATCTATCTTCAATCATCAATCTAGATAAAGATACAGACACATATAGTTCATTCTTTGCTTGATTTAATTATATTTAGATGAACAGACTTTAGAGAGGGAACCACTTTAATTGAATCAGAAACCTTATGCAGAAAAGGTTTGAGTCTTTTCACTCAAGTCTTTTCACACATCTGTAGTTTAAGTACGATTTCCAAACAGCACTAAGAGTAGCATTCATTCTCAAAGACATAAGACAGTTTTCCTTCATAATAACATCATCCGAGGTTAGAAGGGGTCTATAATTCAGAAGGTCACATGGAAAATGTTGATGAAAGCAGAATGTAGTCAAGACAAATAAAATAAGAAAATAAATCTAAGTTTGCTGCGGGCACTGCAAATCAGCTTGAAACCATCGTTTTTGAAGCAGGAAGCAGCTGTTTACGCAAATGTGACATTCTTAGAATGTTTGCCTATACTTTTCTTTTTAACATTAGGACGTGTCATTCTGCTGAAGTTAATAATCCCAAATAATTTTATGTATAAGAGCTAATTTAAACGATTATGAAAAAGATAATTTAAAGACAAAGACTTAACAAAATAGGTCAGGAAACCTTGTCAAAAGACTAATTACCAGTATTTAATAAAGAAAGCCATTGGGTAATTTCAAATATAAATGTTTTAGAATCAAATTACTGACATTTTAATAGCGATTAAACAAGTCTGTGATCATTATTGTTTCAACCCTGCAGGAATTAATTTAAGATTTTGAAAATCTGGATCTAGCACCGCATGCTTTTGGAAATAGTAGCAGTACAATTGGAGACCTGGTCATAAAGCACAGGACCCACTAATGTTCCAAGAACTGCATTACCAGCCATTGAACAAGTCTGGGACCCATGGTATTGTCAATGACAATGATACACAGTGGGGGACATCGAGACACTTTCTTTTTTTGTAAATTTGTGAGATCTGTTACCACAAAGCCCAGGCTTCATAGCAGATCTTAGGATTGGCACGCAAAAAAAGATTAGGGAAGGAAATTCTCTTTAAATGCAAAGTATCAATTTCAAAATCAGAATGCAATTTAACAGCAGAATTAATTTTGCACGATTTTTATGATAAAAAAATATCATCACTGAGAAATGCTTTCATTGTCTGTCCCAAATTGATTCTTTTTATCTCCTGGTCTCTAAGCTTTCAGAAAGGTTTTAACGGGAGACTGGAAGAAATTTGCTGCCCACTCATGATGATGCTTCAGAAAAAGGTTCTTCAGAATGGATCAAAGGCTGTAATTTCCATGCCATTTCTGCCCAATTTTCTTTTCTCCTAATGTTTTCATTTTTTGAAACGGCTATGATTGCAATCCAATTTTGCCCACACAGCACTGCATGCCTAAATGAACCATTTATCACAAACTTTTTGTCTTTTTGTTGCTTGAGATTTTATTTGCTTAGAAATCTCTTTTTTCCCCCATTAATGTTTACCGCTCAGGCTGCATTTCAATTACCTTCGGTAATTACTACCTGTTGAGGCTTGTATTACTCCATTCTCCAGATGTGGCATCAAAAGTTGTTATTTCAAAAACAATTATATGTTACTGCTGGAGCTCATTCTTACTTCTCCAAATAAAGATCTCCTTCTATTTTCTTGGAAAGTTTTCTCGGTGACCCTCATCCTGATTTACAAATACTAAACGTTTAAAATGCCTGCGGTTGACATTTCCTATGTGTTCCCAGGGAGTTCTTCCACACTCAGTGTCATGGTTTCCTTGTATGAGTGACTGTATTTTGAATCTTTGGGAAGGACCTGATCAAGTTACTTACTAGCTACCAGTGAGTGTCATTGAAATACCGACCGCTTGACCAACTCTTCAATTTAAGATCCATCAGTGGAGTTTACAATAAGACAAAACTCTGTTGAAACTGGTTCAGAGATTTGTCACAATCATTGTAATTGGTGACTCAAAAGCTCTTTTACTCATTCTCAAAATTTATAAAGAAATTAACGACATAGTCTAGATCTACAAACAAACAAAACAAATCAAGCAAATGACCAAACCGAGCAGACCGCAGGCCTTAAAGCTACACTGGTTTCTGCTTTTGTCTTTTTTTTGGGGGGGAAGGTATTTTCTATTTACATTTCAAATGTTATTCCCTTGCCTGGTTTCCTGTCCATAGGCACCTATCCTATCCCTCCCACTTCTGCTTTTGTTTTTTCATTTCAGGGCACTCTGTAGTGTATTCGCTAAAGATGTTAAGACTTCACAGGATCATAGAATAAGAAGGATGACTATCTAGAACAAGGCTTTGGTTATGAGCCAAACAGAAGCATCTTCATTGCTTTTGACAATCATTGCAAAGATGGTCTTATCACTGCAATTTGGTTTCTGGAACTGAACTTTGTTTTCTGGAGCAGCATGCTATGCTGTTTAAGCTTCTGGTCATCTTCGTCTGTGGACATATTGAACAGTTTTGTCCTCATAAACCGAGTGCAGATCTAAAACCCTCAGAAAACATTCCAGGACAAAGTTCAACTGGTTCCATGGAGATACATTGTAAAGTTCATTACTTTAAGAACTGGTAGAGTGCAGACACTGATTTATTTATTTAATTTTGTATCTTTAATCTTTATTTCTTCTTCCTTCCTTTCTTTCTTTTTACTGTTGGTGCTTCTTGATGGCTTCTGAAATGGGTTTCTAAAGTATCCTAGCATTTCATATATCTCTGTGCCTGGTCTTTTCAATCTGGGAGCTGACGTATGGCCCTGGTGTGGTGCATCTATGTGGTCTTCTTCAAATTATTGACTTTCTTTAAGTTTCTAGTTTTGTAAAGGAAAGGCACGTGAGAGAGTGTAAGAAAAGGGTCTGTTGGAGGCTTGACCATTTGTATAATTGACTTCTAGTCCTTCTAATGACTTTAAAGTATGGCTAAATTACACTCCCTCTTAAATGTACTCAGCTGGGATATTGGTCAAGCTCAGGCAACATATTTCCTTGACTCTAAAGACCCTTTAAGGTCTAAAGAGCATTTGGTTTTGTTGTGTGCTTATTTTCTTTCTTTCTTTTTTAAAAATTATTTTACTTTTTATTATTTTTATATACATTGATGCTATGCCTGCATGGATGTGTGCGTATTGGAATTGGGGTATTGGATCTCCTGGAATCAGAATTACAGACAGTTGTGAGCTGCCATATGGGTGCTGGGAGTCGAACCCAGGTCTTCCTGAAGATCAGCTAGTGCTCATAACCACTGAGCCATTTCTCCAGCCTCGCTTATGTTCTTTTTGCTTACTTCCTTTTCCTGTCGTGCTGCTGTTGTGGTGATTTATTGCTATGATTCATATGGGTTTTTTCCATTCTTATTGAATATTTCTTTATCTACATTACAAATATTATCCCCTGAAACTCCCTATCCCATCCCCCCTGCCCCTGCCTCTCCCACCTATGCTCCCACTCCCTCCCACCTCCCTGCCCTGGCATTCCCCTACACTGGGGCATCGAGTCTTCACAGGACCCAGGGCCTGAATATGCTTTAATACATAGGAAGATTAGAATGGAGACAGAACCTGTGTGTCACGACCACATATAAGTTAGAACTATTTTTAATTAAGACAAGCTGTGTTAATCTTAGCTTAGTTCTTGCCCTTCCAAAATTGGATTTTGGCTAAAGGTATTTCAAGAACCAGAAAGAAAAAACTTCTTAAATATCTTGTTGAATTATAGAGATCTTTAAAAATACTTATATGTATAGCAATAAGAAAATTAACCCACTCATATTTCTTAAAATATTAATATTGCAAATTAAACAATATTTAAGAAAGGTAAATCAAAGAAGATTGGAAAATGTACTATTAGGCACAACCAGTATCCTCTATAAGGATAAATAAATTTGTCATCATTCAAAGAGTCTGAGTGAAGACTAGACATTACTAGATGTGGTCTTAACAATATTCTTAAGACAATAAAAAAAAAATCAATGATTGTAAAATTGATTAAAAATTGAGATAATAATTTCCAAAAGGCCATCTGGAGATAGGCCAAAAGTGACTTATGGGTTGCATTTGAAAAATCCGAGAAGAGAATATTCTAATTATTTTTAGTGTTGGATTTATTAAATGTAAGAGATAGTTTAAAAACCAGATATGTAGTAGGTTATATAAAAAGTGTTACAAATGTTTATTTTTATGTTTGTATTTTTCTTTTTAATAAGTAAATCCCCTATCAAGATTAAAATGTATGAAATTATACAATCCAGGCTTTCATTTTCTATCCCGTGGATAGCAGCTGCAAGGATTTTTAACTAAAATGACTGACACAGGAGTTAATTGCCTCTTTCTGCTTATTACAGCCAGAGTCTGGCTTTTACTTTCTCTTAGCACCAAGTCCACATTTTCGCATCTTCAGGTATAATTTAACTCATTCTAGCAGCTTCTGTTTCCCTACTGCGCACTTCTCCATTAGGAGAATGGGATTCCAACAGTGAGAATGACTCAGCAGGAAATCAAATCGACTCTGGCCATCCAGTATCTTTGCTAAGGACAGCGTGGGAAGTTCCACTACTTTATCCTTTGTAAAAATGAGTTTGTGTATTCCTAGGTAATTCGTAGATTCATAGCCAGGCAAGAAACACTGCAGTGGTTTGCTTAAAGATGATGAGATATATTGACTGAATTATCTTTTGCCTAAACTAATGAATGTTTCATCTTTCCTTCATTTGGTCAATTAATATTTCTTATACATTCATTAATTATCAAGAGGCTATGCTAGAACCACTGTAGTAAGCAAGCAGGGAAACAGATAAAACACTCCAAAAGATGTGGTTTCCTTCATGGAACTAGCTAAAAACCCAGGCACTCAACAAACAAACAAATTGTATGTTGGTCTTCAAAATGGATTTAGTGGAGGCATATAAGATCTGACAGCACGATAAAGGATGCTATCCATGCAAAAATGACTTGTACTAGTCTATAAGCAGACTTGTTTAAGAGTCTAAAATATTTGTCTAGAAATGAATGTGGGAAGCTCGTTAAAGAAACACCACTGTGGTGCTGTAGCCCCATGCTAGAACACACAAAAGAGTAGATGGGACACATACTACTAAATAAAAACAAATTTAGAAAGTCAGAGTAAAAGAACTCTCATAAAAAAAGAACAACAACAACAACAAAAAAACCCCAAACCCCAAAACCAAGAAACAAAACCAACCAGACAAGCAAACAAATCATTCATAGAAGAATAACATCTCTAACATGTCCTGTAGGACTATTTCCTCTAGATGCCAACAGATACTGCATCTAATGATTCAGTGGAAACTTGAGTAGTTTCATCATTTGTGACTTTGGTTCTAAGTTTTATAGAGAAACTGGAAAATTAAGTCTAATTGACATTCATTTGTTGATTGTTTCACGGGTAGTTTTTAATGTAACATTTCTCTGTCTTTCCCATGAATATTTTCATTCTACTGCTTTAATTTCAATCCTTGAGGGATCAAAGACCTCAACATAAAACCAGTTACGTTAAATCTAATAGAAGATAAAGTGAGAAATAGCCTTGAACACATTGGTACAGGAGATAACTTCCTAAACAGAATACCAATACTTAGGCACTAAGATCAATCAATAAATGGGACCTCATAAAACTCAAGTTTCTGTAAGGCAAAAGACACTATCAATAGGACAAAATGGGAGCCTAGAGAGTTCAAAAAGATCTTTACTAATCCTATATTTGACAGAGGTCTAATATCCAAAATATATAAAGAACTCAATAAATCAAACACCAACAACACAAATAACCCAATTAAAAATGGGATACAGAGCTAAAAGAGAATTTGCAACAGAGGAATCTCAATGGCCAAGAAGCACTTAAAGAAATGTTCAACATCCTTAAGTCATCAGGGAAATGTAAGTCAAAGCGATTCCACCTTACACCTATTAGAATGGCTGAATTAATAAACGCAAGTTCCAGCACATGCTTAAGAGGAAGATGTAGAGCAAGGGGAACATTCCTCCATGGCTCGTAGGAGTGCCAACTTGTACAACCACTTTGGAAATCAATTTGGCATTTTCTCAGAAAGCTGGGAATAGTTCTACCTGAAGAGCCAGCTATGCCTCTTCTGGGCATATACCCAAACAATGCTCCACCACACCACAACAACACTTGCTCAATTATGTTTGTTCATTGCAGCTTTAATCGGAATAGCCAGAAGCTGCAAACAACCCAGATGCCCCTCAACTGAAGAATGGGTAAAGAAATTGTGGTACATTTACACAATGGAGTACTACTCGGCTATAAAAAACAAGGGCATCACGAAATTTTTCAGGCAAATGGATGGAACTAGAAAATATCATCCTAAATGAGGTAATCCAACACAGAGAAACATGCACGGCATGTACTCACTTATAACTGGATATTAGCCACAAAGTACAGAATAACCATAACAATCCACACAGACCTCCAAGGACTAAGTAACAAGGAGGGTACAATGGAGGATGCTTGAATCTCACTAGAAGGGGAAACAAAATAAACATTGGAAGTAGATGGAGAGGGGGAAGAAGGTGGAGAGGAGAATGGGGATAGAATGAAAGGATTGGGAGAGAGAAGGGGAATCATTGGGGCCATCTTGGGGACAACCCAGAGAACTGGGAGGGGGAAGGCTCCTGGGAGGATTTAGGGGTGACTCTATCTGAGGCTCCTAGCATCAGGGGAGAAGTTACCTGAAGTGGTCACCTCCTGCAGCCATGGAAGACTTCCAGGGCACCAAAGCACCCACAAAACCTACAACCCCATTTTTTCCTGTCTACAAGAAATGCAGGGATATAAAATGGAGCAGAGATTGAGAAAATGGTCACCAATGATCAGTCCAACTTGAGACTGACCTCATGGGAGAAAGCCAACCCCTGACACTATCAATGATACTCTGCTAGGCTTGCAGACAGGAGCCTAGCCTAACTGTCATCTGCGAGGCTCCATCCAGTAACTGATGGAAACAGATGCAGAGACCCACAGGCAATCATCAGGCGGAGTCCAGGGACTCTTATGGAAAAGTAAGGGGAAGGATAGGGAGCCAGAGGGGTTAAAGGTACCAACAAAAGACCTACAGAACCAACTAACCTGGTCCCATGGGGACTCACAGAGACTGAACCACCAACCAAAGAGCATACACAGACTGGACCTAGGCTCCCGACGCAAAGGTAGCAGATGTACAGCTCAGTCTTTAGTAGGTCCCCCAACAATTGGAGTGGGCATTGTCTCTCACTCAGACTCTGTTGCCTGCCTTCAGATTCCCTTCCCCTAGCTGGGAAGCCTTCTCTGGCCTCAGGGGAAAGGATACCTTTAGTCCTAATGAGACTTGACATGCCCAGGTAGGTTTGTGTCTTAGGTGAGCTCCCCTTCTCTGAGGAGAAGAAAACATTAAATCTGCTTAAGTTTCAGAAAACACCTTTGATAGCCAGGTTTATTCATTATGTGATTATTTTTAAGTAAAATAGAACTATCCCCACGACTTGAGGCATTAAAGAAAGAAAGACTTGATTAAGTTCTTCAGTGGGAAACAGCAAAACCGAGGGATTTTTACTGTAGTTAGGATTTTACTTTGATTCCTGGTTTCTAGGTCTTTGTGACTACTCAAATGATTAGAAACTCATTTTCCTCCTCGCATCTTACAGTCATATGCATTTATCCATTGAGATAATTTTTAGAACATACTTTTTACTCCACTAGCATATCCCTTAATCCCACTTTGAAATGTCCACTGTGTTGCTAGGATAGTTTTAGATCTCAAAGTAAAAGTTTCACAAATGAGAGTCACAAAGAAAAATAAATGTAAGTATCAACTCACGCAAAAACGCAGGACCAGGGAAAAGCCCAGTGCACTTGCTACAGCTCATTCCTCAAGGTATCAGTCCCTGAGATATTTTAGAGATTCCCTGACACACGCCTTTATTTTGATTTTGGAAGTACACATGGAGATGAAGCTATCTCTCCCCAGAAAATATAGAACAGAATCACTGCTATCTAAAAATCAAAGCATATTGGAGCCCATCCTTTGTCTAACTCCTTGGAAAACATCCTTAGAAACAAAAGGAACCATGCTCTGAAGACACTTGAGAGGCACATGGGTCTTCCTAGTCCTCAGTCATCAGCACCCTATTGTGGAAGGTCTCACTGCAAAGAGTGCTAATGTTGCTGCCTGCCATAGTTCCCCAGAGTTAGGATTATGTGATCAGGGCTTGTAAGCTGGGTGTTGCTCCGTCCTAGTATGGCCGATAGGACCGCTAAGCAATGCATTCCTGATCATTGGAAACATAAGATGGCTGTCACCAAGAATGCTGCCTGGGGTTCACCTCCCTGTTCTCTACGTCATAAGGAAAATATTGACCACATTCAGATGGATATAGAGTTCCTTTCAGTGGTTGTTATTGACTCTACTTTCCTTGTGCCCTCTTGGGATTTTATAAAAAAATTAGTTTGGTGCCATACCAGACTATTGGAGAGCTGCAGTAACAGATGACACACTTTATCAACAGAAATTAAAAAGTAATTCTACCTATAGTAAAATAAATGAGCTAATTCCAGAGGAATTGGTAAGTGATGGAGGCAATTAATGATGGGTGTGCCATTAACAGACGTCTAATGTGGTCACATATGGCACTCTCCAGCTTCCTTGGTACCCCACTGAACCCCTGATCTGCAGGAATCCAGAAAACCTATAGACAGTGTGAAGAACTGAGCACACAACATGTAGACTCTTCTCCCAGCTTGTCTTCTGCATATGTTAGAATGTTAAATCCAGAATTCAGGTGACTCTGCTTTGGCTTTGGAGAAATCTGTAGCCTCAACTTGAATAGTGTGCACCAGGGGTTGTAGCACCGCAGTCATTTTGGCTCTTCTTTTCAAGGGGAAAGTAGAGGGTTATTTCATCATTTTAGTTTGATCCGTATATGTGTGTGTGTGTGTGTGTGTGTGTGTGAGAGAGAGAGAGAGAGAGAGAGAGAGAGAGAGAGAGAGAGACAGAGAGAGACAGAGAGACAGAGACAGAGACAGAGACAGAGAGACAGAGACAGAGAGACAGAGACAGAGACAGAGAGAGACAGAGACAGAGACAGACAGAGACAGAGACAGAGACAGAAACTAGAAAAGGCTTTATTTAAGGAAAGTGAGTATGGCTACTTGCTCTGATTAGTGTTTTCAAAACTACTACCAAGGAGGAAATGACTAAGTCGTGGGAGAAGCATGACTTCCAAATATTGCAGGGACAGTGTTTTCTCTGATTGTCTTGTGTGATTATGGCTAGCCCATCAAGGCTGAGTACCAACCGCTGCAGGGACTCAGTGTTCTCTGTGAGAATAATGACAGTGCAGAATACTAAGGCTTTTATTCTTCTGTGCTAACAAAAGATAGAACTTGAGCATAACAAAGTATTGAGGATGTAAACTAATGAAAACTGCCAGTGGGACAATTTACTTATGCTTGGGTAAAAGATGGCTTGATAAGTTATACTACAGCACACACACACACACACACACACACACACACACACACACACACACACACACACACTCCCATTATTTTAAAGGCATTTTAATCATATTACTTTTTTGGGTTATGTGTTATACATGTGTAAGTGATGCTTATTAGTATCATCATTCCTATGGTAACAATTGCTCCTAGCAACATGAAAACAATCTTAACAGGATCTGCTTTTAACAATCACTTTTTGGAATATCGTCAGAGAAACTGTTGTATTCTCTATACCTAACCAGCCATCTAGCCATGGTTTTCTTTTAAAACACAAAATCGTCTCGAAATGATAATCTTGCAAGATTTTATGAAGATGAAATAGGGTTTGATGTTTTCTTGGCAATAACTCTGTTTCTCACTTGCTGACACAACTAGAACTTAATCTCTTGCCTTAAGATGCACTGGAGGAATAGGGGCATGTCCTCTGTGTTGTCTACTTCTGTTTGCTGTAAGCAAAAGTCATCATCTTCTAAGCATTCTGAAGCATGCCCATGTCTCATAAATAAAGCATTCTCTGGTTTAGAACAGTGGCTCTTGGACTCATACACGTGTCTTTTCTACAATAATCTAAAGAGACTCTGCTTTTCAGGGAATGAAAAGTTACGACAACCATGTTATTCTGTGACTCAAAAGACAAATGAAAATCCATATCGAACTGTGGCATTATTTCTCTCTTTACTAATGCTTGCATTTGATTGATTGGACTCCTCTTCACCTGCAAGCAATTTGCCGAATGAACACATTCTGTTTCATCTATCTTAGCAAGACACCGTTTCTTGGCATGTGAGAGTAATAAAAAGTCACACTGCCGTCTCTCCTGGTTAGTGAACACGTATGTTTGTTTCTCTTTCCTGGTCCCCTGGCCTTTATTTCCAGTTTATCTCCTTGGGACAGGCCTATATTTATTTATGTCTTTGATCTCCTTCAGAAAATGCACATATTACGCTAGTCCCAAAGGTAGATGATGTAAAATTTGAATTTGTAGTTCGAAGTCACAGCTTAACTTTCTTTAAGATGCTCTGCCTGTAGGTTTTATGCCTGAGTCATCAAGGTGAGAGGCTTAAGTGGAAGTGGGGGCCTCTGCCTCCTTTGAATTTAGGCACAGGTGTGCTGTAATAGGAGTGACCTGCGAGGGACCAGGTGTGACATTGGCATGCACGGTCTCCACCTTAATCACTCGGCAATGATTCAGACATTTCCGGAGGAGCTTCTTTTGAGATGCCAAGTCGGCACCCCCACACAAGACGCCTGCACATTGCCAGGAGCCCATTTCTTACACTGACTCTTAGCAATTCTGCTCACACCTCACGTATGACAGCTACTCAAGCACATTCAAGGGCATTCCCTGAGAAACAATATGCTAATTCTGCATCTCAAGCTGCTGCTAGCTAAACTGGGTCCTGATGCACTTTGGAAGCACCCTGAAGAAAGAAACCCAAGTCAATGACATACACTGTTTAACCTAATGAATTATGCATCCAGATGCAATGTTCTCTTATAGCCCCACGATGCATCTTAGAAAATATGGGCTCAATAAGGTACGGAAAAATTCTGAGAGCATTGGAAGCAATGATACCATACCCAAGGCCAACTTAATCATGTCAAGTTGAGGACTACTGATTAGAAGCTTGTATTTGTTTTTAAAATAAAGACAATATCTACTCTTTCATGGTCAAAGAAGCATTATGGATACAGCAAATTTTATTTTTTTTTTGCCCTAGTTATTCAACCATACCCACTTTCTGGGAATGCTAGATGAGTCTAAGTTTTATCTTTTTTAGGCTATGAAATGCAAAGTCATTTAACTTACCTATTCCTCTTGTTTTTCAAGAACATTAACCTGGATGTTACATGGTATCATCAAATGAAAAGAAAGCAGGCTACTTCTGTTAGTTAAACCATTTACTGCCTCTTGTCAGCTGCTGTGTGCCATACCTCGCCTGCTCGGTGGTTCACTTTTGAAATAGCAAAGATACAAATATGCATTATTCATATATGTCCAAAGGGTCCCAATTTTGAAAGAATAAAGAATTCATAGAGTGCTACCAAGAATTAAAACTTAACGTTCTTTGTGCCTAAGGAATAAAAGAGAGAGTAAAGACTAGATTAGGTACCAGCTTATGCAGCGAGTCTGATTAGATGCAACAGGAATGGAGAGGCGAGGTGACGAAGAATAGGTATTACTGGGAAGGGTGAAATAAATATTTGTTGTAGAATGAAAAACAACATAGAACTTTGATATCTGCAGGGAAACAGATGGTGTACACACTTATTTCTGCAGACCAAAAAGAAAAAATGGCTTTGTGTTAAACAAAACTCAAGACAGAAAGCCAAGGGGGAAAACTGCCTTATAATTTCTATGCTGAACATTTTGGGAAGTCTAAGTTCCTTTGCACTGTCTGGCCTTGCTGACCAGCTCACTGTGATACACCCAAGCAGTGCTTGGCTTGGAGAAGTGACTAGCCAACAGAAATAACACACACCAACTCTATTTATTATTGTTATCATCATCATCATCATTATTGTTATTATTTATTATTATTAATTATTATTTTAAGCGAAAGGAAGGAAAGAAAGAATCTGATAGAATGCTGGTGACATGTTAACCATTAGCTTCTCCCTTTAAATCAATCAGCATATCAAACTGTGGAAGAATTAATATAGTTAGAATTCAGTACACACCAGTTCATACAAGAGCCTGAAAAGAGCAGTTACTAATCCTTATTTCCAAATATAATGATTTAGTAGTTAAGTATTATGCTACTAAGCTAGCTCTCTATCTCAAACGTTGCACTTGCAGCTCGGGTAGACTTGATGCTTGCAACCCGTAGTGTTTTGGGGTCTGCCTTGAACATGTGACTTCATGCAGAGTAAGGATTAAAGCTTTTCAGAGATGTTCATCTGTTGTTACCCTTATAGCTGTATATAGAATGCACCCAGGTAAATCTATACCAAAGGGTTTTCTTTTAGAAACATAGCATGTATATACAGACACCAGACTCCAAGAGGAAGAGATCTAAAAAGAGATGTGAGCTGTTTAAATTGGAGGAAGAGACAGACTTCCTGTAGCATACTTTGTTGAACACATAGAATCTGAATTTGATAAGCAGTCCCTAAGTGAAACCATGCAGGTTATAAGCTTACGAGTCCCTGGAATATACTAGATGCCTCGTGTTTTGACAGGTTTTGGCTTAGCAACAATTTGGCTGTGTTTGTAGCATTACCTGGGCCTTCCCTCAGGATGTGTCTAGCAGCTGCATGCCCCTCAGGGAAGCTGGGCCAAGAAGAGAGCCATATGCTGCCTCTCAGCTCCTGCTGTGTGCGCCACTGCGTTTCCATTAACTTCTACATACTTTTTAAGTCAGTCAGTGACTCTCTGTAGATTTGTGTCTTTTCCCGTTACTACATGGCCTACCTTAAACACTGCATAGAGAGCAGTGTAAACGACAACTATTTTGTGTGTGATTCGATGTGGTAAAGAAGGGATATAAACCCTGACAGTTCTTCATCTTGTTCCACGGCTGTTGTTTTTGAGGCTTATTTAAGTACCGGGAGTAGGTAAATCACGAAAGAACAGGAGAGTACAGACAGGGAACACCACTCTCTCATCTACCAAAGAGTCCTGTTAAAATCGGCACTATGTCCACACATGATGAGTGCTTATGTAACTCATAACCATCAGCGTGTTTGTTTTTAAAGTGACAATAAAAATAACTGGGAATTTCCATTATATTCACAGGTCTAAGAGAACAAGGAGTATATTGTGTGCCTCTGAAAATCATCATGCAGATTCTACAAAAATGAAAGAGTCATAAACAATTCTTAACGCAGGAAAGTGAAACAGGATGGGGCAGGGGGGGACTTTCATCTACTGCTATTTCGCCCTTGGCTAGCTCTAGAATAGAGCTCCCGCATCTCTAGATCGCTGTGGTCTTGTAAACTCCCAGGTAAACTCAGCCCCCTCCATTCTTCCTGCTAAGCTCTTTCACTTCACGACTCCTTCCTATTTCCAAGTTCAAATTCCTAACTTGAAGAAAGAAAAAGCACATTAGGACCTACTTCGGGAGGCAGACGATCAAGCACACATGCGACTTGAACTCTTTGTGCTCTGGGATGATTCTAAAGAGCTTTGGCATAGGCTTAGGAATTACAGAATCAACAGTGCTGGGCTGAGTCATAGGCAGAGCTGAGAGGAAAGGAACTGATTATCTCTAATCAGCTAATATCGAAGAGTTCGAGTTTTTTGAGCATCATGGGATTTTGGATGAAATCTAGTGTTTAGAAGTATGTTTAAAATATCACTTTGTTTTGGATGGAGAGCTATTTTCACAATCTTAAAAATTTATATTTACTTGTTTCTACTTATGCCCCACTCTAGGTGACAACCTTGCAAAATATTTTAAGCTATTTAACTATATGCATATGAACTCAATAAAATTTAATGAAAGCAAGTTCAAGCTTACTAGGTATTTGCTAGACACTGATTTATTTATATATACATATACACATCTATGTACATACATACATATATATTATGTAATGTGTATCCCTACTATTTAATCCTTCTGTATACTTGTGGGAGAAGTTTGCATTTTATAGAGGAGGAAGAAAATCTTGAGAAGGTCATGTGATTTCCCCAAAGCTAGGGGTTAATGAATAGAGATCAACAGAAGTGAGTGAAGGCGTTAATAAGTTAATATAATAAATCATAAATATGTATAGATTACTAGTTACAACTAGTCCAATGGGGGAGGCAGTGAAGTTAAATTAAAAGTTTTATTATGGAGTGAAAATTTCATAACATGTTCTAAGAAAGATATAAATTTGAAGGCCCAAATGTAAACTACTATAGACATTTCCTCCAAATCTTACACTGAAATTTTATTGGTTTCGGCTGCCTTCTTATTTTTAGCTTGAACAACTGTAGTTCATTTTGTGTACAATGCTAAATATTTTGAGAGCCTATGAATGGAAGTGAGGTTCAGAGGTAGCACTTGTCTCTCTCATCAGAGCTAGTGATCTGTGTTTGGATTAGAGGCAGGATCAGTGTTATCAATATTCATTATTTATGTTGCTCTTCGTGCCATGGTAAAGTAAGTATCTAAGTCATGTGATGGTTAAATTAGTGTGCGCTGCGGTTTGAGAAGGGACATGAATATCTATGTTCTGATTTTTATGTGTAAGTGCTTGCAGGAGTAGAATAAATATCCGTTAACAACATGGCACCATGGAGATTTGTGCAGGAGGGTAGAAAGTAGAGAAGGTTCCACAGCCAGTGACAAATTGGTGTCCTCTGTATATATCCTGAAGCAGGAGAGGATCAGCAAGCTGAGGAAGGTTGCTGTGAAGGAACCGTGTAAATAAACAATCACAGAATGACAATGTCCTTGACTCCCATCCCCCAAGTCAGAGACTGTGCCTTAAATATCTATAAAACACAACCTTAAAGGTGAGCTCAAGACCTTACTGTTTACAGTTAAACTTTTAGTTTTCAGTATTTTCAAAGATATGTTGGAAATGCCAGGCTGCTGGAGCTTAAAAAAAATAGTGTTAAAGGAAGCGGGAAACAATGTAAATATAATTTCAAAAACAGAAAAGAGGATTCCTAAATTAAAAAAATAAAAAGTAGTGTTATGAGACAGGCGTTCCTGATTTAGAACCGGCTAATTTATGAGTTGTGATAGTTCTACAAGTTCTCTGGGGCCACAGGACTTATACGGAGTTCTACAGAACTGCTTTATTAGGCGTTTGTATTAAGGAGATAATGGACATGAGCTTCCACGTCCAAATTCATCCAATTATGGTGCCTGTAAAATATGAATTTATGGGATGGCAAACGCCACATCTGACTCTTGTTATTATTGTTGTTGTCTATAAAGGCAAAGGGACAACATTTGGGGAAAACAAATGACATGAAGTAGACAAATGAGAGCCCTTACATTTCAAACATAAAATGGTGGAAGCAGTTTGTGATTTTATTCTTACTTTCTATCGTTATGTCATATCAGTAGAATTAAAACCAGAGAGGAAATCAATTTTAATATGCAGAAGGAGAAACTGTTAGATAATATTGACCAGTTGTCATTATAATTAATGAGAAACACAGGAAATGATTTTCTTCTAGACCTAGGAAACTTACATTTACATGAAAGTACTTTGTTTAACAGATTAACTTCTGGTTTCATGAAAGCAGTAGGTTTCTGGCCCAAATCAAATACTATCATAGGCTGCTTTGGAGAATGTGTTAAATGTGGAAATCACAGGGGTACAGTGGTCACTGTGATCAATTAAAATGTCATATTATCATATTATTGGGAACTAAGAAAACTGTATTATAATAATGAGTAATAAAAATAAACATTATGTTTCAACTGAGATTGGGCAGTGCTTTACTAAGCAGATTCGTATGTATTTCTGAAATGTACTGTTGGTCAAGATTGACACACAAGGTGACAGTTAAGAAGGTAGCCTTGGGTAAACCCTTTTGGTGTTCCAGTACCAGCGTCATTTTATATGGACTTTGGACAAGCTACTTAACTTTCTCATTTCTGTTTTACCCTCCTTTGTTAAAACTGGATACTTAATATACCAACCTGATAATATTGTTGTGATAAAAACTCTTAAAACTGACATTTGATTGATACTAAAATCTTAACATAGAGCAGATGATAGGATGCCCACAAACCGAAACAGGATGTTTGCTTTCATAAATGTTAAAATAGGAAAGTCATTATTTACTCTGATTGTAGACATAGCCCTCCCCCCCCACCCCCAGTGTAAAATAACCTCAATTACTCAATTCAATGCCTTTCCTTTAGACATTCTGAGAATTTTAGAAGATGCCAGGTGGCAAAGCTGTTGTTTGGGAATTTGGAATAATGGCATGATTCAGAGTGAAAACATTCCATTTCCATTGCTTCTTCAAGTTCACAAAGGAAGAGTTTTTAACTAGCCACTCATTTTATTTTATTTTTTATTTTTTTAATTAACTTGAGTATTTCTTATATACATTTCGAGTGTTATTCCCTTTCCCGGTTTCCGGGCAAACATCCCCCTCCCCCCTCCCCTTCCTTATGGGTGTTCCCCTCCCAACCCTCCCCCCATTGCCGCCCTCCCCCCATAGACTAGTTCACTGGGGGTTCAGTCTTGGCAGGACCCAGGGCTTCCCCTTCCACTGGTGCTCTTACTAGGATATTCATTGCTACCTATGGGGTCAGAGTCCAGGGTCAGTCCATGTATAGTCTTTAGGTAGTGGCTTAGTCCCTGGAAGATCTGGTTGCTTGGCATTGTTGTACTTTTGGGGTCTCGAGCCCCTTCAAGCTCTTCCAGTTCTTTCTCTGATTCCTTCAACAGGGGACCTATTCTCAGTTCAGTGGTTTGCTGCTGGCATTCGCCTCTGTATTTGCTGCATTCTGGCTGTGTCTCTCAGGAGCGATCTACATCCGGCTCCTGTCGGTCTACACTTCTTTGCTTCATCCATCTTGTCTAATAGGGTGGCTGTATATGTATGGGCCAAATGTGGGGCAGGCTCTGAATGGGTGTTCCTTCAGTCTCTGTTTTAATCTTTGCCTCTCCCTTCCCTGCCAAGGGTATTCTTTTTCCTCATTTAAAGAAGGAGTGAAGCATTCACATTTTGATCATCTGTCTTGAGTTTCGTTTGTTCTAGGGATCTAGGGTAATTCAAGCATTTGGGCTAATAGCCACTTATCAATGAGTGCATACCATGTATGTCTTTCTGTGATTGGGTTAGCTCACTCAGGATGATATTTTCCAGTTCCAACCATTTGCCTACGAATTTCATAAACTCGTTGTTTTTGATAGCTGAGTAATATTCCATTGTGTAGATGTACCACATTTTCTGTATCCATTCCTCTGTTGAAGGGCATCTGGGTTCTTTCCAGTTTCTGGCTATTATAAATAAGGCTGCGATGAACATAGTGGAGCACGTGTCTCTTTTATATGTTGAGGCATCTTTTGGGTATATGCCCAAGAGAGGTATAGCTGGATCCTCAGGCAGTTCAATGTCCAATTTTCTGAGGAACCTCCAGACTGATTTCCAGAATGGTTTTACCAGTCTGCAATCCCACCAACAATGGAGGAGTGTTCCTCTTTCTCCACATCCTCGCCAGCATCTGCTGTCACCTGAGTTTTTGATCTTAGTCAATCGCACTGGTGTGAGGTGAAATCTCAGGGTTGTTTTGATTTGCATTTCCCTTATGACTAAAGATGTTGAACATTTCTTTAGGTGTTTCTCAGCCATTCGGCATTCCTCAGCTGTGAATTCTTTGTTTAGCTCTGAACCCCATTTTTTAATAGGGTTATTTGTTTCCCTGCGGTCTAACTTCTTGAGTTCTTTGTATATTTTGGATATAAGGCCTCTATCTGTTGTAGGATTGGTAAAGATCTTTTCCCAATCTGTTGGTTGCCGTTTTGTCCTAACCACAGTGTCCTTCAGCCACTCATTTTAATTACTCTTGCTAGGATACTGTTTGCTTTCAAATTCAATCCCTTGAGAATGTATGGAATTTCTTAGCCATTCTGCTTGTGTCAAGAGTCATAAAGGACTTATTCCCTGCTGCTCTAAAAGTAAACACAATGGAATTTTTCAAGTTCATGTTCTTCTAGGTACCTTTGCCTATGAAAAGGAAGATGCTCCTTTTAACCAGTGGGCTCTTAGCTCACGATGCCCTCATTCTCGTTCATAGAATCAAATGCTCAATAATTATCTTATGGGTGTTTAAATTTCTTCCCAAGTAGCTTGGTATTTCTTTACAGTCTTTTCATCCTAGGTGCAAGTCTATATCATATTTATCTTGATAAGCATACCAATGGTGTGCAAATGAACTCATTAAAAAGACTCTACAGTGGGAACAAATTAATTAAATAATATTTCAAAAAGGTCTCATGATGCCACAAAACCTTAGTTTATTTTGTTTGCAGCTACACTGTGGAATAATTTGCAAATATAATTGTGCTCACTCAAGACATTCAGCACAATGCCCTGCCATACACCTATTATAAAATGATTATTAAAATTAAGTAGTCAGTTCACAAAGTCACCATTTTTTTGTATGCTGGAAAAATTTAAAATCTATACACAGTGATTTCAGGTATAAAATATAGTCACTGAGTTGTATTCTCTCTGGAACTTATGGATTTTATAATTTAATTTTGAGACAGAAACTCCTTATATATCTTAGACCCATCCTAAGACCCCATCTTAGAGGTTGTTATGTAACCGAGGAGAACCTTGAACATCTACTCTTCCTGCCTCTATATTGTGAGTGCCTGGGTTAAAGGCATGCATCACAATATTCAGTTTATAAGAGAAAAAACATTCGTCCTTTCACCAGTATCTTCTATTTTTTTTCTACTTCTCCCACCAGACCTCATTCCTGCCAATCACTTGTACCATCAAAAGAACTTTGAGAGCTTCTCCAAATGCCCAGCTCTGCGGGACACACATTAAATCTGGTCATTGAACTCATGTTGCTTACTGATTACGACTTGAAAAGAGCTTTAAATCAGTTTATACTCAATTAGAAATAAATCTAGGGAAAAAGGCTATTTAGGGATCCAATCTGTTCAATGGAGCGTCTTATTACGTGATATTAAAGCGTATATACTTAATAAAATTTTGAATGCAAAATAAGACTTATTCTAGCTAGGCAGTGTCTTAGAAAGTTCAAATTCCTACTTTTCACTAAGCCACAATCAAATCTTGCTATGTACCAATCATTAGAGTGTGCTAGAGTGCAAAATCTTTATCGTTACCCTGACATTTTCATTTCCCTTCTGCTGAATACCCAGTCAATTCTCCCAACACTCAGAAAAATGTTCCTCAGCATTTACCTTGTCATTTTGATGATGCTATACATCCCACAATCAAACAGAAATTGTCAGGTCTCCTTTTCCTCTACACTACTTCAGATATGCCTTTGTAGGCTTGAATCACTCACACTGATTGAGGAAAATGATTTGTTATTTTTGCTTCCATATTTCTCAGGTAAAGGAAGATATAATTATTCAGTTTGCATATACACAATGTCATGTTAAAACTTTCTCATGTGGAGGAGAGTCCGATCTGAGCTTGACCCTCTACGGCACAAAACACAACATGCGGAATTTGAAACGATTTACGGAGTCATAAGGTGGATGTGTTCCAGGAAAGAGTGGCAAGAAATTGCTAACATGACTTGACGACTCCAGCCTCAAGAATAACAGATGATGTCTGACACATGATGCTTGCAATCTATGCCTGTGGATGACTAAAAGCTCATGTTTCTAGCTAGGCTTCCGTTCTACATTCTGACCTGCTCTGTCCGTGTGATTAGAATCTTCGGGATAGTTGTCTCTTCAAATTAAAAGTTTTTAAAATTAAAAACAGATTTCTTAAATAAAATACATTGATTATGATTAGCCTTCACCCAATTCCTCCCTCACCTGTCCTAGTCCCCTCTCTCTCTCTCTCTCTCTCTCTCTCTCTCTCTCTCTTTCTCTCTCTCATACTCTCACACGCTCTCTCTTTCTCTCTGTCTCTTCATTAGGATACAAACAGGATTCTAAGGAGTAATATAAAATAAAATGGGATTTGTATTAAATTACAACTTTTAAAACTTGTGCTCACAGAGTTTTTCTCCAACTTGGCCACTCTGCTTGATTTTCATGTTTTTCCTCCTTATATTATGTAGAGAATACTTGGTTGGTTTCCACAATAAAACTGTCATCAATTTTCCATTCAGAGATAATGGAGAGATTTATCATTTTATACTTGAATTATGCACTGACTTTTCTGTTTCTTTCCTATAAATTTTGGTAGGTCTCTATCTCTATTTTTTCCACTTGGTTAGTCCTTTCAAAGTTCAGACCCTTCATCTCCTTCTCAGGGTAGCAATGACAATCAAATAAAATAGGATAAGTAACAATTTCTAACAGAAATAAGGCCTACTCTGATTAACTGTGTTCAAAATGATTGCAGAATTTAAACAACTCCGAACCTGGGTCCACAACTGAGAAAAGAACGGAACCAGCTTAATTATTACAGCTTCCTGTATAGCTTCTTTGGCCTTTTTAACTTCAGTGTTCTTAACTACTGTTATTGTTTCGTATTTCTTATTGATTAAAGTAGACGATTTAAGTGACTCATTTCCAACTGTTCATCTTAAAAACAGTTAAAAAATGGCATCACTGGAGGTTTATTTTAAAATGATTTGTATGACACTTGAATTTTGAAAGATCAATGAATGTGTGCTATTTGTTGGTGGTGTTGTATATGTTAGTGTTTGGCTTACAACATATTTGAATATATACACTCTATAATCACAAAGTAGACATTCAGATGAGAAAGTTCAAGCATTCTGAAACACCTGCACACAGAATTTTGGGGTTGGCTGGGACATAATTGTAGAAATCTCTAGAGTAGATTACTTAATCGACTATAGATCTATTTATCTAATAGGTATCTCGACACAATATTCTTTGATATATATATGTATATATATATGTATATATATATATTTAAAATAGAAGTCTATGAAAAAGGAGGGACAGATTATATATAATAATGAAAACTCAAAATAGTTTGAAAGTCTCTCCAGGGCTACCTCTTTTCCATGATTACTTTATCCACAAGCAAAGGGAAGAGTAAAGAGAAAGGAAATAGTTTGGCCCACTCTACTGTACAGTTGTGCACATTCCTCTAGTAATGGACATCTCCGGATCTTTGTCCAATGCTCTGAGGTAGAACAGAAATGACTATAGTTAGTGTAGTTATTTGTGGGGTTGATTTTGCCTTAGATTATGTGAAGTAGCTAAGTTTCTGCTCTAAATTCATGATTGTTGACAGAAGACTTGAAGCCTTAAGTCAAAGACAAAGATTTTGTCCTTCAAACCAGATAGCAAGCAGCATGAGGTGTTTATTTATAGGAGACACACTTGACCATTCAAGTCCTGCGGAGACTGCATGCCATAGGCTGGGTGGATGCTGTGCACATAATAGGTTTCTATCACAACACAGAAAACACAACCTTAGAAAACCTGAGTCATTTTTATTATGGGGTGAACCTAAGTACTTTTGGAGACCTCAAGCTGTTTGACATAAAACACTCTTGAAAAGATAATGTGGATCTGGGGCAGTCAGTTCCTGTGCTCCCAAGCTGTGCAAAACAAATGTGAGGGACTCGTGGGAAATGACGGTTTCTGTAAGCAGTGTGACCGTGAGTCTCAGGGTTTAGAAAAAATGGATAGAATTGTGAGAACGGCCAGTGATACCCAGGTAAAATGGTTTTATTCTTAGTGTGTCTTAATGTGCCAATGTGTCCAGAGGAGGGCCTGAGCACAGCTTAGTATAGACCAATAATTCTCAACCTGTGAGTTGTGATGACTTTGAGGGTAAAATGATGCTTTCACAGTGTTTGCCTAAGACCATAGGAAAACAAACATACTTTAAAATTATAGCTATGAAGTAGCAACAAAAATAAATTTATGGCTGTGGGTCAACGTAACATGAAAAACTGTTGACAACTATGAAGGCTGAGAACTACTTGTATAGACCAATTGCTCCTTAAACTTGTCTCAAATATATCCTAAAATTCTCAAACAAGACTCTCTCTGTCTTTCTGTCTCTCTGTTTCTCTGTCTGTCTCTGTCTCCATCTCTATATATGTATATGCATATATATGTATATGTATATATGTGTGTATGTATATGTATATATATACTATATTATGTATATTATAGTCACTTAGTTATCACTGTGAAAAAAAAGAACTTGTGGGAAAAACTTCTTTCTAGATTAGCATAACGTTTCCTTCGGTTGCTATGACTATATATCCTGTGGTCCCTGCTGAATCTTATCAAATGTTCTGTTTTAGTGTCTAAATTGGAAAGTTGACTTTTTAATGAGTGTTTCTGATGAGGATCAGCAAACCTCTAATCTAAAAATGCTTCTTAGTTTTGCTTGTAAATGAAAAATTCTATCCATGTGCCCATTTGCATAAGGCTTTACCCATTTGTATAACTATTTATCTCCACAAATATTTGTAATATATTCAGATTGAGTCATTTTGGCATAGATTTATATCCTGTGCAAATAACTGTTCCTTAAATGACATTTTTATGAATTCTCAAGTGCTTTCATGGTATTGGAAACTTTCGGCCCAGCACCCCCCATCTTTTCTCATTCCGGTGTGCTGCTACCAGAAGATTCCAGCAAGTCTAGTCTATTTTCCCAATATTCTGTACTCTTGGCATCCACTCAATCTTTGCTAACCCTCATACTTAGTGGGATTACAAAAGCCATCAGCTATGGTAGAGGAGGAAGATGGCACATTTC